>NC_139247.1:42672271-43086473 GCF_977018435.1 Lepisma saccharinum | reverse complement strand
CGTACAAAAAATCAGACTCTTTATTTTGCTGACGTCGAAAATTTGGACAACTTCTATTATAAAGTTTCAACGAGCTGGTTAAGAAACATGACGATTTCGAGGCTAAAGGGTCGGGATGGTCTCTGTGTGGAAGTCCTCACACGTTAACCGTTTCGTGAACCAATTCTCGCCTCTTCGTGCATCCAGCTACGTTCCTCTTCCACCGAACATTCAACACAAGAGGGCTGTGTTAAATATACAGAACAGCGATAACAAGTGTTTTCTCTGGTGTGTGTTGGCTGCACTGCATCCTGTCATTGCAAAAATAATCCAGAACGGATTTATCATTACAAGCAATACGAGTCCGAATTTGAAAGTGTAATGTCTGACATCGAATACCCGGTGACATTGTCGAATATAACAAAGTTCGAAAATCGTGCAGGAAAACGCATCGCTATTAATGTATATTCCTTTACGTCAGATAAATATCTTGTGCACCCCGTCAGGATAAGCGATATCGACGATGACGATGCTCGTGTGATTATTCTCTTCTAATTTCCAACGAGGATATTCATCACTATACGCTAATTCGTTCTCTATCACGTTTGGTCAAAAGTCAAACTACCAAGCATGAACATTGCATCGAAGTTTGTCCGAGATGCCTAACCACGTTCGACGATCAAAAACAACTCGATTATCGAAAATACACCGGACGTCAAATTGCTATCGATAAACTTGCCGAACATAAAATTTACTGCGGCAACAACAGACCAGCTAGAATGTTGATGCCCGAAACGAACGAAGTCGAAGATTCAAAATGCACAAGGCATTGTTGGAACATCCCGCAATCATCGTCGCAGATTTTGAGGCATTCCTCAAACCACTCTCCTACTGCGAACCGGATCCTGAAATTTCCTCCACAACGCCGTACCAGCTTCATCAACCTAATAGTTTCGGCTATGTTGTTGTGCGACGTGATAAAATAAATGAAGCATATATATACCGCGGACCAAATGTAATCGAACACTTCCTGGAAAAAATGGTGGAGGAGGTTGAGGTAATTGGTAGCGTACTGCTTACATCAAAACCGATGGTATCTTTAACTGAAAATGAACTTCAAAATTACAATTCCACTGAGGTGTGTCCGGTATGTGATCAAAGTTTCACTGATGAGAACAAAAAAATATTCCACCACGATCATTTCAGCGGAAACTACATAGTGGAATTGCAACACGTGCAATCTTAAAATCCAGAAACCTAAATTCATCCCCATATTTTTTCACAACGGAAGCGGATATGATTTTCACCACCTGTGAGACATCTTGGCTACGATCCGAAACGTATAGGTGTCTTGGCCGAGAAATGAAGAACGCTACATTAGTCTCAGCAAGCAAGTGTCGATCCGGGAACGAAAATACAATCGAGATGCGCTTCCTGGATTCGTATAGATTTCTCTCTGCAAGTCTGGATGCTTTAGCGAACAAACTCACCGACGATCAATTTAAAATAACTAGAGCTAGTTTTCCCAACGTAGACATAGAACTCGTTAGACGTAAAGGGATTTATCCTTACGAGTACGTTAGTGATAATTTCTAATTTACGACGACGCTCTTCCACTTCCAAGAGAATTTTACAGCAGACTCAGAGAGAAAAGGAATCACGGACGAAGAATACCAACACGCGCAACTCATGTGGGAGAAATTAGAATGTAGGACACTCGGAGACTACCACGATGCCTACTTAAAACTGGACGTGACGATACTCGCGGATGTTTTCCAAGCGTTCAGGAAAACGGCAACGAATATTTATAAATTAGATCCAGCGTATTTCTACAGTCTACCGGGATTAGCGTGGTCGGCAATGTTATTCCAGACAAAGGTCAAGCTGGAATTGATATCGGACGTTGACATGTTTGCTATTTATCGAAAGAGGGATACGAGGTGAACTGGTGCAATGCGTACAGAGACATGCAAAGCTAATAACGTACACATGAAAGAAGATTACGATTCAAATCGAGCACCGAATTACATCTTCTACGCCGACGTTAATAATCTCTACGGACATGCCATGGTCAGAAACTTCCTTACGGGGATTCGAATGGTTAGATCCCACTTCGATAGACATTATTCATTTCGACGATAGCGAGTGTGGTTTCTTCGCAGAGGTAGATCTCCAATTCTCCGACCACCTGCACGACACGTTTCGATTTGCCTCCGACTCCCGAAATCAAGTGTCCACCCGACTCGGTTCAAGACAAGCTTTGTTAACATTGGACCCTAAACAGAGATACGTCGTCCACTACAAGAATCTCCGGTTTTGATTGGGAAGGGTGTTCAGATAGTAAATGTTAGAAGAATACTAAAGTTTAAAACATTCCACGTGGTTAAGACCTTACATAGAAACTAACACACAACATAGAACAGCTGCCACTTCCGATTTAGACAAGGACTTCTTTAAATTAATGACAATGCGGTGTACGGAAAGACCATGGAGAATGTTAGAAAGCACGTAGACGTGAAATTAATTTCCGATAAGAATAAATGTCGGAAGTGGATAGCTGATCCTAGATTCAAATCGAGAAAAATTTACAACGAGAATTTGGCACTTTTCAATCTAGATATAAAATTGATGAAATTCAGAAAACCAATTTACGTTGGCGCAACGGTTCTCGACTTGTCGAAACTTTACATGTTCGAATTTCATTACGACGTGATGAAACCCTTCTACAATGATAAAATATCACTTTTTGTACACGGACACCGACAGCTTTATTTACAGCATACAAACACCTACCTATACGAAGACATAAAAAATCCTTCCATGCTTGAGTATTTCGATACTTCTGCGTATCCTCAACCCAACAGATTTGGAATTCCATCTCGTAACAAAAAGTCCTAGGGTAAACTGAAAGATGAATGTAACGGTGATATTATTGTCGAGTTCGCGGGTTTGCGTTCGAAGATGTATGCCATGAGAACAGAAAGTAGCGTCACGAAGAAAGCAAAAGGTGTGGGCAAGAATACGGTGGAGAACAAACTCACCTTCCACGATTACATCGATTGCCTTTACTCACAATCGACGATACTAAGTATAGAACAAAGAATCCAAAGTGTAGACCACGTGATTACAACAAACGAAGTTAGGAAAGTAGCATTAGATCCGCATGACGATAAAGATGTATTTTGTCTTGTGGAATCCACACGTTGCCTTGGGGACACTATCGTTTAGAAATTAGTAAAAATTGTAGGCAATGCAAATGAAAAAAAATAAACTTAAATAACTATAACTAAAATAAAAAAAACTTTAAACTGTCTCAAATTATCACATACACAATAAATAACTAGCAAGGACAATGAATCTCTTTGGTTTCCGAAAGCAAACAATGGGAGACTGTACACCGCACGGCAGATCATGAATTTCTACCTTCATGTTATCTAAACTCAACGGCTCATGTTGATCAATCAATTTTCGGAACGCTGCTCTTCTTGCTGGAACAGTGCCGATTTCGGATTCGCGACGATCGACATGACGAGGAACCCAACGACGGAAAATACAGAAACAAAATCAGACGACTTTCAAAACGTTGCAACTGATTGATCAACAGGCCGTTGAGTTTAGATAACATGGAAGGTAGAAATTCATGATCTGCCGTGCGGTGTACAGTCTCCATTGTTTGCTTTCGGAAACCAAAGAGATTCATTGTCCTTGCTAGTTATTTATTGTGTATGTGATAATTTGAGACAGTTAAAGTTTTTTTTATTTTAGTTATAGTTATTTAAGTTTATTTTTTTTCATTTGCATTGCCTACAATTTTTACTAATTTCTAAACGATAGTGTCCCCAAGGCAACGTGTGGATTCCACAAGACAAAATACATCTTTTATCGTCATGCGGATCTAATGCTACTTTCCTAACTTCGTTTGTTGTAATCACGTGGTCTACACTTTGGATTCTTTGTTCTATACTTAGTATCGTCGATTGTGAGTAAAGGCAATCGATGTAATCGTGGAAGGTGAGTTTGTTCTCCACCGTATTCTTGCCCACACCTTTTGCTTTCTTCGTGACGCTACTTTCTGTTCTCATGGCATACATCTTCGAACGCAAACCCGCGAACTCGACAATAATATCACCGTTACATTCATCTTTCAGTTTACCTAGGACTTTTTTGTTACGAGATGGAATTCCAAATCTGTTGGGTTGAGGATACGCAGAAGTATCGAAATACTCAAGCATGGAAGGATTTTTTATGTCTTCGTATAGGTTAGGTGTTTGTATGCTGTAAATAAAGCTGTCGGTGTCCGTGTACAAAAGTGATATTTTATCATTGTAGAAGGGTTTCATCACGTCGTAATGAAATTCGAACATGTAAAGTTTCGACAAGTCGAGAACCGTTGCGCCAACGTAAATTGGTTTTCTGAATTTCATCAATTTTATATCTAGATTGAAAAGTGCCAAATTCTCGTTGTAAATTTTTCTCGATTTGAATCTAGGATCAGCTATCCACTTCCGACATTTATTCTTATCGGAAATTAATTTCACGTCTACGTGCTTTCTAACATTCTCCATGGTCTTTCCGTACACCGCATTGTTCATTAATTTAAAGAAGTCCTTGTCTAAATCGGAAGTGGCAGCTGTTCTATGTTGTGTGTTAGTTTCTATGTAAGGTCTTAACCACGTGGAATGTTTAAACTTTAGTATTCTTCTAACATTTACTATCTGAACACCCTTCCCAATCAAAAACCGGAGATTCTTGTAGTGGACGACGTATCTCTGTTTAGGGTCCAATGTTAACAAAAGCTTGTCTTGAACCGAGTCGGGTGGACATTTGATTTCGGGAGTCGGAGGCAAATCCGAAAACGTGTCGTGCAGGTGGTCGGAGAATTGGAGATCTACCTCTGCGAAGAAACCACACTCGCTATCGTCGAAATGAATAATGTCTATCGAAGTGGGATCTAACCATTCGAATCCCCCGTAAGGAAGTTTCTGAACCATGGCATGTCCGTAGAGATTATTAACGTCGGCGTAGAAGATGTAATTCGGTGCTCGATTTGAATCGTAATCTTCTTTCATGTGTACGTTATTAGCTTTTGCATGTCTCTGTACGCATTGCACCATTCCACCTCGTATCCCTCTTTCGATAAATAGCAACATGTCAACGTCCGATATCAATTCCAGCTTGACCTTTGTCTGGAATAACATTGCCGACCACGCTAATCCCGGTAGACTGTAGAAATACGCTGGATCTAATTTATAAATATTCGTTGCCGTTTTCCTGAACGCTTGAAAAACATCCGCGAGTATCGTCACGTCCAGTTTTAAGTAGGCATCGTGGTAGTCTCCGAGTGTCCTACATTCTAATTTCTCCCACATGAGTTGCGCGTGTTGGTATTCTTCGTCCGTGATTCCTTTCTCTCTGAGTCTGCTGTAAAATTCTCTTGGAAGTGGAAGAGCGTCGTCGTTAAATTTAGAATTATCACTAACGTACTCGTAAGGATAAATCCCTTTACGTCTAACGAGTTCTATGTCTACGTTGGGAAAACTAGCTCTAGTTATTTTAAATTGATCGTCGGTGAGTTTGTTCGCTAAAGCATCCAGACTTGCAGAGAGAAATCTATACGAATCCAGGAAGCGCATCTCGATTGTATTTTTCGTTCCCGGAATCGACACTTGCTTGCTGAGACTAATGTAGCGTTCTTCATTCTCGGCCAAGACACCTATACGTTTCGGATCGTAGCCAAGATGTCTCACCAGGTGGTGAAAATCATATCCGCTTCCGTTGTGAAAAAATATGAGGATGAATTTAGGTTTCTGGATTTTAAGATTGCACGTGTTGCAAATTCCACCTATGTAGTTTCCGCTGAAATGATCGTGGTGGAATATTTTTTTGTTCTCATCAGTGAAACTTTGATCACATACCGGACACACCTCAGTGGAATTGTAATTTTGAAGTTCATTTTCAGTTAAAGATACCATCGGTTTTGATGTAAGCAGTACGCTACCAATTACCTCAACCTCCTCCACCATTTTTTCCAGGAAGTGTTCGATTACATTTGGTCCGCGGTATATATATGCTTCATTTATTTTATCACGTCGCACAACAACATAGCCGAAACTATTAGGTTGATGAAGCTGGTACGGCGTTGTGGAGGAAATTTCAGGATCCGGTTCGCAGTAGGAGAGTGGTTTGAGGAATGCCTCAAAATCTGCGACGATGATTGCGGGATGTTCCAACAATGCCTTGTGCATTTTGAATTCTTCGACTTCGTTCGTTTCGGGCATCAACATTCTAGCTGGTCTGTTGTTGCCGCAGTAAATTTTATGTTCGGCAAGTTTATCGATAGCAATTTGACGTCCGGTGTATTTTCGATAATCGAGTTGTTTTTGATCGTCGAACGTGGTTAGGCATCTCGGACAAACTTCGATGCAATGTTCATGCTTGGTAGTTTGACTTTTGACCAAACGTGATAGAGAACGAATTAGCGTATAGTGATGAATATCCTCGTTGGAAATTAGAAGAAGATTAATCACACGAGCATCGTCATCGTCGATATCGCTTATCCTGACGGGGTGCACAAGATATTTATCTGACGTAAAGGAATATACATTAATAGCGATGCGTTTTCCTGCACGATTTTCGAACTTTGTTATATTCGACAATGTCACCGGGTATTCGATGTCAGACATTACACTTTCAAATTCGGACTCGTATTGCTTGTAATGATAAATCCGTTCTGGATTATTTTTGCAATGAACAGGATGCAGTGCAGCCAACACACACCAGAGAAAACACTTGTTATCGCTGTTCTGTATATTTAACACAGCCCTCTTGTGTTGAATGTTCGGTGGAAGAGGAACGTAGCTGGATGCACGAAGAGGCGAGAATTGGTTCACGTAAACGGTTAACGTGTGAGGACTTCCACACAGAGACCATCCCGACCCTTTAGCCTCGAAATCGTCATGTTTCTTAACCAGCTCGTTGGAAACTTTATAATAGAAGTTGTCCAAATTTTCGACGTCAGCAAAATAAAGAGTCTGATTTTTTGTACGATGATAAAAAATACTCGTTGTGCCATCAACTTTCTCGTATTCGGAAAACAGAACAACGTATACTTTTATAGAGTTGTTTTCAAGTTTATCTTTCAAAATATTTAGTACAGATGTTTTCGTTTCATCCAAGAAACTAAGGATGTCACGGCCTGGTTCTGACTTAATTGAAAAATCCTGGAGTTGGTCGTTGAATGCAGATCTAATTGGTTTGCGTTCATTGGATAATTTAATTTGCTTGGAAGTGGAAGCTTCGGTTCCTGGATCATCGATTTTTCTTTTCAATGTTCCTTGTTCGGTCGATGGTTTGCAAATTTTGAGGTGTTTACTTAAATTTGTAATGCTGATCATCTTTCCGCATCGAGCACAAGACTTAGAAGGTGACGAACGATTAATTCTCGAACCTGTTTCGCTACATCTTGCCCTGTGTACCGATAAATTGTTCCTTGAGATTAGCTTCCCACAAGTAACACATTCAGTTTTATCATTTTTACGATTGAAACTGGTGGTGGATGCCATTGTTTTTTCGAAAATCACAGAAATCAAAAAGTCTAGTATATAGCGATACAATTTTCAGGTATGTTATTTATATAGAATTTCTTGAGGTGAAATAGAAAATGCACGATCACGTCAAAATTCAATCTGGTCGAAATTACTATGAAAAACCACGTGAAACACCTTTGAACTTGAAATAATAGATGGTATGTAGCTTCAAAGAAAGTTAAATACCTATTTTTTTTACAAAAACAAAAAGCGCTGCAACAGGACGTCCGTACTCTTCGGCTGCTCTCACGAGACTGACTGATCTGCAGTGTATGCCGTCTTATATAATAAAAACGCGGACCGTATTGAAAACACCTGTAATAATTAACCAATCAGAAGACGCCACGTTAGATATAACTCATCACATTACGTCATAACTTGTTGCAACATGTTGTGTAATAGTTTACTCCCTTATAGTTAATACAACGAAGGGCATTAGATATGAGTCATCACAATGTTACGTAATAACTTGTTGCAAAAACGTTGTGCAATAGTATACCCTTATAAGTAATACAATTAAGAGGTATTTAATATGAGTCATCACAATGTTAGTTACATGGTTCTAGTTAGGAAGATGATTTTTTTTTTTGGTTTGTTGGATAGGGGTTGAAGAAGACTATTTGTTGTAGTGACCACAGTATTGTTTTTTTTTTTTTGTATTTTCTGTTCTCTTACGAGAATTAATATAAGTTGCCATAGAACCCTCCAATTCATGACTTAGGAAAAATCTGTTTGCGGATTCATCACGTACGCCTATACGTGAGTAAAATGTGAATAGAACCTATGTTCGGAAATCCAAAATGGCGACCGGAAGTGGGATTATCTTGGAAACAGTAAGACTTAGGAAAAATCTGTTTGCGGATTCATCACGTACGCCTATATGTAAGTAAAATATAAATAGAACCTATGGTCGGAAATCCAAAATAGCGACCGGAAGTGGGGTTATCTTGGAAACGGTAAAACTTAGGAAGAATCTGTTTGGTGATTCATCACGTACACCTATATGTGAGAAAAAATATGAATAGAACCTATGTTCGGAAATCCAAAATGGCGACCGGAAGTGGGGTTATCTTGGAAACGGTAAAACTTAGGACAAATCTGTTTGCTAATTCATCACGTACGCCTATATGTAAGTAAAATATGAATAGAACCTATGCTCGGAAATCCAAAATGGCGACCGACAGTGGGGTTAGGGGCCAGGAATCTTAAAAAAAAATATTATTTGTTTGTTTGTTTGCGTCACAATATAGGCGTGCACGCGCGTGTGTGTGGCACATCGTTCCCGAGAGAGAGGTTTACAAAGGTCACGATATACAAACATTTGACCAAGACTTGGAAAATTACGATAAGGTGCATTCATCCTTCAAGGATGAAAGACTGTATTATTTACTCATCACGTTGTGTCAGCACAACAAATAAAAGCGCTAAACATAGAAAAAAATGAGAGTTTTCGAGGTTTGGTGAACCTCAATTAATAAAAATGAGTTTTTGAGGTTTTGGTGAGCTCCAAATAATCAAAGTGAGTTTTTGATGTTTTGGTGCTGTTTTCTACGCTGTGAAACATCGTCAGCGCAATAAATGAGGCGCGGAACATGGAGAGAAAGTGAGTTTTTGAGGTTTGGCGAGCTCCACCGAGCTCCACCGAGCTCCATTTTCGGGCGCAGAACCCGGCCACCTGCACTACTAGTTATCTTGGAAACAGTGAGACTTAGGAAAAATCTGTTTGCGGATTCGTCATGTACGCCTATATGTAAGTAAAATATGAATAGAACCTATGCTTGGAAATCCAAAATGGCGACCGGAAGTGGGGTTATCTTTGAAACGGTAAGACTTAGAAAAAATCTGTTTGCGGATTCGTCACGTACGCCTATATGTAAGTAAAATATGAATAGAACCTATGTTCGGAAATCCAAAATGGCGACCGGAAGTGGGGTTATCTTGGAAACTGTAAGACTTAGGAAAAATCTGTTTGCAGATTCATCAGGTACACCTATACGTGAGAAAAAGTATGAATAGAACCTATGTTCAGAAATCCAAAATGGCAACCGGAAGTGGGGTTATCTTGGAAACAGTAAGACTTAGGAAAAATCTGTTTGGGGATTCATCATATACACCTATACGTAAGAGAAAATATGAATAAAACCAATAGTGTTCGGAAGTCATGCAGGTTTGGACGTGACGACGCAGTTCAATAACATAGGTTAGACCAAGAAAAAAACCTTGGTAATTTTATTTCGAGTAAAATATTGGCAACACTGCGAGAAAATAAGGCTTATGTCTTACAAGAGCAAACTATTAAGTCGAGCCTCACCGAGCCTCACTTCGAGCCTCACTTTCGGTTGCAGCTCTGTCTTTATAGTTCTACTCTAAAGTAGGTCAAAGCACGTAGAGGCTCTCGTGTAGTTTAGCACGAAAAAAAATGAATAGGTTAAGTTATATCACATAAGATCGTGGCATTCGTACCAAGTACGAGTGGGAAAAAAAGAAAAAATAGGAAATTTTACAAAAACATCGCTAAACGCTAAAACATCGACAAAAATTTGTCAAAATATGTCAAAACCTGATTTTCAATTGATAAAAAAGAGGCTACAAATGCATACCTACCAAGTACGAGTGGAAAAAAAATGAGATGCGGTGAAAATTGCACTGAAAAATCGTCAAACGCTAAAACATCGACAAAAAATTGTCAAAATATGTCAAAAAATAATATTCAATTGATAAAAAAAGAGAATACCTACTAAGTACGACTTTGAAACGCCTAACTTGCACTACTCTTGCAGTGACGTATGTAATGTCCTTGTGCAGCTGGGTTATAATAATCCCATTTACTTTCAATGTAATTGCTACTCCCCCAAAATGTTTGTGATTGTACATGTTGCTACGCCCCTTGTGGGTACGTACTTAAATGTTATTTACCACGGCTACAGATATCTTAATCTCAGGGGGATAAGGTTCTTTATTTGAGAATTCCAAATAAGAAAGCGTTTTATAGCCAAGAGGATATAGTTAAATGCGGATCTATATTCTGAGAACTATACAAAATACAGAGAAAATATATATATATATGTATAATCGAAAAGGCTTCTTCTCCTTTGGTTATCAAAAAGGCTTCTTCTTCTTTGATTATCGAAAAGGCTTCTTCTTCTTTGAGTATCAACAAGGCTTCTTCTTCTTTTAATATGGAAAAGGCTTCTTCTTCTTTGACTATCAACAAGGCTTCTTCTTCTTTTAATATGGAAAAGGCTTCTTCTTTTATTATCAAAAAGGCTTCTTCTTCTTTTAATATGGAAAAGGCTTCTTCTTCTTTTATTATTAAAAAGGCTTCTTCTTATTTTAATATGGAAAAGGCTTCTTCTTCTTTTCTTCTTTTAATTTATTATCTTTCTTTTTTAAAGCGTAATCTTATTTATGCGCTCGCTTTCCCCGCTTCTTTGGCAAACAATACAAGCTATACTTGTAGAAAGAGTAGGGTCGACTAAACTGACAATAGCGCCACCTCCTATTTAACGACCAAAGGGGAACAACCAGGATCGCTAATAACAAGCGCTACCAATGACCCAGTGCGACTAATAAAGAGCGCAACCGAAAAGTGCTTTGGGGCGTCTAATTTGACACAGCGCCACCGGGGACAAACAACCAAAACACTGACGATGTTCTCCTCGTCAGAGAAATCAAAAGAGATAGATTTCTGAATTCGTTCGCTTACTTAATAACTTTCCTAAACGTTTCATATGCGACCATATTCTTAATTATTTTAATTTACTATATACAACATTTTACTTATTTCTTTTATAGTATTTGAACTCTTCTTTTATATATTTCTCAATTTACTATAATATATATAATCCCTCTTCTCCGCTCCTAGTTTTTATACTTTCCTTTTCTCCTCTTTATATAGCGTGCTGCCATCTCTCGTCGATTCCGAGAAACCATTCCTCCTTGCAACCTTCATTGTGTCATCGAAACTGGCACGTGACAATGTAAACTAAATAGAAAATGTAAAGTATGTGTTTTGGTATTTTCTTGTAATGGAAATATTCACGTAACAAGATAGTGATGTTCAATTGTTCCATATCTACCCACCTTTTTGCAATACTTGGGCCTCCCCGATGGCGCAGTGGTAGCGTCGTCGCTTTGTAATCAAAGGGTCCCTGGTTCGATACCCGGTGCAGGCAGATAGTGTTTCGGATCCCAGATTAAACTGTAGGTCCTGTCCCGATTAGCCTCTCTATGCATAAAGTGGACTTAAAACAACAATCCAATCAATCAATCTTTACGCAATCCACCAATGGATGCACAATTGGATAATAATTTTCTATTTTGCAAAGAAATTATAAAGAATAATGCATATTATCTCAACTTTAAAATGTTAAATTGAATAATTTCTTTTTATGTTACTAAGGATGATGTCATGAAATGGGAATCAGAGATGTAGGAGACTATAAACTCAAGTATAAAAACCAAAATTTCGACCTAGTGAGTTCTTTTATTTCCCTATAAACTGCCTGGAATTCCAGTAGCCACACGGAATACCGAGGCACGAATAAGGAGATAATTTACCTGGAAAAAAAGGTTCTTGTATCTGGAATCCCAGTGTAAGAATTATATTGTTGGCTGGAAGAGAGACAAATAAAGAAAGATCTTCAACCTGTACTGCTCCGATGGTGTAGATAAACACATCAGTGGGAACAGAAGGGGCTGAAGATTTTGCTTGTGTTAGGAAAAGTCGAAACTTCCATTTGATTTGCATTAATTTCAAGTTTAAGTTATCAATAAGGAATTCATGGGAGTCTATAAATAATTATTCACATTTTTTTTACAGATCCTATCTAGCTTAATAATCAACTTAAAAACCGCTTCCGCTTGCAACATGGAGAGAAATTCGTACTCTCTTGTCTGTTTTGTTTTAAGCATCAGTGCCCATTCCGCTGATATTGAAGTAAATGCATACCTGATGTGGAAATGTTACTTTTCGCCTTTAGGCAATAGAGCGAGAATTTTCAAACACTTCGAAAATGCATGAAAATTGTGCGAAACAGGTTTTATTCTTGGAATGACAATCCAGCTACTACTCCTTCACTTTCACTTCTAGTGTTCCTCCTGGTTCTTACTGAAAAATCCATTGATTGCCCAAAAAGTATCTGTATTGTTGGTATTTTAATCCCCCTGACAAGAGTTAAAACTTGGAATGGAGCGCATTACGCTCAACCCTGCCCCAGCGGTCGGAGTAGTATGTACAGTGTAACCTCGATTTTACGTTCCCGCATTTTACATTTTTCCTTATTATACATTAAATTTTCATGATCCTAACAGAAAAATGTTGTACAGTTTTTATTCATTGTACATTTTCCTGCATTCTAAGTTTGTTCATCTTGGTCTCATTTAAAACACAAAATCGTTCATATTCACTGCATATTTAAGTACATCACCATTTATGGGTGAGCCACCTTAACATTTTTCTGTTCTGTTTTCTGTTTCCGGATTCGAATCCCGGACAGGTGATCTGGACCAGGATTTTTTTCAGTCAGTTTCTGAGGACCACTCAGCCTCGTATAATGGATACCTGGTGGCAACCCTGAGGGATAAAGACGGTCGGGCGTGATGCTGATCGCATCATCCCAAGTATATGTGGAGCTTTGTACCTCCAGATCCCCCCCCCCCAAATATGCCTTTATAGCATGAGTGCACACGCACAGGAATATCTTTACCTTCCTTATGAGCATGAGGAGAAGCACAAACAACTAACACATGGGAGAACACCAACGCAATAATACTTCTGGACTACTCCCATTCCAGTACTCTTGCGCTTTCCAAAACAGAGCGTGGATCCATAACTTCGCTTTCCATTGGGCAGATTACTTCAAAATATTTACCCATCCGCCCTACGAGCCCATTGGCCGTAGTCGCGAATAGCAATCCTCCCGCAAAATGCTTCATGGTTGAGTGGCCCAACCTTCCAATATCGTAAACACGAATATATGTTAGAACGTTACGGATTTCTCCCCGCGGGCGGTTTATTTTAAATTAGAATTCCATCGAAGGCGAAGACCTCAACGCTCGTCTTTCATACATGATACGAAATTGGGAATAAGATATGGCGCTAGCTTCCGGCGTTCCGAGGAATCTGTTTACAATGGCCTTTGTATCCGTATGGGAGGAGAATAATCAAAAATGGCGGATCGAAAAGGATGGAATCTGCTTAGCGTTCTGTGGTATTCCGCTTTGTTGCAGCTGCTACCGCCTTTGATTCTTGAGGCAAGAGATATTGCATCAGAACATATCCTGGAAGATGCATTTGCAAAGAAATGTCATCCCCAGAACCTAGGCTTCTAGGAGTAGTGAGTGGCAGAAATGGAATATTAATATCTATACTGGGGTGTTCTGTGTCGGTGTTGATATATTAAAAACTTGATGCTCGTAAATTCTGTAAACCTGCAGGCACACGAATTTTGCTCTTCGAATGATGAATATGAGTCTATCTTTTTCTTGTACTTTACATTCAATCAGGGTGTGTATTATTACTGCTGCTGTTATTGAACTCATATAAAAATGATAGAGATGGTACAAAAGTTTTTTGTTAGACTGGTAGGTATTGTTGGACCGTGGAAGTGTAGAGTAGTCGTTGTTTTTAAGTCTACTTTATGCACAGATAGGCTAATTGGAACTGGACCTACAGTTTAAATTGGGATCCGAACCACCATGGGCCAAGAGGTACAAACATATGGGCGAAACAACGCTGTATGTATCACAATAGTGTTTTATTTGTATGTGTTCGGTTATTTTGTTTATTGTGTTTGTAATGGCTTTCACAACTCTTAACGTATTTTGCCTGTAACGTCATAATGTGTGAAACTTCAATGTTGTTTCGGCAGTAGACGAATTTCACTGAACCTGCTTCCCTGTTTGCGTTCCACTCGCAGCCGTCGCCCCTTTGTTGCGATTGAACTCGTTCAGGTAGAGCATGCGCAGCAGCAGAAGATTTTCACGGAACCTGCTTCCCTGTTTGCCTTCCACTTGTAGCCGTCACCTCTATTTTGCCATTGGTCTCTCCCAGTTAGCGCATGCGCAGTAGCAGAGGATTTTCAAGGAACCTGCTTCCCCGTCTGCGTTCCACTTGCAGCCGTCACACATATTTTGCCACTGGACTCGTCCATTCAGCGCATGCGCAGCTGCAGACAATTTTCACGTAACGTACTTCCCGTCTGCGTTCCACCACCTCCATTTTGCCATTCGACTCGTCCAGTCAGCGCATGCGCAATGATCGCGGATAATGCACACAGACTATGATGAATTGCCTTTGTCTTGCTTTGAAGGCTATTGGGTGGCTGAATTGGTACACCTACTGAATAAACACTTCTTAACCGTATAACATTCAGTTTGTAATAAGTGAACTTTGAAATGATGATATTGACAATGCAGTTAAGTTTCAGGGTGCCTACACATGAAGTTAGGGAAAAAACAATGTTTAGAACCTTAGGGACGTTTGTTTTTACTACACTTTGTTCTCCGGAAGGCTAATCGGTATTGGATCTACAAGGGGATCCGAACCACTGTGCAATGTGCCTCCACCAGTCAAACCCAGTAACACTTTATTTAAAAGGCAACAGTGTTACCACTACGCGATCCATTTCCTCTTGGGGAAGTAGGGAAGCGTAGTAGGTAAATTATTGTATATATATTGGTATTGGATTGACATATGTACAACTGTTTTAATCTATTTTACATCCACATCAGTATTTATGTAAATATTCTAACGTTATTTTGGATGAGACATTATTTTATTTCCTTATGATTATCAGACCTAAAGTCTGAAACTAATATATGAACTGATGAACAGCACACTTCCTTAAGCGTTTCTTTGAATTATCTTCAAAATGTGAGGATCCAAATCATTCATGGCAGTGGTACTCCTTTCACGGAGATGGTCCAGATCAGGAATTATCACAGCATCCAAAGGATCTATTCGCCAAGTCCGGGAAACATGTAATCTTGCCAGTCGCGTACTATTTCCGGGTTGGTGCCAGATTTTATGGACACTCTGTACATATATTTCGCCCCGTTACTTTCAGCTTTAAATTTGTGTATTTGTGGAAGCTGGGGCTTTAAATGTTTTGCGAGGGATCGGGAGTTCCAGGTTTTTGCCTGGGAAATCCCCCCACCCCCTGTCTCTCTTTCTCTTTTTAGTAGAGCGTTAAGTTGGGCAAAGTCACCAGCTTACCAACTTCTCCCTCGCAGCGACGAAAAAAGAAAAACAGGAGATTCACCGAGGAATGGAGAGAAACCGAGAAATTTCGGGTTTACCGAGCAAGAAAAAGGGTGTGGGGGACAGACAAAGTTTTCCATTCCCACCCACTGATCCCCATGCCTTTGAAATGTCGCTTTGCCGGTTTTCCCGTGCGGGTTTCATCGGTTAGCTGATTGAGCGGGCCATCCTTGTTGAAGTTTTTTGTAACGTTTTGGCCTACTTTGGTTAGGTATTTACCACGGATTCCGCAAAACGACCACGTTGTGCTTGCCCTGTGTTGAGGATCGCCATACCGATATCTTGATCCCTTTTCGTGCGATAGGGATTATAAAGGAGATGTGTCACATCATATCTGGTTGTAGCTTTCCTCTCAAGCTTCAAATTAGGGATGAATCTCGTTCATATCTCGATCTCATCTCGAAATTCGAGACGAGAACGAGACTGGCTTCTGCACAATCGATTGATTGATTTGATTGATTTAGTTTATTTTACTTGGCGTTTTGTGCCTCTTGGCTAAGTTGCGAAGATGGGGATGAGTAATGAAATGATGAAATTGATGAATGGACATTCACAAACAACCAAGCCCGAGCGGGATTCGAACCCGGGACCCTTAGAAGCGATGTAGGCTTCTGCACAATCTACTGTATAATCAAAAACGCCAGCAGTCCCTGGGTGACGAGAGGTCGCCGGGGGAGTCTTGATCGAGAGAGCGAAGCGCGAAGGTGTTGCTAGTGACAGTGTCAGGTTTTTGGGCGAACCCACTCGATGGAACGCCACAGCGCCGTGTTGTGACAGCCGAGGAACCACGAAAGAGACCAGGTACAGTGATGCCACTTTGAGATTATCATTATCAGTGTTTAGATATCTTACTGGCTCGTGAGTGGTCATCTTCCGACTTGCTTGTATAGTCTCTATTAAATATTGGTAAAGGGCGATAAACGTAAATTATTCCATTCCTCATACACACATCCTCTCGCAGCCAAGCAGTTTAAACAGGTGAACGGCCTAAACGTAACATAAGTATGAAATTTGAGAACCAAAATGGCTTTTGTATGTTCAGAAAATTGATTCAAGTAGATATAGCATCCTCAATATTAAGTTCCCGGGGTAAATTCAGAGTGACATTCACTTTAACGAATTAAATCGTACATTATCATGGACTCCCCGATGGTGTAGCGTTAACGTCTTCAGCTTGTAATCTAGGGGTCCTGGACGCGATACCCGGTGAACACACATAGTCGTTCGAATCCGCGCCAAAACTCACGAGGGCCAGCGAACTCACATATGGCGAATCAAACTATGCACCGGAAATGATGGACAACATACAGAGACGTTCGACAATTGACAGCTGCACTGAGGTTAATCTTACAAGTAGTCTTGTACTATTTCAGTCTTTAATGTATCTTTTTCATTTCAGTACAATTTCTATCTTGTGAACGAAAATGCTGTAATCAAGATAGCAACTGTACTGAAATGAACAAGATTCATTAAAGAGTGAGATAGAACAAGACTACTTGTAAGATTAACCTCAGTGCAGCTGTCAATTGTCGAACGTCTCTGTGGGGTGTAAGGGGTGACCTTCCACGTAGTACACCCAAATGTCAACCTCACTTCCACGTTAGTACACCCTGGACTGAAGACTAACGAGGCTCTGGCGACTGGCCCCATGGTCAGTATAATTTTGTTTGTATTGTCCTGTTTTTTTGTAATGTGACCTCAATTTTTCGATCTAACGTTGTTTCTCTTTGGTTAGCCTATTCTGTTCGAATACTAACTAACTGGCCTTTTTTTCGTTATTAACAGTAAAACTAACAAACGTTCTGCTATTTTGTAACCTGCAATAAACGATGTCAATAGACCAGTTTGATCTTACTTTCCGACGTTCATAGTGTTCCTATACTTACCAAGGATCATTATATACAGTACAACCACTATGCACTATACAAGTACGTATGTGCTTTATAGGACCGCATATAGGTTAAATGTATGTACCGACCGCTGGGTGAAGGGTAGTGAATGTAATGCTATACGACACTGGATATCCTAGGTTTGAAGTCTTATGAAGGGAGATATAACCCTTATCGAACAGGAAATTTAAAAGTTGGAATGGGAATTTTGGTACAATCACAAAGGACTTTTCAGTCTGATCCTGGAACAGCACTTGAAGAGGACAGCAGGAGTGAAAATGAAGGGGTCGCGGGTGGGCTGCGATTCTGAGAATTAAACCCGTTTCGCTCAAATTTCAGAATTCAAAATGTTTGAAAATTCTGGATAGATCATTTCAGAATTGTCTCTCTGTTGTATTTTTATGAAACTGCGAATAACTTTTTGAAAATGTGTTACAAATTTTAGTTTCTGAACTCTCATTAATCCAACATGCCAGAAGTTTCGGGGGGGGGGGGTGAACCCTAAGGAACCCCCCTCTAAATACCGCCATGACGTATTGTATTTCTCGAACATACAGCTAGAGTCTGCCACACAATATGGCGTGGCAGACATATGTAAGAAGTGTGAGGTGTAATGCTCTTACTCTCGTCGCCCAAGCGTGCAGTGAGGATAACATATCTGCTGCTCAGTCAGCGCGCTAGAATTCCCTTGATTCTCCTTTGTTCTTGACAGATGTACGCACCTATTCCGCATGAATGCCTCGAAACTCTCCTCTGTAGAGACGTGTTTCGTCTCGGTTGGTTGTGAAAACACGTTGCAACTTGGCAAATAGTCATAATCCATCAGCAGGGCTCATACAATCTCGGGTCACTAGTTGCAACGTCTGTTTAAATTTTCAGATTCGTTCCCGACGGTTTTCGTACATGGGTTTCTACTTTCGACCATGGGTTCGTAAAAACTATTTCTTTTTTCGTGGTTCGTGTGTTTTTAAAATGATAGAACTGCATAGTTATTCATAGTTAAAGCTCTGATTCGAATGCCACTCTACTTTAAAGAAAGTTCCGAAAGATCAGTTTCAAGTCCACGTGGAGCCCAGTCAGGATTGTGCAATTACACGTAAAAAAAGTTTTTCCACATGACACGTAAATTACGCATACGTATAAAACGTATATGTTATGTTATAAATACAAATAGTAGTGCAAGACGTATACATCAACATGTTTCTCAATTTTTAAAAATATGTGAAAGAATATTTTGTTTTTAAAAATCTGTTAGTGAGGGTGTGAGGTGACTATATGAACAATCTTCAGAAAATAATGATTTTGTTTGGAAATATACAGCGTGAGCACAAAAACACTCCCTGGTTTTGAAAAGCTATAACTTTAATACCAAAAGTAGTATTCTACAGAAATGTTTACAGTAGTTGTAAAAACTCATAAAGTTTTCGTGGTGTTCATTGGAATTACAAATGCTCAATGTGCGCGCCACCTGTTACGCGGGAAACATCGAGACGATAATCCAGCTCCAACCACACCTTCTCTGCTTGTTTTGGCAAATTCTAACACGCACCAGCTTCTTTGCTGCGGAGTGAACGCCATTTTCGATGTTACTGCCCTCTAGCTACCGAATAAACAACTAGCGATTCTGAAAAGAAAGATATTAAAATATTTTGAGTTAACTGAGCTTTCGATATCAATTTTATCAAAATATTCAAGTAACTTTTAATTTTATGACATTTTGAAACCAGGGAGTATTTTTGTGCTCACGCTGTATAAGAAAATGAAAGTTTAAAATGTAATATAATTAAAGTATATTTCTAATTTACGAAATGAAATTAGTTTTTTACATCTGCGTAAAAAATTGGTTTTCTACGCGAACTAAATTACGCGTAATCTACGTAAAAAACGTAACGAGTAAATTGCCTTGCCAAGCCTGAGCACAGTATGTCCTCCCCTCAAACCTTTCCCACCAATAGCGTCCGTCTTAGGAACTGACATTACTCGTCAAGTCCACGTGGAGTAAATGAGATGTTGCCAACTCAGTTTCTTTACAGATTTCATAAAGTGATGTTGCGGTTATCTTTGCTAGCTTGTGTTATTGTGTTGTGCTGTTTTTTATATAATGTGGAGGGAGACCTTGGTGAGAGTGTAGCGTCGTCGCAGTTCGTGTTGGATGTCTGAACAATGCAAGTAAAAGTGACAACAGCACTTCTCAGAGAAAGAGATCCTGGCGCGGCTTCCTCTCGAGCTATGTCAAAGTTACAAAACTGGCGTCCGAATCAGGAATTCGA
Organism: Lepisma saccharinum; assembly: GCF_977018435.1. NCBI lineage: Eukaryota > Metazoa > Arthropoda > Insecta > Zygentoma > Lepismatidae > Lepisma > Lepisma saccharinum. The sequence goes on along the minus strand of NC_139247.1, from coordinate 43,066,486 downwards.
CTATACTTCCTGTTACTATCGCCTAGAGTTATGTAGTATAATTTGTTAAAAGTTATCATTAGAAATATCATTTTGTTGTTGTACTTCTGTTTTCAGAAGGTATTTGCTCAAATCATACACAGACACGCACAGAGAGAGGAAGAAGTTGCCGCTGTACAATACCCGGGCTTGTCCGATAGCGTAGTGATAACGTTATGGCTTTTGTAATCAAGATGTTCCGGGTTTGATACCCGGTGGAGGCACTTAGTGGTTCGGATTCCTATTAGCCTATCCCCCAATCTCCGTAGCAAAGTGGTTAGAACAAGCACTATGACGCCAGGAGTCCTAAGATACTCTTTGTGAGTGTACCTTCATAAATTTTGTCATATCATCACCCATCCTCATCTTCCCGATTATTCAAAAGTGGCAGAAAAGCGTAGTAAAATAAACCAAATCGATCAATCAATTATTTTAGGCCTTTTTACATGAGAAATTGGTTATATGTCACCTTAGATGGAGTATATGCAGTAAACAGAGCTCCAACTACTGAATTCGACTGGGCTTTTAAGCAAAGAGACTTGTTATGAACCACCACTCATTTCAAAATAGACCCAACGTCAGTTTCATCACAAGTTAATGCAATTACTGGGAACGAATCATAATTGGTGGAAGCTATAATGACGTAATGGATGCCCGCGCCAATTACGTTAAGACTTTTCAGACATTACACTGACAATTCTCTGGGAGGAAATTGAAGAAAATGGCGGATCATTTTCCAACTAAGATTGATGAGGAGAATAAGATCCGCATTAAGACGAGCGCCAAGTGTCAGACGCGACTGGGAACGACGTGGCGAGGAAACAGGGCAAATTATTGCCGCAGCCGAGAAGCGAAATAAGGCTATGCAGACGTGACATGGATCGTAAAAGTTGCGAATTTAATGACCTGCCAACTCTCAGGATGAACCAATCTGTTAGCTCACCCCGCTGCCAGACTCCTAGACCTGTCGATCGTGAGTGTTCTCTCAAATTGCTCGCTCTGTCGTTTCCTGACTTTTTGTGCCTCGTAATGTCGCTTTTGCCAGCTTCCTCGTTGTGTCGGTTTACTGCCAATGCCCGTGTGTAACTGGGAGCGTAATGTCCCGGGCATTGTTGAAGTTATCATTGGGGATCTTTTGTGCGCTTGTGTGTGGCAAGCATTGAAACTGTGGAGATGTAATAATGAAGGGAAGGAAAGAATGAGTGGCAGTAAACGGAAAGAAAGGCGCAAGGCTTTTCTCGAGTGGTCATCAAGTTTAAAGATTCTGTCGCGATTATGGCGTGTTGCGTTGTAAAAGTTAATTCGCGATATTTTTTCTCTCGCTTTATCACATTTCTATTTCTTTCCTTCCACCCGCTCCGATCTATATTTCTCTCTCTCGCTGCCGAACACAGTGGCAGAGTGGTTAGCATCTCTATGTGTCTATGCGGCGTGTGAAGGGTGACTCTCTGAGAGAGCACATAATAGTCAACCACTCTTCCAATTAGTACAACCCGCAATCTGTAATTTTGCAGGCTAGCGAGGCTCTGGCAGCTGGTCCCACAACCAGTATAATCCTCTGGGATTGCGTGTTGCCCTATGTTTGTTCTCACGTAAGCTCAGCTCCCCTTTACAGCCTCGATTTTTAACCTGAGTATGTAGGTTTTATCTTGATAGTATCGTTTTAGTTGTTACTAAGGAGTCTATGACCGTGCTAGTTTTATAAATTGGGTAAAAAAATATCAGTGTAGATTTTTGACACTTTCTTTTAAACAAAACAATCTTATTTTCATAAGCACAATAATAAATTCACATGACAACCTACAGCAGTCACTAGATGGCACTCAAGATATGGAATATCCTTCTTCGTACAAAGTTTTGATGAATTTAAAGAAGCGTATTCATTACCTGTCAAGGAAAATACTTACGTGTACAATACCAGCCGTCTGGGCTAAATTATAACTCCTAACAATTCAACTTCACAAGTTTTTCCAACAGCAAATCATTACACTTTTGCATAACTTCACCAAAAACTAAAAGGCAAACACAAACAAAAAATACCCCCATAATCCTTATAGCAACGAGTTTCTCAAGATGCGCCTATAAAGGTAAGTTGCTCTTCTCTGACACCATCAGAAATATTTTACAATATTCAAGAAACATGGCAATAATATGTCAAGTTATATGAATTTCTTGTACTTGTCCAACGGGAAAGGAAGAGTCATATTTTCTTTTCTTGTTAGAGTACTGTTGCTTTAGTTAAGCTCTTTCTTTTTGGTGGTGGGTGCAAATAGCGTATGCGCTGACGTGCTCATAATAACATTTCAATCAATCTTTGCGTCTATGATTATTCCATCTTCATGTATAGAGACACACTTTAAGAGAAGAGGGAGAGAGAGTCTGGCTGTATAATGGCGACAAACGTTCATAGCGTGTAGAGCCAAACCGCTTTTCTTTGCAACGTTTTGCTTCCTCAGAGTCTCATTTCGACGCTACGAGCCCTCGAAAATGGGAGTTCTTATCCTGCATGTATGCAGCCTTGTCGCATAGGTTCGTTGATGACACCGCCACTTAATTTTTTCTGTCGGATAAACATAATTGGGCGCCAGGGAAGCATTTTCATGCCAAGAGAGACATCGGCAGCTTAAAGCCTTCCTGTACCGAGGGCACAAGACCAATCAAGGAGATTGCGTAGCCTCGTTTTGGACGGGAACAACATTTTCATATGGGTGTTTGTGTTTTTTATTTACTATAAGAACTGCACAGAGCACATGATCAGGAGCGGTCGAAGAGGGTAACGCCAGACCTGAAATACCAACCTCCGGGTTGAAATTCCGGCTTTAGCATTGCTGATCCTTGTGGGTGTCCCTTTTTCATTTTCATATCACTCATACTCATCTTCGCGGTTAGCCAAACGTGGCAGAATAGTGTAGTAAAAGAAATCAAATTAATCAATCAATGAGCACCTGGGGTCAACTGAGAGTGGTGCTGATCACGTCACCACTACGAATGAGCGAGATTGTGAAAGTGTGTGGTCCTACTTTAAGTGATCAGAGGAGGGGTTAAAATAACACAAATAAATGGTTGTAGCCAACACCATTTTAACACCACTGAGGTTAAACCTTCACCAAAATGTCGTTTGGTCCTTCTTTCAACACTGTCTCGTTTTAACACCAGGGTACATTACAGAGGAAGAACAGAGAAAATATAGAGTAGAAATAGAACGATAAAGAAAAGAGAAAATGAAAGATGAAGAAGAGATAAAAGGAAAAGGTAGAAAGAGAAAATAGAGAGGAAGAGAATGAACAGAAAAAGATAAAGGAAGAGAAATAAATTAGAGAGAAAGAAGGAAACAGATAGAGGGGATGAATGAAAGAGAATGAAAGAAGAGGAAAGAAAGAGGAAGAAGAAAGAAGAAATGAGAGAGGAAGAAAGAGAAAGAAAAACCGATAGAATGGAAAGAAATAGAAGGAAAGAGAAAGAGAGGGAGGATGAAAAGCGAATGAAATAAAAAGAAAGAGGAAGAGAATGGAAGAAAAGAAAGAGAGAGAGAGAGAGAAAGCAAACGGACAGAGAGGGAGGAAGAAAAGGAAGAGAGGGAGGAAGAAAAGGAAGAGAGGTCCGTTTCGTTCTCGCTCAAAGATTTGGTCTCGTTCGTCTCGATTCTCGATAGGCCCTCTCTGCGTCCCTTCTCGACTCTTTACACGAGACCAAGACTTGTTTAGTGTCGGTACTATCAATACAACGCAGAGACGTCAGGTTTACAGTACACAGCCACTCTTCTTTCTAGCGTTCTGAAAGTTTCTTCGGTAAGAACAGTTCCCGAATCGTATCGGAGCAAACAACATCAAGCCAACAATAAGTTACCCTTACGAGACCAGATTGCAGCACTTCGGATGACCCAACAGGATAAACGATGATAGAACGGTCATAAGTGGCGAAAGAAATTTCATTTCTGCCTCCTAATCGAGTTCGTTTGTTATCACAGTGCGATCAGTGCAACTGGCCCAATTTAATTTCGTCCGACAAATACTACTCCCCATTCTCCCCTCGTCCAGTATATTTCTTCCGCAAGTCCACCATGTTCTTTTCTAGCTTCCGCACGTGGAAGGAAGAAAAGAAGCCTTAATCTTGCTCAAAATCTCCTTCAGATCTGTTACGTTCTTTCCCCCTCGTCGCGTTTTCTTCACCTCGACTTCCGCCATCTTGACGTGACCTGAAAGATAGTGTTGGCTTCACCCACCAGCCATCATCCTTCCTTTTTGCTTTGATTTACCACGTTCCCCTCCCCCTCCTGTCTTTCTTATCGTTATTTCTACCGTTTCGCTCGTCTTGGTCCAATATTTGCTGCCAGGGATAAGGTTCCACGGGTTTTGAATCAATCTACGTTCTCCCGTTAAACGCGATCGATGTGACCTCTAGCGGTAATATTGAAAATCAAACCGTGCGGGTTTTTTTTCTGTGCAAGAGAGCTTTCATTACGGTTCGCAAGTTCGAATCGGACCTTCTCGTTGCCTCATTATCCACAAACGTTGTTCATCCTGTGAATCTATAATTGAGACGAGGAACGGAAGACGGAAAGAAGAATCGGAACACAAAGAGAATCGCTTTTAACGGGTCGTACCAGTCTGTTAACACACTCCGCATGGACCATTAGTAGAGATAATGATTTCTGTAGGCGAGGCAGTTATTATTTTAAAACGAACACGCGCTATGAACCGTCTTTTTTCACGCTCGGCTATAGATTCTGATTCTTGTGAGATGCAGGTCAACTCAGTAACTCAGTATCTAGAAGAGCTTTCGGTGCATTGCATTCACTCTATTGGCTCAGAAACTTCGTCTCAGAACGCATAAAGATTAAACTGGTCCAGTCTCTTGTCTTTACCATTGTTGACTATTGCGACATTGCTTTCTTCGATGTGAATCACGAGCAAACTAAACGACTGCAGCGAATCCAAAATGGCTGCATTCGTTTCGTTTTCGATCTAAAATATTCAGAGAATTTGACACCGTTCTTTGCGAAGGTCGAGTGGCTTAAAGGTCTCTGCTCTCCATTCCACTCCACAAATCCAACTTTTATCCAAACTCTTTTACTGTTACCTCGGCAGGCCTTTGGAACAAGTTGCCACCTGAAATTCATGTCTCTTCTTCAATTGTGACGTTCAAAAAATTGTTAAAGTTACACATATTATACCTGAAAATTAAATGTCTGACTTCCCTACTAAAGTGGCGGGTGCAGAGAATGATAGTAGAACGAAAGGCACAAAAATGATTTAACGTAATAGTTAAGATGAATTATCGTCAAAGTATACCGTGTTGGCCTGTGCTTAAGTAAATGTTATGTTATGTATTTGCTTGTACGTACGTTGTATGTGTAAGGGCAAGACTATGTATGTGTGAGTGTAAGTGCCAGTATCTATAGGTGAGATTACCATTCTTATATGTATTTTTTTTATTCCTCTGTAATTTATATATATATTTTCTTTCTTTTTTCAATATTTCAATACACATTCAATTTTTTTTGTCATGGTCAAGTGGAATAAAAGGCTCCACAGCCTTAACTTCGCCATTAAAAAGAAGACGAAATAAATAAATAAATAAATGGAAAACTTACCGGAATCAAACCCCGCTGCTTTAACATTTAGGATGGGGATCAGTTCATTTTAAAGATTCGTTCGTTCTAAACCCTTCCCCCTCCATCCCCGAAGCCAATGACACGTCCCCCCAGATCATTTCATAATACCCATAAAATATTTAATTACGAAGTCATTTCTTTTAACAGTACTGAACACTTTACTGGATCTGTCCCATTCCACACAAATTCTTCCTCATCTAACGAATTAAGTGTGGTCCACCTATAGATGCATAACTGACTTGGAACCAGCTAAAGTAAAGGATTTACTAAGGATCAGTGGCGGCTGGCCAAGTGCAACAAGTGCACATGTTTTCACCTAATTTTCATATTAATATTGACATTTTTCATTTGCTTGTTAAATTAAACTATTTCCAGCAGCACGCACACGAATAATATAATGCTCAAATAATACGCCGCTCGGAGCTACGCACGTGAAGAGTTCGTCGTAGCATTAACAAACGAAGAGCAGACGCCGCCAGGTTGCGGAAGACTTTAGCGGGTTGTCATGGCAACGGTGACGTCACCTAGCGTTGGAATTGAACGGGTGTCGCCATCTAGGTGCAGAAGTTCTCTCGTCGACAGAAAACATTGCATCCAGTGGTTGTGGCAAAATCGTTGCGTTCTCGCGAGATCTTGTTCAGCGTGTGTGTTTCGCGTTTCCTATTATGTGCTTTGTTCATGTGTTGAACTGTGGTTTGTACAATGAACGCAGTAAATGACTTAGTGTGTAATTTGTTGCAGACACCATTTTCCAGATGGACGGATGAAGACAAAAAGACGTTTCAAGTTGTTGGGGTCCCACTCACACTTACTATTTGTTTTTCATTGCCTATAAATGTACTTCTTCACCTGTTATTTTAGGCACGAGCCACTACTGCTAAGGATATATATATATATATTCTGATTCCACCCTTCCCCTGGTTCATGGAAGATATTACAACCTGGTGTTAAGGTGTAAACTTCTTTATTTTAGAAAAATGTGTTTAATTTGGGTTGGAAATTTAATCGTGACAACACTGCTGTATATACGCCATGAAACGGAACCACATGTTAGATTGATACCTTAGCTACCTCCCAGTAAATGGACTCTTCTTCCAACACTACGCGCATGCGCAGTACCGAGAGGAAGAGTATCGTTGAAGTCGGCGGTCTAAAGTTGTGTAGTCAGAACCCGACTAATGTCAAATTTCTGGTGATTCTCACCGCACCTCCAGGACATACCGTCAATGCGCAGTATTACTGTTCATTTTTGGAACATAACCTGCGACCTGAGTTATAATAATAAATAAATAATAATCATTTGCCCTGAAGGGCCTTGGCTTACCTACCGACTGCCGGTCTCCCTCCCACGCTTTCCTTCGTCACCTCTAAGCGTGGAGATCTGCAACCAGTATTGGAATAGCCGAGGGGTCAGCCCGACGTATCCCCAGCCGTTATAGTAGGTTTCCGGGACCGGATTACGCTTGCTCATTCGAAGCTCCCCAATTTCCTCACGATGGTGGGTTGCCACCGGCCCTATACGTAGGCGGAATAAATTCCGACCAGAGCCGGATTCGAACCTACGCCGTCCCGCAGCGAACGAACTTAGGACGAGTGAACGCCTTAACCCGCTTTTTTTTAAAGTTTATTTCACAAACAATTACAGAGTTTCATCTATTTTTTGTTTACAATCCACAATCTTGCATAAATACCTCTATTTTTTGCTTACATTTTTACCTAACTTTCCATGTTTTACATTCCTATAAATAATACATTTCTTAAATAGTTTGCATATAAATATGTACGGGCATCGGCCTCAATTTGTAAGTAAACTGATTGGAAGTATTCGCACAATGTTTGTTTACACATGATGTGTTTTGGTGTACAGGCATAATAGATGTAGTGTGCTAATAGCCACTGTATTGCTTGCAATTTTCTTAACGGGAAAAGCATAAAATCTGGGAAGAGATGTTCCACTGTAAAATATGCAGGAGGTTTCCTACATATACTGCCGAGACAACGGCAGAGGAATTTCCAACTGTCTGTCATTTTAGTACAAGTTGTTAATCTATGTCTGAGGGTATCTACTTGATCACAACTTATGCAATTAGGTTCTGCCTCTACATTAATCCGATATACTCTTTCTCTAGTTAACATTGTATCATGTATCACCAAGTACCATATCGAGCGCACTGAGGCAGGAATATGTTTTGCTGTTAAGTTCCGCCATACATTCGACCAGTTAATACTAGGTTGCTGGTTCACTATTCTGGGTTTGACCTTGAGCCTCTCGCACTGTTGACGATACAATAATTGCACTGTAATTGCTTCGGTCTGTATTTGTGGACTAGTTATCAAAAGATACACAAATTCTAATGCCGTTGATCGGAAGTAACTTGTATCACTGTCAAATTTTGGCAGTAATACAAGTGCTGTAAGTTCGATGTCTCTTAAGTAGGCATGGAGTATATATCCGGTCAAGTTCGGCGTATCTTTTAGCGCTAGTTGAATATTTCTGTGATTGAGGAGAGCCTGTGCTTGTATTTCAATATTCATTAGATTTAGTCCACCTGTTCTTACTGGTAAACACAAAGTGATATAGGCCACTCTAAGTACATGGGTCTGCCATACGAACTGTGTGACCAACCGTCGTATTTCTGCTGCACGTGCTGGTGGGAGTGGTAATACTTGACCAACATACCATACTTTTGAAAGAAGAAACACGTTGCTATAAGTCACTCTAGAGATTATGGATATATTCCTTCGCTTATCGCTAAACACTGCATGTCTTAGTCTTGATATCACTACACTATATGTTCTATTTTTCATTTCTTGTATCGTTGAACAAAAGACTATCCCCAAGATTGTCACTTCATTCGCAATATCATAAGGTGAATCTTGATAGCAGTTTATTGGTTTTTTTCCTAGCTGCAAAATTTTGGATTTTTTTTCGTTTACTTTTAACCCTGTTAATTCTTGCGTTGTTTTTAATATAGCCTGCAACTTCTGCAAGTCGTTCTCATCATTTATCAGAACAGTTACGTCATCTGCATACGCGAATGTTCTAAACGATTTTGTGTAGACTTCCACTCCCCGCACCTGTTCTTGCATCCACCGTACAATGGGTGTAATTGCTAAGCCAAATGCAAAGAGTGATAATGGACACCCTTGTCTTCATGATCTTTCCAGTGGGAAAGACGTTGACAGTGTCCCGTTAACGATGATATGATCCATATTTTTGTGTGACGTCATCAGTAGAAAATGTGTCACTAATATATTTATTTTGTGAAAGAAAGCGTAACCTCCTTGTTATTCTACGTAATATTGCGCCTTATTAGTAATGTATATCTTTTGTTTAATGTTTATTGTATTTTATGCTACATTATGGGTAATTTAATGTATCGTCATGTTTGCGAGAGTTCACTATACTAATTTGTATTTCTAAACATGTATAGATGTCAGTTTTGTTGTAGTATCCTTTTGTAAATAGTGAGTGATTCATCTGTACTTTAATCTGTGTTCTCAAAAATAGTATAAAAGCGAGGATATCGCGTAAGAATCAACACACTTTCGCCACGGATCGTCGAAGCTTTTTAACTTAAAAAGAACTCCTCGGTGTTGTGCATACATTCTGGTATGGTAGTTCGGGGCGCAAGCTAGGCCTATGTGAACATAGGTACGCCGATAGCCATGCATTGATGATATGCACAATACTGCAACCATTCTACGTTAAATAATAAAGCTAGCCTAAAGATTAATTTGGAAATAAAAGGCTAAAGAGCAAATATTGGCTCAGTTATCATTGCATATCTCTTGGTGTGGTAGTTCGGGGCGCAAGCTAGGTCTATGCAATCATAGGCTTGCCGATAGCCACGCATTGAGTTTATGCGTTTTAGTTGAGTCAATTCATCGACAAAGCGAAATCCTCGCTTTCATCTCAAGTATATTTGCATTATAATTGCAATGAATAAAGAATAAAACCTTTCAGTTTATATATACTGCAATAATGTGATTTTATTTCTCTGTGCTGTGAATATTGTCTTTGCTTAACACTACCCCTGTACCTGAGAGGAGTCTGTGTACTTCACCGAGTCTCATCGTTCACCGCTGAGTATTATTAAGTTAATATTAATAGTAAAATAATACGACGCGTCTAAATAATTGTGCTTAGAACGTGTCAAGTGGCAGCTCAACGTGTTGGCTCGATTTTGTAGTGTACAAGGGCAAGACAATTGTTTAAAGTTGAGATTAATTGTGCAAGAGCACTGAACTTTCATATTTATTGAAAAGCACAGAGTTATTTTGTTTCGATATGGACAAGAAGCATTTGCGTAGCGCAAATAAAAATCTCACTTCGAGTTCAGGACTTAATGTTCCCGATTGTTGTCGGGACATTGATAAAGATAAAACCACATTTGTGTGCAAGAAATGTACAAAGCTTCTACATTTTGAATGTTGTGGCCTAGATATTCGAACTGAAAGCCACGAGTCTACCGATTTGGTTTGTAAAGATTGTGAATTATTGTCTACGGATAGTTCATCTGATCCATTAAATATGTTCAAAGCATTAAAAGCAATGTTTGAAGGAATTAGCAAACAACAAGTCAAAAGTATGGGAAAATTACAGGCTGATATTAGCAATGATATTAGTAAACAGTCTGAAACATTGCAGGCTGATATGAGTAAACAGTCTGAAGCACTGAAAGCTGATATCTGCAAACAGTCTGAAGCACTGAAAGCTGATATTAAACAGCAAGCTGATTCCATTACCAGCTTGAAAGCCGATATCTGCAAACAGTCTGAAACATTGCAGGCTGATATGTGTAAACAGTCTGAAGCACTGAAGGCTGATATCTGTAGACAATCTGACATATTAAAGGAAGATATCCTCAGACAATGTGCGTTGCTAAAGGATGATATCGGTAAGCAGCACGATGAATCTATAAAAGTATTAAGAGCTGAAATAGGCGAGATGGCCTGTGAGATTCAACAACTGAAGTCTGAGAACGAGGAAACTAGGGCTCGATTCTCTGAAGAAATCCGGCAGGCTAGAGAGATAGACTTTGATGACTTCCGGCGCAGCTTGGCAGCCGATGTAAATAAAGCCACGGAAAATGTTCGCACAGATGTGGAGGATATTAACTCGAGATTCACTGGAGAGTGCAATAGGATTATCGAAAGATAGCTGACAATAGAACAGATGTTGGCCGAGGCCGAGACTGACAAAATACAGTTCCGGGCTGAGGTCCAAGAAAATATTAGTCAGATTTCAGTAGTTGTGTCTCAAAGAAGCAAGGACGTTGAGGAAATAAAAACTCAAGTAGAACAACTTAGGAATCAGTTAGAGACCATGCACGTTACCCGCCAAACGGAAACAGAAACTGGATCTCGAACAGCTGGTCATCCGTCTGCAGTTGCTGAGAGTGCAGCGTTGCCAACCATGAACATTGAACTAAATGAAGCGATGGACAGAGCCGGTGGAGAGAGAACTAGAGAAGACAAACAAGTCTGTCGCCCACGAGTTACTGCTGATTCAAGAGCTAATGAAGTGGCGTCTGCTGTCCCATCTATCTTTAGTCTTTCGGGCGATGACAGAAGTTACAGAGAGCGTGAATCTCGCAGGGCCCGGCACAGTCTTTATGAAGAAAGGACAAAGAGGAAACGTCTAGAAAGGAAGAAAGATCGCAGTTCCTCCTCTTCCAGCACCACCTCTGACTCTCAGTATGAAGCAAAAATCAGGAAGCGAACACGAAGGCATGGAAATTCAAGGAGCGGGCCAGATGAGTCGCCGCCAAGAACTCAGCGATCAGCAATGACTGGAACTCCAAGGATGGCAGACCTTAATTCCTTGTCGAAGTTCAAGGGAGACCTGGAAGCCCAGAATGCTGAGCAATACTTGAAAGAACTTAATATAAATTTTGATTTAATGCAGATTCCATACGAATACCGATTGGAAATTATTCCTCGGCTTTTCAAGGGCCAGGCTGAGCATTGGTTTCGAGCAAACCAGTTAGAGTTCAAATCCTATTCTGATTTCTGCCGTCGTTTTCGCAAACAATATGCTTCAGAAGAGGCCAAAGAGAGGCAGCTGACAGCAGTGAGATCTCGCCGACACTTAAAGCAGTCCGGTATGAGCATGGAGGAATATGCCTGGTCTATTTACTCAGCCTACCGCAATCTGTCTGCCCATTACATAGAACCTGAGATTGTGAATTTAATCATCTCCCAGCTTCCATATAGAGTTCGCAGTCTGAGTCTAGCTAATTCTCCTCAAACTGTACGGCAGCTAGCCGACTTTCTGAAAAGGTTCGAGGTGCTTGAGGAACAGGACAGTTGGAAACCTGTGTGGAATAGGGAAGGTGCAGGCCAGGGAAATGCTCCCAGACAAAATAGAATTGGAAACCAACAACCCAGAGTCAGACAAGTTATGCAGAACCAGAGGAATGGATATTCCAATTACAACAGACGGCGTAATCCTCCGAGAAGGGATGGCAGGAACAACTACGCACGTGGGCCGCGTCGTTCCAGATCTGATCCAGAAGATCATTCCCGTGACTCTTCACGTAACGCCTCTGAACCCAGTAACTTCAGAGCGACGGCACCTCCGTTTGAACCTTCTGCTTCACGTTTGACGAACGAGCAACGTCAAAGCGTCGACATGACAAGAGACTTTTGTTGGGCACCATCGACTAGTGCTAATCCGAGTGGTATGCAGTCGGATTTAGCCAGTCGCCCAACGTGAATTCTTCGTTCCCGATCACAGTTGGGCTAAAATCTTGGACTTCTCTGGGAACAGATGACAGCGTTATAAATAGTGAAGACAATCATCTTTTTGTTGTGCTGACTCTCAATGAAGGAGAACAAAGTTTTGATAGAGCACTACAACAGGCAGTTAGAAAGGAAAATTTACCCAGGGCTCCATTAATTAAGGCAACTGTAACAGGCGTCGAGTTTATTTGTGTTCTGGACACTGGCAGCGAATGTAATCTCATGAGCTACGCCATTTGGAAGAAGATTAAAGAGAAGCTGCCGTCATTGCAGTTACAAACATGTCCAGATGTTAGGCTGACTGATTTCACTGGGAGAAACAAAACTAGAGTTGTGGGATGTAGACAAGTATATCTGGAGATTGCTGGAAGAAATTTATTGGAGGACATGTTTGTCTTGAGAGGTCTCGAAGCTGACTTTATTTTGGGCTACCCATTCCTCAGGAAATATGAAGCAGGAATTGACCTACAGCGCGAGAAGTTATCCCTCACCGTAGACGGAGTTCCGGTAGAGCAGGACCTCGTGAATAATGGATCTTCGACAGGGACGTATGTAAGAAAAGTCCGTGAAGATTCTCATGTCGATCAGTGGACGGCTAGTCCTGACGACATTCTGCAGAAGGTCAATGCAAATGAGATTTTATGCGAAAGGGGTAGAAGCCAATTGAAAGAAGTCTTATTGAAGCATAGAGATGTATTTTCCGAGAGACCAGGTACTATTAAAAACTTCCAGTGTGAGATTGAACTCACCACCACAGAACCTGTGTATCGATCTCCATATCCCATACCTATAGCAAAAAGGAAACTCCTGGAGGAAGAATTAGAAAGGTGGAGACAATGGGGTGTTATAATGCCTTGTAATTCCCCTTACTTGAACCCTTTAATTGTAGTCGACAAGCCTGACGGTACAGTACGCCCATGCATTGACTTCAGAAATTTGAATAAAATTGTACGTGTTCCACGGAATTCAGTTGAGCCCATTTCGGATGCCTTACAAAAATTTAAAGGTGCTCGTTATTTTACAAATCTGGATCTGGCTTCTGGATGTTTACAGATCCCTGTAAAAACTGACTGCCAACCATGTACTGCCTTCTCCTATAAAGGACGTCAGTGGATGTTTGCTCGAATGCCTTTTGGTATCTCTAGTGCTGTGTCAATTTTCATAGCTGCCATGCATGCTGTATTTGGTCCTGAAACCGAAGAGTATCTAACTCAATATATGGATGACTTTCTGATTTTCGACAAAGAACTCTCCAAGCATCTCGAACATCTGGACGAAGTGTTGCAGCGACTCCAAGAAGTGGGGATGACTGTAAAGCTGCGAAAATGTGAATTTGTCAAAAAGGAAATTACCTACTTGGGTCACATTGTTTCTGGAGATGCTATCAAAATCCAACCAGACAAAAATTCCGCCATTAAGTTATTTCCTAAACCTAAAACTAGAAAGGATGTTCGGAAATTTCTTGGCCTCGCCAACTGGAGGCGGAAGTTCATTGAAAATTTTGCAGCTAAATCTGAACCGCTCACCAAGCTGTTAGGTAAAAATCAACGTTGGATTTGGCGAGACGAGGAAGAACAAAGTTTCCAGCTACTGAAGAATGAACTTGTAAGAGATGCTGAATTAGCACAACCTGATTTTGAACAGGAATTCTGTATCCAATGCGATGCTTCTGGGAAAGGATTGAGTAGTATTCTTTTCCAAATGGATGGTGAAGAGAGGAAGGTCATTCAGTATGCAAGCCGAAAACTGAAGGAGAACGAACGCCATTACTCCATCCATGAGTTAGAATGTTTGGCCATAATCTTTGGAGTTGAGAAGTATGCCGTTTATTTGAAAGGTAGGCCCTTCACTATCTACAGTGATCATAAAGGGTTGGTATGGTTACAAGACGCCCGTAAATGGAACAGTCGTTTGACTCGCTGGTCTCTAAAACTCCAACAGTACCAGTATAAAATAGTATACGTCTCTGGTCGCCAAAACGATCTGGCAGATATTTTATCTCGGTATCCTGCTGATGATATACCCCAGATTCAACCTGAAAATAGCCAGCAGACATTCAGAATAAACTACCTGTGGGCCGAAAGAGGAGAAATAGATGACGTCGACAAGTGGAGAGAGGCACAATCTGAAGATGAATTCTGCAAAAATTTACTCCAATCTCTAAATTCTCAGGAACCTAACCTCAGATTGCATCGTTCCTATCGTATTCAAGAAGGAATTTTATTTAAGAGAGGATCAAACAATCAGTCCCTTTGGAAACTGTGTGTTCCGGTGGTAATGAAGCAACCTCTCTTGAAAATAATTCATGATGAAGCTGGACATTTTGGAGTATCCAAGACATTGAAGCGACTTGCAGTACGATACTTCTGGAAAGGCATGAAGGATGACGTGATACAGTACATCCGAGATTGTGAAATTTGTGCCCAGAGCAAACCAGACAAATTAGGGATACTCAAGGAGACCCTTCATATCAGTCCCAAGCAACCTCATGAGATGCTTTCTCTGGACTTGATTGGGAAGCTTCCTCGGTCTAATGGATACCAGTACATCTTGAGCCTTATTGATGTGGGTACACGTTTTGTCTCCGCATATGCTTTACGGACTGCCAGCACCACAGAAATTATAAACACGCTTCAGAGAGGATATTTTGCTCACTATCCAAACGTTACGTTTACCCTAAGCGACAGAGGAGCTCAGTTTACCTCGAAGCAGTGGAAGGAATTTACCAAAAGCCGTGGTATCCATCATGTTTGCACAACAGCTTACAATCCAAAGGGGAACATGGTAGAACGAGCAAATCAAGAGATAGTCAGATTACTTCGTTTATTTTGTTATCGAGAACATCAGACTTGGTCGCGATACATATCAAAAGTTGTTTGGTTAATTAATTATTCTATTTCCGAAACAACTGGATATTCACCTGCTGAACTATTCTTCAATCATCCTATACCCAGAGAGATCCTAACTCATTTCAATTGGCCCGAACGGGAAGAAGCCCAACAGGATTGGAAGTCCAAATTATTCTTAGCCCAAGTCAGGGAGAAGAAGAAGCTGTCGAAGGATTTAAAACAGAAGGGAAACGCCAAGACAGTGACAGTTGGAGACTTCGTGATGGTTAAAAACCATTCCTTAAGCTCCTCACTAGATAGGACCATTCAAAAGTTATTTATGTTGTGGATAGGACCTTATCTAGTGGACAAAGTGGAAAATAATGTTGTGACATTGCTAATTCCAAGGACTAAAGAATTATATGATAAGGTTAACTTGGATAACCTAAAACTGGTGCGTTTTTCGGAGGATAAAAAGAAAGAATTTGTACTTTAAAACTAAGTTTCCTCCAGGTAGATAACTTCCTTCCTGAAACTTAGTTTTCGAAAGGAAGGGGCAGATGATATGATCCATATTTTTGTGTGACGTCATCAGTAGAAAATGTGTCACTAATATATTTATTTTGTGAAAGAAAGCGTAACCTCCTTGTTATTCTACGTAATATTGCGCCTTATTAGTAATGTATATCTTTTGTTTAATGTTTATTGTATTTTATGCTACATTATGGGTAATTTAATGTATCGTCATGTTTGCGAGAGTTCACTATACTAATTTGTATTTCTAAACATGTATAGATGTCAGTTTTGTTGTAGTATCCTTTTGTAAATAGTGAGTGATTCATCTGTACTTTAATCTGTGTTCTCAAAAATAGTATAAAAGCGAGGATATCGCGTAAGAATCAACACACTTTCGCCACGGATCGTCGAAGCTTTTTAACTTAAAAAGAACTCCTCGGTGTTGTGCATACATTCTGGTATGGTAGTTCGGGGCGCAAGCTAGGCCTATGTGAACATAGGTACGCCGATAGCCATGCATTGATGATATGCACAATACTGCAACCATTCTACGTTAAATAATAAAGCTAGCCTAAAGATTAATTTGGAAATAAAAGGCTAAAGAGCAAATATTGGCTCAGTTATCATTGCATATCTCTCGGTGTGGTAGTTCGGGGCGCAAGCTAGGTCTATGCAATCATAGGCTTGCCGATAGCCACGCATTGAGTTTATGCGTTTTAGTTGAGTCAATTCATCGACAAAGCGAAATCCTCGCTTTCATCTCAAGTATATTTGCATTATAATTGCAATGAATAAAGAATAAAACCTTTCAGTTTATATATACTGCAATAATGTGATTTTATTTCTCTGTGCTGTGAATATTGTCTTTGCTTAACACTACCCCTGTACCTGAGAGGAGTCTGTGTACTTCACCGAGTCTCATCGTTCACCGCAGAGTATTATTAAGTTAATATTAATAGTAAAATAATACGACGCGTCTAAATAATTGTGCTTAGAACGTGTCAACATTAAGACGTACTCTTGCATTTGTGTAAAGCAACTGAATAGCTGATACAACTTTTTCTCCTAATCCTACTTTTCTTAACAACGTAAAGAAATAATCGTGCTTGATTGTGTCGAACGCGTTTGCAAAGTCCAAGGCCAAAATTGCTGCTTTTGATCCAACTTTTTGTTGTTGAAGTGCCACTACGTCTCTTAATGTATTTAACAGTTCAAAGATTGCACCATGCGCTCGAAAGATGAATTGTTGTGGTCCTATTAATTTCTCCGCCAATTGTTGTAGTCGTTTTGTGATTAGTCGTGTGTATAATTTATAATCCACACACAGGAGTGTTATCCAGCGAAAGTTCTTTGCTGAGATGAGACGTCCTGGTTTCGGCACGAGTACCATCACACCTAACAGGCTCGTTTGTCCCATGCGCTGTTGTCGGAAAACTTCATTTACCCATCGCGCCAGCATGGTCTGTACCACTGGCCAAAATGTTTGGAATAATTCATTAGGTAAGCCATCGATGCCTCCAGCGCGATTGCGTTTGCCGGCCATTACAGCTAGTTTCACTTCCTCTCTTGTAAAAGGTTGTTGGAGGAACTCCCTTTCTTCCTCTGTTACTCTTGGTATATAGTTTTCAATAACGGAATAATCTTGTTGCTTATCAGCACTTGTGTCACTGAATGTATTGGAAAAGTAATCTACTAAATGTATTTGAATATCTTTTGTATTTGTAAGTTTTACTGCTTCTTCATCGTCGATCTCTGTTATCAACTTCCGTTGTTCTCTGCGTCTTTCTCCTAGGACTTGCGCCAGCGAAGGTTGTTCTTTGGGATCGAACATTACTAATTTGCTTCGATAATTATATCCCTGCATTTTTTGGTTGTACATTCTCAGAACGACCGCTTGTATTTTCTTATTCACTCAAAACCGTTTGATCTGTTTTGAGTTTGTTTGCTAATTCTCTCAGAACTGCATGGTAAAAGTTATACTTCTTATAAAAATCCGCCATTTTTTCTTTACTGTATTGCATGCAAAAGTATTTAATTGAGGGTTTCAAGTAGGAGTCCCACCATTGTATGAAGTCCGTCTGTCTATGTCTCATGGCTTCCCATTTTCCCCATTGTTCCTCAAACTCCTTACGAAAGGCTTCATCTTGCAGTAATTGAAGGTTTAATCGCCAGTAACCTCTTCCTTTCCGAACGTGTGGGATATTTAAAGCCATATCTAAGTGGATACCCCAATGATCACTGAAACAGTTTGGAAGTACCTCTATTTTTGTGGAATGCGAGAACAGTTCTTTTGTTACATAAAACCTATCTAGTCTACTAGCTGTATTTGTTCTAATGTATGTATATCCTTTTTCGCTAGGATGTTTTCTTTGCCACACATCTATCAGGTCAAACCCAGACACTAAAGTCTTTAAACTTGGTGAAGTATTAAACCCAGGGGTTTGATCCTCTCGCCTTAACGTACAGTTAAAGTCTCCCGTGCACAATATATGTTGTCTATTTCGGCCGAGGGCTGTTGCTACTTGAGTATTGAAAAATTAATCTCTCTCTTTTCGTGCGTCACTGCCAGACGGAGCATAAATATTCCATATCCACACGTCACCCACATTTACACAAATAATTCGACCTGATGGATGGGATAGTACATTTGATACTGTAATATTATTTCTAACTATAATTGCCGTTCCCGTTGAATTATGACCCCGCTCGGCTACGGAGGAGGACTTTAGTGATGTAATCGCAGGTAAAATCAAAGATCTTTCGTGCAAGATTTTATCTTTCTCTGTACTCAGCCAA
The DNA here is from genome assembly GCF_977018435.1 of Lepisma saccharinum. Lineage (NCBI taxonomy): Eukaryota > Metazoa > Arthropoda > Insecta > Zygentoma > Lepismatidae > Lepisma > Lepisma saccharinum. Next base: position 43,047,967 of record NC_139247.1, on the reverse strand, counting down.
AAGGCATTTCGCACAGATCTAATACATTCTCCAATACATTTAAAAATGTTATTGAATGTTTCATGTCGATAATTTGATCAATGCATCAATTCTTGACGGTGAGACGATATTTTCTGCAACTACGTCTTCTCTAATCTCGTCTCCAGTCCTTTATATTCTTCTCTTCTCCTTCTTCTCTCCCCTCCTTCTCCTCTGCTTTTATCTTATATCGCCTTCCCTACTTTTCTTGCATCTTTTCTCCATCCCACTCTTCTCCACTCCTCTTATCTCCTCTCCTGTCTTCGATTTCCGACTCCATTGCACTCTTCTCCTCTTCTTTTCGTTCTTCTCTTTTTCTCTCTTTTACTCTACTCTCCTCTCCCATCTTCTTGTCTCCTTCTCTCTTCTCCTCTTTTTTCATCTCGTTTGCCTCCTCGTATCTCCTCTTGCTCCATTTTCCTCATCTCTCCTAGAATCTTTTTCCTTTCTCCTCATTATTTCTCCTATCCCCTTCTGTCCTCTATTTTCTTCCCTCCTGTACTTCTCCTCTTCCTCTTTCTCTCTTCTTCTCTCTTTTGTCACCTTTCGTTTCCTCTCACCTCTTTTCCTTTCTGCATTCTCATCGGCGATGAAATATTAGGAAACCTATTTATTTTTATTTCAGAAAGATTTTTGTCATTTGCGATATAATAGTGATAATATTATAATTTTATACAATTAAACGTGTTTCTATTTTCTTTCGCGTATTTTATATATATCTATTGTGCATGTGGCAACCCTGAAATTGAGCCTAATTCTACACGCAACCCACCAACGCCTTGTGTAAATTGGGTTGCCTAGTTTAAAATGTCGTTGTCCTAAAACTTTTGAGAGACACAGTACAAGAAACGAACTATTTTTCAGAACTCACGTCAACACAGTACACCCTGGACTGTAGTTTGCAGACAAGCGAGGCTCTGGCATCCACTATCGGATTAAGAATTACACTGGGGAACAAAAAAAAAAGATTTTATTTTGTGGCATAATGTTTAATAACAGTTTCAGCACACAAAACAGCTGTGATTGCCAATTGTATGATTGATTCAGTTGAATTGACTCCAGTTTAAAAAATAAACACACCATGGAAAATGTAGGAGGTAAAATTACTCCACGCTTTTCTCGGTAATATCAAAATTTGATAATGGGCTGAAATTCCCATTAAGAAACTTATTAATATATTTTTAAATTGTTGCTAGGCAATATATGTCCTATGTTTGTGGCAGCCCTGGCCCAAAACCACGGTAACGGTTGAAGTTTTTGCGTGCGATGACGTGTAACCGGCCAATTGAATGCATCACTTCAATGTGAAGTCACGTGAAATGACAAAACGACAGTGTTGCAGTATGCAGATATTAAACACCAGAACAAGAAAAATGTCTAGATGAGGATGTGTACTACAGGCTATGGAAAAGGAGATGCGATAACCACTAACGCCGTCAAACGGTTGGGCGGGAACTTTACGTCACATACCATGAAGAAGTAATATGATCTAAGCTGATTATGTCCTTTGCGATTAGTCCACTCAGAATTAGTTCACTTCATCAAATGATTTACTAAATCTCATCAATTTACATTGTCGAATTCATTATTTGAGGGTTTTTTTGGTTTAGGGCCGTTTTTTCAATGTTCAGTTAAGGTTCATGTTAGCACGTAACTGGAAGTTAGTGAAAATTTCTGTTTTTCAATGTACAGTTAGCTCCTAACTGGAACTCTGGTGGCGATTATCTTTACTGGTGCTTCTTCTTGCAGTTACCAGCCTAACTGGAAGTTACGAGGCAACATGGAAGCCTCGTGCAGCTATCGAAGTTCCACACTCGCAACTTCACTGTCAGATTAAACAAGATATGATTCATAAAACTTTTAAATTCGTACAGAAAAAGACTTGTTTTGTTTGGCAAAGCTTAACAACGTCCATGCAAATATGGAAATTAGGCAGCATAGAATTCGCTTGGTAAGGTTGTGTTAGAGAATTTGTGGTCAGGATATCCGGTCTACTAGGCGGGACAACCTCCAATCGGTAATTTAGTGTAGTGGTGCCGGACCCCGTGGCCGAGTGGTTAGCAGAGCGCACTACAACGCCAGGGGTTCTGGGTTCGAGTCCCGGGTAAGGCATGGGTATTTGTGTTTGTCCTGATGAAAAGAAACTGAGAAACTGTAAGAATTGAAAAATGTAAAAAGTGAAATAAGTGTGAATGGTGGGGGATACCTCCGTGTAGGGGGTATTTCCTTAAAAAAAAAATAGTGGTTAGCGGTACCACCTTTCGGAGCGTGTTGTGTCTTGTAATACGAGTTCGAGTCCCCAGTTCGCTGCCAGCACTGGCACGCGGTGCATCGTCTCTACGTGCGGTCCGTGTTGAGCATTTACGTGCAAGCGAGTGAAATTCCGATAAGTCTACCTTCCGTGTTCTGAACCATGTCTGTACGGCGCGTGAATACTGTGAAATTGGACTTCACGAATGTGCGACAAAAACCGACATCGCTACAACTGCATCGCTGGATACAGCAGAATTTGTCACTAACAGAAGATCAAGTGCTTAGTATTGAAATCGATCAATATCGTAAGTGTGTGTTTATAAAGTTAATATCGCGAGTGTTAGGCGAGCACATATTATTAAGATCGAGAGGCACATTAGTATACACTGATGACAATGGAGAGCATGAGGTAAAACTGGAATGGGCGGATCAAAAAAGTGTAATTGTGAACGTACACGTAGTTCCTATGGAACTTCCAATGGACGTTCTACAACAGACACTGACAACATATGGTGATGTGAAATATGTTGACGATGAAAAATACACGGATGAACATATATACCCTACGCGTACCGGTGCAAAGCGAATTCGCACGACGCTTAAAAAACCAATTCCATCGTACATCACTATCAAAGGTGATCGATATTGGGTAACGTACTATGGTCAAAAGATTACGTGCAGGATATGTGAATCTACAGAACATCTCTCAAATTGTTGTGATAAGCGTAGAAAACCAGGAAGAAGGACAGCCTCAACATATGCGGAAGCCATCCACCGATCACCAATCAATATTGATGCAGCAGAACAACCACTGCCATACCAGCCTACAAGTTTTCAAGTACCCAAGACAACCCTGGACATAGAAATGAAAGAATCCCCAAAGAACCCAGATGTAAATGAACCCGAAGATGCCGCACAGACGCCACTGGATCCTCCGACAAACAAAGTTTCATCAGAGAGGGCAGCAAAGGAAAATTCCCATTTGTTAGCAACAGAAGTTCACAATTCGACATGGGCCGCAGAAGTTGAACGCGAGGAACTTTCGAGTAACTACCAGGTCACGCCTGAAGCCCCGATTAGTGATAAGATGGTCCCTCCCCTACCCGCGAACAGCTGTGTATCGGAAGGTGAAAAGAGCCAGGCAGGTCATGAGCTTTTCCTGCCAGGCGCTTCCTCGTCCACAACGACCTTGAAACTAGCAGAAGGAAACGTGAGTGAACAACATGACCAACCTACAATTGTTCTTCCGCTTCCCTCATCACAATCGCAAGAAATGGCATCAGGAGATGACTCACAAACCGAAGAGGAATCCACAGATGATAAGCAAGTTATGGACAAAGGTCAAGGAAATAGAAAAAAACGCACCAGTTCACGACTGAAAGTGGTAACAGAAGGTAAGAAAAAGAAATGTACAAGGATGTCTCTAAGCCAGCAGTCCGTCATACCCAGCAAGAAGACCCAACAAAAGCGAAATGTTAATTAGATGTGGTTCCGATCGCCTTTCCCTCCCCCTTCATTAGGTAGTTTGTGTAAGGAGAAATGTTTGTTTATGTTTTGAGATGAGAATGATTTACGGGTGTAGTGCGGGACAGAAATTTGTTTACTTTCCTAATGTATACAGTGTAATGTTACATATTACATGATAGTGAGTTACAAGATGAATATCGATATAATAATAGGTAGAAAAAATAGTGTAAATTGTGTCATGCACATGAACGATTATTATCATTCTGAAACCACTTAGGAATAATCCTTACTTTAGTGTAATTGAGCACCAAAAATGCACATTTACGTGGTATTCTTATATTCAGTTTATTATAACTTCATATTGTGCATGAATTACAGCACTCGTCTGTGTACCCTTAATATCAATGGGATCTTGACTCCAGTGAAATGCAAATTGCTTGCGGACTTTGTCCGAATCCACTCGATTGACATTTTATACTTGCAGGAAGTTTGTATTGTAGATTTTAACTTCTTGTATGGGTACGAGGCTATTGTAAACTTGGGGACACGCGGGAGAGGGACGGCAATTTTAATAAAAAGTGATATAGAAATACAAAATGTAAAGAAATTAGTCGATGGAAGGGGAATTAGTTTTCAAAGTCATGTGTCTTTGAATGATACCCATTGGGTGTAATTTCCACTGAAATGTGGAAGCTCTATTAATGGCAACTTGACTTGAGACTTGCACGAAGCCCTGTGTTCATTTTCCGCGCCGTCTGTATTTGAATGATTTCTTTCAATTAATGTTAGCATCTGCGACTTGAGATCGAAATATGAAAGTTCGATTGTATCTCGAACTGCCGTGTGTTCATCGTCTGTGGCTTCAAATTCAATGCAATCCTGAATTTCTTCTATCTTGGGCCATAATGTGTTCAGTTGCTCCAGCCGAACCTTGATCTGTTGAACGTTCGGCGCCTCTGGATCAACACTGCTAATATACGACTGCAATCTCGTTATTTGCCCCCTGTAGGCGGCACGTTGCTTTAGAAGATGTGCTAAGTCTGCCATGCCTCAAGGTGGGAGGGACAAGCAATGCGTATTGAAATGAAAGGAAAAAATGAGGAAATATTGAACCAAACACTGTTGTACTCACCGATCTGGCATTCACTGGACCATCTGGGCATCTGAAATCCTGGTTAGGCTGCAACACTGCGGGTAGTCGTTGACACTGACGTGTACTGGAACAGCTGATGCACGGTTGCTATAGTGATGTCACGTCTGCACGCGTGGGCTGCTTGATGCAACTCTCCGCGATACGTTTCTCCTCGCACGAAAACGAACGAAAAAGACAGTCCCGCGGGGGAACAGAAAACTGCAGTCTAAAAATAACTCAGCGACACACCACCGGTGTATGGCGTCATGTCACTGGTTGCGGACTGTTCCTCACACAGCAGAAGGGGAGAAGGGAGCGGAGTGTGAAACGTCAGTGACAAGCGAACAGCGAGAGCGCTCTCGGTCGGGGAAGTCCCGGGCGTGTCCTTCAGCCACGTGGAAAATATCTGGCGCGCTACAACGAATGACGATGCTTTCAATAACTTGTCGTTACTGTACTTGAAAATAAAGTTTGCACAACACAATGTCACTAAAATCACTGATGATAACGTACCTCATGTTCAATACAAAGGAGATCGCGGCCTGCGGAGGACCAAAATGATTGTGTTTGCTGCCCAATAGGACCCTGATTGTCTCCCTGGAATGGATTGTATCACCATAGAGCTGAGTTCACCGCGATCTTTTTAAGGTGTAAAGAAAATGAAGGCACTTACTACAACTAATAAGTTATATTAAAATAAATATGTACACATAACACGTAATTACACTGTCCTGCACTCCTGCCTCAGTAAACTGTTTATATGAAATTGGAAGCCGGTTTTACAATAACACGTCACTAGTTCTTCACTGAATGATATCAGCACTATAATGTTCCTGTGAAACTGAACTACATATCACTGCACTTCACTGATATGCTGAATGAAACGTAGCCACGTTAGGCTTACGTATTTGATGAATATCCGCAACGCGGTGACTCGGCTGTTGCCGGAGTGACTTCTGCACGAACACTGGCGGAATTAAGCTACCGCGCAAAGATGGCGGCAACTAGGCACCGCACCCGATATGAACTGACCAATGGGAGTGCAGGTTTCTTAAAGCACTGGATATACACAAAATAAGCAATTGGTTATATAGAAACAAATGCAAAGCAAAATGAACAAGAGAAAAGTTCTGTTATTTGCGAATACAAGAATATATAAAAAGATATATCGTGGTTAGTTTCTAGAGATAATTCTCCAACAGCAAGTGTCTGGAACTTATCGGAAATTGTTAGTTTTCATTCCAGAAATGCAAAGAAAATCACTTAAGGTGAAAATGAGAATTTGTGATTTCCCGACTAGTCTAGAAATTGCGAATATTTCCCGTCCCGAATGTCGGGATTTAAAAAAAATTCCCGTTCCGATCAAAAATATTCTGTCCCGCATAACAATAAGTAACTATCTATATTTATTTTTTAATTTGTCTGAAGCCACAAAATGTAAATGGGTGGAAATGCTCATTTGTGTACTCGATTTCGTGTGTTCAGTTTCTGGCATGGTTTCCTATCTGCATAGTGCAACACTAGCGCATAGATTTGGAATTCATTTCATGGATAAATTCACCTCTTACCGTCGTTTCGTAATTACGAGTAAACAACGGATTGGCCCAACCTATACTTCTAATAACTTTGGTTTGTGGGATAGTCGTGCTAGAGAAAAGCATTGGACGATAAAAGTTTGGCCCCCAAGGGAAAATATTACAGTGGGAAAAGCTAATATCATTCATGAACCACTGCTAGATAGGGACAAAATCATCCTTCCACCACTGCATATTAAACTTGGGTTGATAAAACAGTTTGTCAAGGCCTTAGATACAAGTGTTGATTGTTTCAAATATATATGCCACACTTTTCCAGGACTAAGTATAGAAAAATTGAAGGCAGGAATCTTTGACGGACCACAAATTCGTACACTTATAAATGATGCCAATTTTACAACTTACATGTCTTACATCGAATCTGATACCTGGCTGAGCTTTGTGTCCGTCGTCAAAAACGTTTGGGGGAATCACAGAGCAGAAAACTACCGCGATATAGTTGAAAATATGTTGAAAAATTTTTAGAAATTGGGAGCTAATATGATTGTGGAGATACATTTTCTACATAGCTACATTGACAGATTCCCTGAGAACCTTGGTGATTTTAGTGAACAACAGGGAGATCCATCAGGATATAAGGATAATGGAAGAAAGGTACCAGGGACGGTGGGATCGCCACATGATGGCAGACTACTGTTGGAGCTTACAGAGGGATTGTCCTAAAAAGCAATACAGCAGGAAATCGTATAGAAAACGTTTCACATAATTTGTTACTTCATTGTGTACATATTTTCTTAATTATTATGATCATAGGCATATATAAATTTATTTTTATCATAATTATTGTAATCACAAAAAGAAATATTAAATTGTTGTTGAAAGTTCATTTATATGTATGCCTTATGTATCCGCCATTTTGATTTAGTTGCATTTATTTCATAAATTAGAGCAAATTCAGGAAATATATTATTATATAATTATTCAGCAGCATGAAATCTCCCTAAATTAGCTCTCAAACACTGTGCCGCAATTTCACTGTTCCCCAGTGTTATAGATACTCGTGTTTGGACTCCAATTAAAAATTAGCCAGTAGACCTACATATAAACGAGCTACATCAAAATTTAGCTTATTCAATTCTGCGTTAATCTATTCTAGCCAATTATTATTCAGCGGAGTAAAAGTGTTCGCGGGACGTGGCAACACTGCCCACGGCGATGCCCGTTGAACAGTGGAAACTGCCGGTGGGTGCTGCGATTCAATGGTTGCGGTGTCGCCAGGTTCCACGCAGAGCTTTACTTCGTTGCATAAAAACCTGTATAAAATCGGTTTCGCAATGTGAATTGACAATGATAATGCATTTTAAACACAGATGCAAAGAGCTTCAAAACAAGACCAATATTGTATTTGCAGGACTACCCAATACCAAGAAAAAGTTGTTTCGCAAATTTGAAAATGGCGTTTTTTTTTTAGAAATTTTGAAATCCTGAAAATTAATAATTGAGTTTGAAACCTTTCTGCCTGCACTATACTGAACTCTCATAACGTTCGGACAACCTGTTTTCGATTTACAGAATTTCAAAGATAGCGATCGTTTGCAAAACAAAAAAAAAGCCCCAATTTTTCTTCTCACGACGATAAAAAAATTGAAGGCATATTCGAGAACCAATTGGTTAGCATAAATTAACGCAGAATTGAATAAGATAAATTTTGATGTAACTCGTTTTCATGTAAGTCTACTGGTTAATTTTTAATTGGAGTCCAAACTCAAGTATCTATATTTTTTAATCCGATAGACGGCCAGTACGAGCCGAGGAGTTCGTGTTGTGTGTTTGATACGCACCCACTTATTGTATCATTTTAAATGTTTAATATGTTAATTGTCTATGATGACGTAATTTGTTTTGTTCAATTGGGTAGTCGGTTATGGTTATGGACTAACCTTAAAACATTTGATTGGGGTTGTTAGGGGAGAGATATTATGGATGTTGCTGGATAATGGAACTGATTTTGGAAATGTGAATGTGTTAATTTGTGTAGCCAAGAACTATTATGATCTTAATACAATTTTGTTTGTAATAAGGAGTTTAATTGTGAGTGCAAGTGTAATATATTAACATTAACTGACATCTAAATATATTTTTGGTGTGCGAGAGTTAGCAAGGTTTACGTAAACATACCCGTATCTGTTTTCCCACAACCTGAGGGCTTCATAGTAGGCTGATAAGTCTCAGGCTTGCCGTAGAGGAATAAAAGTAAGTAGATCCATTGGGAATAAACCGGGGAACGTAACATGTTGTCCGTGTGTTTGGGATTGTCCTTACATTCATTTCATCTCATTACCATTCACTCTCTCTTCGCAATTAGCCAAAAGTGGCAGAAAAGCGAAGTTAAATCAAATCAATTCAGAAATCACGTGGTTTTGTTGCTTCAATGGCTGGAGAATTGTAACCTCGTCTCAACTCTGTTCCATCCTTAGCAGCGATGGGATGCTGTTCTATTCGGAAAATTTACCTTAAGACTCTCTGTTTGAAATACCTCCGAGTTTGTTATATTCCACGGCAGAGATTCATCTCGAAATAGACAGGAATGTGTATTCCATCTCGACGTTGCCATGGTTACAACTCGTTTGGATAAAAAAAAAAACAGTTGAGTCCGACTCTTTCCGCTTCTCCTTCACGCACGATGCTTTCTCCCTCCCCCTCCTCCTCCCCCCCCGCAAAACTTGGCTTTCAACGCAGCATCCGTGAGGTCTTATTCAAGCAGATTGGTCTCAAAGGAGTTAGCGATGCTTCCATGATCTCCCAGCATTGACAAAGGTGCTTCTTAATATCGACCTGTGGAAATGCTCGTACGTTTGCTTCAGTTGCAGGGGGGGGGGGGCGTAACGGAACGCTCCTTAATAGATTGTACACAGCTCCCTCACCACCCCTTTTTCTAGTTTAATTACTAAAGTGGACTATGTATTCAAGCAGTGCCCCTGAGGCGTGCATGCATTAGAACACTAGAAGGAGTAAAGGATCATGTCCATTGTGTGTTTAGAGTAACATATTTCTGCATACTTCTCGCGGGGGTGTCTCGGGGGGGGGTGAAAAGTTAGAAATAAATATTCCAAATGCACCTCCAAGGCTGCTTGTTAGAAAATTCATTTTCTTAAAAGAAATATTGCTATATTTCCAGTTACGAAGTTTTAATTAAAGTTATTTGCAGTAAATCAGTTGGAAAAGTGAGTCGTAATTACTTAATTGGAAATTTGTCATACAGTTACTTACTTGAAAGTAACGGAGTCGTAGTTACTTAGTATAAAGTAACTGAGTCAGAAAGTAATGCACTCGCAGTTACTTAAGAGGACAGAAAATAATGAAGTCTGAGATACTTAGCCGAGAAGTTATCGAGTCAGAGTTTATAAATTGAAATGCCACTGAGCCAAAATTACTTTGTTTGAAAGAAACTCAGCCAAAATTACTCAGGTAGAAAATAACTGAGTCACATAATTAATCAAATGTAAAGGAACAGAGTCACACAGTTACTTGCTTGAAAAGTAAGTCAGTAACTCAGATGAAAAGTAACAGTCATACAGTTTCTTAGTTGAAACGTAAGTGAGACATAGTAACTCAGTTGAAACGTAACTGAGTCGCACAGTTACTCAGTTAGAAAGTAACTGATGCACATAGTTGCTCAGTTGAAAAGTAATTGTCACAGAGATCTCAGTTGAAAAGTAAAGGAGACACATAGTTACTCAGTTGAAAGTAACTGAATCACAGAGTTATTCAGTTGAAAAGTAACAGAGTCATATAGTTACTCAGTTCAAAAGTGACTTAGTCACACGCTTATTCAGTCGAAGAGTAATTGAGTCACAAAGTTGTCAGTTGAAAAGTAACTGAGTCTCACATTTACTCAATTGAAAAGTAACAGTCACACAGTTACTCGTTTAAAAGAAACAGATTCACACAGTTACTCAGTTTAAAAGAAACAGATTCACACAGTTACTCAGTTTAAAACAAACAGATTCACACAGTTACTCAGTCACAAAGATCTCGTTTGAAAATTAAAGGAGACACATAGTTGCTCAGTTGAAAAGTAACTGAGTCAGAGAGTTGAACAGTTCAAAAGTAACTGTCACAAAGTTCTTAGTTGAAAATTAACCGATTCATACGGTTAGTCAGTTGAAAAGGAACTGAGTCAGAGAGTTGAACAGTTCAAAAGTAACTGTCACAAAGTTCTTAGTTGAAAAGTAACCGATTCATTCGGTTAGTCAGTTGAAAAGTAACTGAGTCAGAGAGTTGAACAGTTCAAAAGTAACTGTCACAAAGTTCTTAGTTGAAAATTAACTGATTCATACGGTTAGTCAGTTGAAAAGTAACTGAGTGAGAGAGTTGAACAGTTCAAAAGTAACTGTCACAAAGTTCTTAGTTGAAAAGTAACCGATTCATTCGGTTAGTCAGTTGAAAAGTAACTGAGTCAGAGAGTTGAACAGTTCAAAAGTAACTGTAACAAAGTTCTTAGTTGAAAATTAACTGATTCATACGGTTAGTCAGTTGAAAAGTAACTGAGTCAGAGAGTTGAACAGTTCAAAAGTAACTGTCACAAAGTTCTTAGTTGAAAAGTAACCGATTCATTCGGTTAGTCAGTTGAAAAGGAACTGAGTCAGAAAGTTTCCAGTTGAAACGTAAGTGAGTCAGAACGTTCTGTTGAAAAGTAACAGAGTCAAACAGTAAGCTAGTTGAAAAGTAACCGGGTGACTGTTACTCAGTTTTGAAATGTAACTGAGACACAAAGTTACTCTGTTGAAAAGTAACTCAGTTACATTTAGAAAGCCAAAAGTTGTTTTAACTTCACTGTACTCAGATTAGCTAATTGAGACTGAACGTGCAGTTTTAATTAGGAACCGAATCACTAATAAATGGCACTTAGAACGAACTAGGGATCCCTTGATTACAAAATGGCAGCGTTAGCGTTATACCATCAGGAAGGCCTGTAGTTAGTAAGTAAATAATTCCCTGTATCTTAGTTGAAAAGTATCTGAGAAGCAGTTAGTTACAAAGTAATTTAATCTTAGGACACTTAAAAGAGTAGGTAAGTCGTATTTACTGTTCTGAAAGAATAATTTGGTCAGATGTACACTCACCGGCAATAAAATGGGACTTGAGATACTAGTTTCTCTCCAATGCGATGGCGATGATCCAACTTCAATAGGAAATTCTGCTATCACCTCAAAGTTAGGCAACACACAGAGAAACTAGTATTTCAAGTCCCATTTTTACTGCCGGTGAGTGTACATCTGACCAAATTATTCTTTCAGAATAGTAAATACAATGCATTTATAATGTAGGTGTTTCATTTTTATTGACTGTGACTGTACGTAGTTGAAAAAGTAACTAACTAATTCTCACTTACATAATTGAAAAAGTAACAACTTTACTGAATTGTCATGGTAATTTAGTGGCAGTTACCTATTTGAAAAGGAGTTGTGAATCACTGTTTTTAATTTTCAATATTTCTTAAACTAAATTAAACTCAATGGTGCAACAGTCCGCTAAGAGGCTTGTCAAGCGGCTTTTCATTGGGTGATGTGTGCTTGACGCATCCAGTCCCATTGCCGCTGTTTTCTGGCTTTCGAGCCCGGAGTCTCCTGCTTCATCTTCCCAAGTAGGTCCACAATTATCCTCACGGTGCTGGGCCAACACAGACATTCTGAAGCCTCCATTGGGAATCGAACCTGGGACCGCTCTCACCAAGGGCTAGAGCGGTATCCGTTCGGTTACGCGGAAGCTCAACGTTTCTTTAAAGCAGCGGCGGTTCTTGCTCTAAGGAGAGAGCCGCCGTGCCATGGCTCTACCCTCAGAAAAAGAAAAAGCACTTGCTTTGCCAAAATATAGTTAAATTAATACATTTACGAACGGGGAGATTCGAATCTCGTAAGCGTTCGAGCTTACGGCCGCCTGAATTCCTTCGCCGCATCCCCAGCTGTTCTCTCACTTGCTCTGGGTCAGCATTGTCTGGCCTGTGCGCAGAGGCATGCGCGGAGGCATGAAAAAGTCTCCGCAGTTAACGAGCTAGGAGGTGGTAGCCCAGTGGTAGCCATAAGACAACCAGCCGTGCCCCTTTTCGGCTGGCACGGACGCGAGAGCTTTCGCATTGTGTTGAAATAGTTGCAAACGTCAGAGAGAAGTGACTAATCCTGACGGATTTGTAATACTCGTTGGAGAAGTAATTCGCGAGAAAGATACTTTCCTGCATACCTGGAAAGAGCGAACGTAATATCATCCCCAAATTTATATAACCATTTAGATAGATGCGTCTAAAGAGCCATGCAGACTTTTTGTTATCGATTTCTTCCTTAAGAAAAGATATATCCCTTGCTCTCATGCACACAGACACTCACGTGTTGCAACTGACGTTGACAACATTGAAGAAATTTTCTGTACAAAAGAATTGCCTAAATATCAAAGGGAATTCGCATCAACAGGGGAATTTTTACTTTAATATTTGTAAAAAATCACACGGAAAATCTATCAGTATAACAATTTCACTTGAAGATATAATTCAATTTCTTGCATTGAATTCTAAAAATTGTAGATCTGCAGTTCATTTAGCAGATAATCATATTTCAGTTGTTAGTAACACCGATCGTTGATGTACCGTCTGCCGTGCTGGGGTTGCAAATTATAAACAAAGCAAGTCGAGAATACCGTGATCGACTCGGTGTCTCTAATCGTTCAGTGTTTTTCTTTTTAGTGAAGTGAAAGTGTCCGATGGTGTGTGAAAGGAATGGTAGTTAGTAAAGATGAGTCAGATTAGAGCATTATTACATACACCGTTTTCCAAGGTACTATACGATATTAAATTAAAAGTTATACAACTTGGCTGTCCCACGCCAGATTTAAACATCAATTCTATTTAAAAATATCAAAAAAATGGTAAAGGTGACAGGCGTCGAAATTTTAATAGTCGCATTTATTTATAGAAACTCTGGCCGACCTCCACACAGCATGCTATGACGCCACGGATTGCGGGTTCGAATCTCGGCCTATGCATCAGTGTTCTTTGTGAGTGTTTACTCATCCTTATCTTCGCGATTAGCGAAAAGTAGTACAAATGTGAAGTAAAATAAACCAATCGTAGGAACTCTGAATTTTTGTCTGCAATTTTCGTAAAGAAAGTTCCATTAATTAAAATTACCTCTTTCATTAGATTTCTATGACATATACTAGCGAAAAATTTTCGATTTCTTGATCACGTTGGCACTACCCATCATACTAGCTGCCAGCCGCCACTGCTTTAAAGTAATGTGAAAGAAATTACTGCACGTTTCTAATCTGAAAATTACTGCTTCCAACTTGCATAGACTCTGTAAAAGAATAGGCATTGCATGTAATGTGTTTAACGAACTACCAAGTCTGTATGGATATTCACTTACAGGGAGAACCATCTTCTATCTCAACTAACCAAGGATCCTATAAAAAGCTCTCTCTTGCGTGGGTTGGGGTTTCCGTAATATTTCCCGGGCAACAAACGCCTCGGATGTTTTTATTGAAAACACAGCCGTGCGGAAAACCATTTCGCGAGAAGTTTACACAAAAATAAAAACCCGCGAAACGTCACACCCTCGATTTACGTTCTGCATTCTCGTTCAAAGAGAATGCACCAGCGCCAGCAAAATCTATTACACAATATACGACACCACAACGTATTTGTCTGTTTTCCCAGTTGGGTGTAAACAAAATATTGTTATGAAACAAGTTGATTTTTCTTTCCCAGATAATTCCATTTCCTGACAATCGAGTTAAGTGTGGATGCTAGGGGAGAGCAAGAATTGATTGGATATTGGGGCGTTCCCTGCGGATTTTCAAATTCGATATTTTTTTTTCGTGCTGGAAGTTATCTCGCTTGACATTTTTCGATTGCGGTTGAATTTTATTAACTCTGCTGGTGTCACCAGTTAACCATGCGTTGTGGTACTTGGGGCTGGTGCGAAAAAGGTCACTCATGAGTGTTTGTGCCACACGATGCGTGGACCTGAGTAGCCCTTTAAAGGGCTGGAGGTTTTTCCTGGTTCAGTTTCCGCTACTATGCGGTCTATCGTCTGAAGGCTGTTCTCTATCCCTAAACCTCTCTCACTATCTCTCTCGATTATCTCAATGCTTATTGTTCTACCTATTACATCTTTTTCTATCTCTCATATTTCATTATTTTTCTCTTGTCCTACATTTCTTCGTCTCTCTTTCCCTCCCATTCTTTTTATCCTTTATTCCATCTCTTCTTTTATCATTCATCCTCCTTATCTCTCTCAGTATATTTTTCTTGCTTTCTCTCTCTCTCTCTCTCTCTCTCTCTCTCTCTCTATATATATATATATATATGTATATATATATATATATATATATATATATATATATATATATATAACCTTTTCTCTTTCCCTCTCTAATCTCCGTTCTCCTAACATTAATAATATCCATTATAATTTTATTAATTATACCAATACCACCAAATGAATTTTCGAGGACTGCAGTTTTACCCAATCAATCATGGAATTATTATTTATTATATCAGAAGTGTTCTTCTTTTCTTTGTATCATTTAACTTCATTAAAATACAGTTTACTTCAATATTTATT
This sequence comes from Lepisma saccharinum, assembly GCF_977018435.1. Lineage (NCBI taxonomy): Eukaryota > Metazoa > Arthropoda > Insecta > Zygentoma > Lepismatidae > Lepisma > Lepisma saccharinum. Next base: position 43,032,944 of record NC_139247.1, on the reverse strand, counting down.
GAAGTTAATCTAAAATTTACGAGTTTACCTTCCTCTCCCTGTCTTTTCTCCATACCCGCTGGCTTCTGTGGCGGAGTGGTTATCACGGTGTGCTTCAACGCCAAGGGGCCCTGGGTTGTGTGTTCTTTGTGAATGTCGCTACGTCCTTATCTTGACGATTAGCCAACTGTGGCAGAACCTTTCAGAACATCATTGTGATGTTGTTTGTTTGGCGTCTGACTTCTGCATGCGTACTGTGCGCCTGCGCTTCAGAGCGCGGTGGATGACCTTCGGGCTGACACCTTGCGGGAAAAGTGAGAATCAAGGGGACATGTAGATTCGGACGACTTCGACGGCACATGACAGCAACAGCAACGGTAGAGAACGGGACGGAGCGCTTGCCAACACAGCCCAGGTGTTTAAATTTCCCTTGCAAAGAGAACGACGAGCTCTGGTTGGCAGAGAACAAATCACGTGTTGTCTCCAACGCTCATCTTAGTGGGTACAAGCACTCACGTGATACCTACCAAGGTCTTCTAGCAGGCGACAGACCACTGTCTGGCGGGAATTTTACTAGGACGAACTTCCGAAGGAAGTCCAGACACTAAATATTTTTTCTTGTATTATTCGCGTTCTAAATTCTGAAACTTACAACAGATATCTTGGAGTACTCACCATACAGTGAGTAAAATAGATAAGTGTTTCAACATGGCGAATTTCAGCCCTACAGTGATCAAACCTTGGAAAGATATTCTTGACACGGATGATGTTCGGAAGACATATTAAATATGTGCATGCAATAGATGTTTCCGAATACAGTTGTTTTTTGTTGCTTTTTTTTTTTTTGCAATATCGTGGTCCAGTAATGATAATTACATGTTATCTTTCAGCAGAAAGTACTGCATACACCCTCTCTCAAGTTGTGTTTGTGTGTGTTTGTGACTCTCTTTGTTATATCGCTTTTTCGTCTTTTAATCTTTATTCTAAGCTTATCTGTCTCTATCTTTAAGCATATCTCTTTCTATATTTTTCTTCTTTTCCTACCTCTCTTTCTCTCTATCTTTCTCTCGCTTCTCTAAATTCTCCTTGTACTTGCTATTTGATCTCTCTCTATCTTTCCCATTCTCACCATTCTCACTCTGTCTCCCTAAATCTCTCGTCCTGCATTTCTACTTCTCTTTCTCTCCCTTTTTCTTTCTCATTTCTCATTCTTTCTCTCCCTCTCTGTTTTCCCTTCTGTCTTTTTCAGTCCTAGTTTATAATTTTCTTGATTGTTCTCTCATCTTTATTTCCCTTCCTTCTCTCACTCTCCTTTTCTTTCTATTTTTCAATTCCTCTGTCCTCTCGAAATCTCTGCTCTACAAGTCTACTTGCCCTCTCTCTCTCTCTCTCTCCTGTTCTCTTTTCTTTGTCTCTTTTCAGTCCTCCTCTCATTCTTTTAGTTCCAGTTTATATTTTCCTTGCATTCTCTTTCCCTCTTTTTTCTCTACCTCTCACATTTCTTTCTCTTCCATCTCTCTTCTCCTGTCAAATCTCTCTTGTCTGACATTTCCATTTCTCTCTCCTCTTTTTTCTTTCTTATTTTTACCGTTCTTTTCTTTTTCACCCTCTCAGTTCACATTTTTCGTGATCTCTCTCTCTCTCTCTCTTTCTCTACTCTTTTAAACAGTCTTAAAAATTACACAATATTATTCGCACTGACAGGTCTTAGAAATTTCTCTAACTCCCATCTCTGAAGATTTCCTTTATGTTTTCTCCAATCCACAGTGACTTTTCAACTTCCAATCTATTGGCGGAGAGATTACAGTCAGTCATATCATGCAACCCTCACTTTAGCATTCTGTTTCCCCATTTCGCGTTTATAACGAGAGCGAGATACACGCAACCGTCTGGCTTACTCTTTTCTTTGATTACACGAAATGTACGTATAACGCCCTTTGATAGATGTCAGTGGCAACAGACACCGCTGTAACCTTTTATTTTCTCATCCTTTTGAGCCCTCTATTCATCTTCCATCTCTTTGTTTTTTGAGACGAAATTGAAGAAAAACATTCGTCCTCCTGCTGGATGGAAATGAAAAGCCTCTCTTTATTTTAGCTTCCATGCATAAGTTGCAAAACGAGTTCGTAGTAACGTTTTGAAAATTCCCACACCGCAAATAACGACGAATATTTTGTCAAAAGCTTTTTTGTGACCTGCTTCTCTAACACGCGTTTATACATTCCGTGGATGTATCAAAGCTATGATTCATTACTTACTTCCGCTTCTACTCTTCGTGTTGTCATTCAGGAAACGCTGAATTTCGACTGTGACAATGAGAGATATCTAGGTTTCCTTCAAAGAATGGAAGGCAATGTTTGTAAACGTAGGCAAGAACGAGTTTGAACTTATTTTGTTATTCCAAGCAGCAATGCAACCGAGTTGGGATGTGGTATCAGTTTACACTGTGCTACAGCCACGTACCAGGGTTAAAAAAATTGAATGGGGCTGTTCAGGAAGAGCTAGTTTCAGATGGCAGCACCGTGCGTTGGCGTTAGGCAACTGTTCTCCTATTGAAATACACGTGCGATGCTTGGCACTCTGCATCATATTACACATCGTTTTATTTTATTTTAATGCAAAAGTTACATCTGAGCCCGATAGTTGAATAATCAATGCTATAAGACTAGAATAAAAAAGAAGGTATCCTCAACAACAGGGAAAATATCGTAACTAAAGAAAACGTTAATATTTGCCATGCCACTTGCAATTTTCACAATATTGAATTTGTTTGTTTGAATTTTTAAGTTCACTTTATGCAGAAATAGACTAATCGTGACTGAACCTACAGTTTAAAGTTATATCCGAAACACTACGTATCACCACTTGATATCAACCCCGAGACCCCTTGATTACAAGGCGACGACGTCAGCAAATTATTGTTGACCAGAGCCAAATTCTTTTGAGTAATCGTGCAATTTTTTAGTTACCAAAACATTTAGTCAACATTACCAAATTCAGTAAAGTTTTCTTGATTGCGGTTACCAAAAGCTTAACCAAATGTATTTTGTCATTTCAAAGAAATCCGTTTTTCTGTGTAGAGAGAAGATATAAAGATGCGACGGAGAGAGAGAGAAAGGAAGAAAGGAAGAGAAATATAAGAAGAGCAATACAGATGAGGGGGATAGCAAGAGAGAGAGAAAAGAGAATAAAAGAAATTGAGCGAGAAATTGGTGCAAAGCATAGAGAATGATGTAATGAAGAGGAATACACAAGAACATTTTACTAACACTGAAAAAGAAGTGTAAATAGTAGAAAGTGTACAAAAAGGGAGAATAACAAAGGAGGCAAGAGATACAAATATTAAGAAGGAGAAAAGATTAAATAACCTTTTTTTCCCCCAAACCTAGGGATTCAGTCAAGACGAGAGTCTTACAGTAATTCTCATATCGTTCTCATTTCAGTTGTAGACGTCAAACTGTTCCAATTATTCATTGCTCCATTCTTTCATTCACTTCTGGAAAACGGACTGCCTACAAGATATGAGTCACATGCGAAAGAGTTAGTTATTCCTAAAGTTGGTTTGCCTAGAAAGAAACTTCCAGTAAATCCAATCCAACAGTAAAAACGATACTTACATCCTGGCAGAAATCGCTTTAATGCTAAAGTCTGATAAACAGACTCGAACATTCCGACTTTATCTTTCGAGAGAGAGCTACGTTGACACTCTAAATGTCGATTTTGCCCCTTCTTATCGGAACCGGGTTGCGATCCGAGCTCTCCCAACAATATCCCAGCCGCTTGGCAGTTTACGTTCACCCCTCCCGGCGGCATTTAAGCATTCGGCGGCACTGGGGGGAAGCCATTTGCTGAATCGCCACGCTCATCAAAATGGCGTGTAAACATCTCGGAACGTTACATGTCTTCCCCCGTCGAAATCGAACCGGAAGAATAAAAGAGACAATGAAAGCATAAACTGCCGGAGTCAATCGAAGCTCGTAAAAATCCAACGCGATCGTTAAAGATCTTTTATATCCTCTTAGTTTCTCTCGCTGAGATTTATGCGATCGCCTGGTAGTTGAGAGTGAGTATACTGACCCATTAAACGCCAGAAGCACGCAGGTCTGGGGTATATTAACGAGGAAGCTTAACGCAATGCCAGCATTTCGCGCCACTTTTTTTTCCGCGCGCGCGGGGAAAAAGAAGTCCCCATTGGCGGTTCTTTTGGGCGGGAAATCGGTTTTAATGCCCTTGTCATGTCTTCAGGCGCATAATTAACAAAACTAATACGTAGATCGCACAGTGAACCGGGCATCGTGAGCGCTGACGTGGAACGACGGTGGCGCCAGTTAATTGGGATCTTAAATTTTAACCTAATTAAAAAAAGTCAGCGGGTGTGTTGCCCAAAGGGGTGTGAAAAATGGCTCCTGTTTCTTGGAGTGGATTAAATCACGTTCCACCGATGTGATCCAAGGATAATTACTATCTGTATTCAGGTGTGGACGTGTTCAGTAGTGAATTTTCAGGACCCCCCACCGTGCTGTAACTGTTAGCATTGGAAACGAAGGAAAGCAAAGAGGTGGCAACAAGAACTAGGGATTACTGGCAACGGATTTTAAGGTGCAACACTTTTCCAAAAATATAGCTGTTTTATACCTGAGATAGTACTTTAGGACATGAAGTCAATTCACCTTTTTTCATCCTTTCATAAGATTAGCACATTTATCCCCTTCTTTCCCCTTTTTGATGCTTCAGCACCTTCTTCCTTGCTTTTCTTTCATGTTTTGTTAAAAAATTGGACAGAAAAATAAATGATTTTCACTCTTCTTAAGCAGCTACATATAATCCTATAGTCTCATTTTGAAGAGCAGAACAAGAGCTATAAAATGGTATAATAAATATTATACCATGTTTCTCATAAATTATATTATTTGCTACAGTGTTGAATAAAGACTGTTAATGTAACGGGGTCAGACATGAATAGAGGCATCACCTTTCTTTGCACCTTTTTGGAAACATTTTCAGAACATTTTTTTCTCTTTCCCGACCATAATTTGCACCTTAATATCCTTTCCCTAAAGAACAATGAGAACCACCAAGGAAAGTGAAAGAGATCGTCAACGAAATGTTGGAATATACGATAGAAATAATAGCCAAATGCAAGAGATAAGTTACCACCGACAAGGAAGAACTGATAAACCTCAATATACAATCAATCATATATAGTGGTCCAGATACACAAAATGGAAATTTTGGAACAGATTTGCAAATTACGAATTGTTGGGTGAATTGGTGTTTTAAATCCACTTTATGCACAGTAAGGCTAATTGGGACTGGACCTACAGTTTAAAGTGGGATCCGAACCACTATGTGCCTCCATGCAAATGACGAGAAAGATAGATACATTCCATAATATATATAAGTAGGGTTGTACGCCAACGTCAATTAGTGCACGCGTGTTAATTTATTTGCATATATTTAGAATTTATTTTCATAATTTAGAATAAATTTCATATCATTAGAATAATTTACATTTATGTATTTGCATATTTATAACTTTTATGAATTTTTAATTATTTTATGAAAAATATGTAAATAGAAGGTAATGAGAGGTACTAAATGTTATGCATATGTTTTTATGTTTATTACTGTAAAGTATGTAATGTATAAAACGATAATAATTAATGTTTATATTATTGAAAATAAGGGTTTATGGTTTATGAAACGCTATGAAGATTGGTAATGGGTGTTGATCAAGTCACAATTACGATTTAGGACGGTCCCGGTACTCGAACTCAGGATTTGTAACGGTAATAATTATAGTGTACTAAAGAATAAGAAAAAATGGTTATAGTGTACTAAGGAATAATGTTATATGGTATGAAAGAAGTTTATCTGAGAGACTAGACAGAAGACGGTGATCTCCCCGATGAAGAAGCGACAGAGGAATTGGGGGGTTGTGCGGTCAAGATCAATTGACGTCAGAACGCCGGAACAAAGAAAAAACCCGGTTGTCCAATTAGAAAACGCGTCGGTAGATTCTAAGAACCGGTTTTTTCAAGGTTAACTAGAACGCAAGAACAGAGGAAAGGTACGCAACTGTGTAGGACAAGGAAGGAATTGAAGCAGACAACAAAGGATGTCTGGGAATACGCGGCCAAGGCCTCTCCGGGAATTCAATGCACGCTCTTCCGACCTTGTGACTTGACACTAGGTTGTCATTGCAATCGTGCCAAGTACATTGAAGAATAATCACTGCGAGAGGAGAGAACACTAATGATTTTTTGCTTACTTTTGTAATTGACAAGAAATAACCCAAGATTTTCGTTGTCATACATACGTTTGTTACTATCCATACTTATTGGTACGTATATAATTGAGTGGTAGATGGCATTATAATGATTAGAAATTTTCACAAACATTTTGAAATGAGAAAAATAAATTTTTGTGTACATATCTACTTTATTCCACTGAATTGTTTATACAGTTAAAGAACAGAACGACCCTTAACCATAGTAAAGATCTAAGATAATTGAAAATAGTTGACGTGGTCTTGTGCGAATATGAAATAAACAAAAAACAATAACTGGGTCACTGTATACATCGCTCCCGAAATTTATTTCGGGGAGATAAAATAAAATACAAAGCCTGAATAAGTGTTAGCCTATAATTAAGCCTTGTTTCCATATTAAAAACACTAAGTTGCTGACCAAGGCAGATTTATTAAGAAATAAGAACACTTAACAAGTAACGTTTGAACCCTGTATCAGGGTCTTCATCAGAAAAAATCAAAGTCGTCTTCGTCTGAGGAAGACCCTGATACAGGGTTGAAACGTTACTTGTTAAGTGTTTTTATTTCTTAATAAATCTGCCTTGGTAAGTGGTAAAAGTATCGCACCGACTCCTAAAAATTAAAAAGATGATGAAACCAGTATCCACAGACAGTTACCTACCATGGTTACATGACCCCCTAATGAATCTGGACAATTGAATCGCTGCTTGATGGAAGTAATCTTTGGATTACTCTATCTCAGATTGTATACTTTTCTCCCGAGACTTTTTCGATGTGTCTCTTGCAGCATTAGAAACACTGGAATTAGAGCGTCATTTGAATTCATGGGCATTATTTTCTAAACGTATTATTTGATAGGTAGTGACGGATGCTACAACTGTTTTAAGCATTACCATTGGCTGGTGGTAGCTTTGTGCGGTCTCTCTTATCGCACACAACTTACACACCATTGGTCAGTATGCGATGCGTTCATTGTTATAGTTTTGGTTGCCTTAGCAGACTAAAAGACGAATATTTGGTTGTTAGGTGGTGACGAAAAATAGTTGTAACAACAACACAGACAAATTTGATATGCAGACGTGTTCGGTTAACAATTTTCTCCAATCCTCCTCCATATGCTAGCAACTAGATTTTTATTTTCCATCACGAAAATTTTGATGTATTGTAGAATTTGAAAGTTGCTTTGCTCACAGAATAATATCAGGTGTAAAAGAAGGGGAGTCTGTACTGTTTGTTCTGGATTTTTCTAACAGTGTGTACAGCCAACGGCAAAATAAATAGTATGCAAATTGTCCACCACCATTTTCATTGTTTGTTTTCAACGATGTGATCATCATGAATTGAAATAAAAACGTCAATAAGCATCAGCTTTGAATCAACAGAAATTCATTCCTTAAAACAATACAGGATGTGGAATGAGTAATTAAAATATGGATGGACAATTGCCTATCATCTTTGCCGTTGACTGTACAAGAGACTATTGGCACCATACAAACTAGGGATGTGCCGAAGCCGATTACAGATGTATAAAAATCGGCAGAAATTGACATATCGGCATCGGCATCGGCAAAAATCCGATATTAAAACCGGTACAGATTATACTAGAGTTTTTACCTTCTAATAAGTTTTATATTCTAGTTTTGTAAGATTTATTGAAAATTAGGTTCTGATTCTTTGTCATTGTAGAGCTTTTGTAATAATCTAACTCAAAATCAGAAATTAAACAGTACATTGCTGAACCAACTAGTCCACGTGAACAGGATCTGCTGTTGTATTGGAAATTCAAAAATGAGTATTCAAACCTGAAGCAAGTGCTGAGAAAATACTTGGGCATACCTGCTGCATCAGTATTCAATGAACGAGTGTTCACTGTTGCTGAACAGATTTGCGATAAGAGAAGAAGTAGGTTACTTCCAGAAGTGCTTCCTAAACCCGTGTGTCTGAAGTTGAATCTGGCAGCAGTAAATTTCCAACATTAAGAACAGTAATTCATTTTGCATTTCAAAGAAATGCTTGTGTACTAATGTTAAATCTCTTGAGAATCTATGCTCTTCTTTAAAGTACACAAACCACTTTTTTGTAGATGGAAATGTAAATAGCAAATTTATTATTGTCATGCTGAAAATAACATTCCATTTCTGTTTAGTAATCTTATGTATCGGAATCGGTTAAATATCGGCATCGGTATCGGTTCCAAGAATTATCCGTGAGTACATCGGCATCGGTAAATTTTCAGCTTCGTCACATCCCTAATACAAACCATAGTTGACTTCACGAGCTTCATTAATAATTATTTATATAGCAATCAATTTAACAAGATGCAAGAACTTATGGAAACTTAGTTAAAAAAATCGACGTGAACAAGTTAGTTTCCTCACTGCGTGACAGCACACGCACACACACACCAGTATGTGGACGTGGGTTAAATAATATGTAACCGAACAGCAAAAGCAGTAGTAATGTTATTCATTCGGAAATTTTTCCACAATGTATTCGCGTATAGAAATAAAAATGTCAATGAGCAGAAGACATCCGCTTGCTTTCTCTAAATTAACACAAGACGTAGAATTGAAAAAATGAAACGGCGATGGACAATTTACCTATCACCTTCATTACCGTTTGGATGTACCAGGGTTTCCGTACGTCACATGACGATTTAGTACCAGCAATTTGAATAAATATTAGCTTCACCATTTACAAAGTTCTAGAATTGCTGAAGACTATAGATTTCACCCTCAAGTCCACTCTACCCCTTCTAAACTCTCTGCATCAAGATTTCATACTCGTGGGTTTCAATTCTCATACTCTCAATGGCAAACTAAATAGTAGACCAATTGTTCACCATTATTTAATCACTACATTTTCCACAGTGCGATTCTTAATTGAAAAAAGAAAATAGCCAGAGGACATTATGTGCTTTTCATCGACAGATTGCCATTCCTTGAAACACAGGATGTTGTATTAGATGAATTAAAATAGTGAATGGCCAATTTGCCTATCATTATCTTAAACGTTGGCTGTATATTTTAACCTCCAAGACATGTGAACACAAATAGCTATTCTTATTTTTGAATGATTAATTTTGCCATAATTTGGACTTGCATGGAATGAATTTATATTTACTTCTTTTTTCTTTCAATTTTTTGACCTAATATTGCCCAAAAAGTGGAGGAAGAGGAAATTCATTTTGGATTTTTTTCACGCCATCAATTTTTTTTTGTTTCATATTATTTATTAGGAATGAAAGAATAAAAACATACTTGTTTTAAATTACACTTTAGTGGAAATAAATTTTAACCTCAATATCAGTGTGTGTGTGTGTGTGTGTGTGTGTGTGTGTGTGCGTGTGTGTGTGTGTGTTTGCAAAGTACGATATCTTTCAACCACCTAAGTTTTTTTGCGACGATTATGAAAAGGAAGGCGGGCCCGCGTGCGTGCCACTCTCAGTTGGCCAGAACTTAATCCAAAAGTTTCACTAGCGAAATTTTGATTCTAAATTCAACACAACATTCATGCTTGTATTTCTATACAAATATGTATTTGATTGTCTGTAATTAATGAAATATTATTTTTGAAGAGGTTTTTCAGCCAGGTGATTTCCGGAAAGGCTTCCGAGCCTTCGAGATCTAACGTCACTCTCATCTTCAGGGCATGAAGTGCAGAGATAAGTCAGGGTGACGTTATTTTTCATTTGCAAAGAAACACGTAAATAAAATTATCTTCCTTTTGAAGACATCCACACTTGAAGGGAGAGCGATCCTTTTTTTTTCTGGACGGCTTTGTGTGCCTTGCAGTTGTAAACCCAGACCCGATTTAAGGACGTGGCTTTAGGCCTTGCACTGCCCAAAATATATTTCCCATTTCTTGAGCCAATGCGATTACATAGATGGAAGAAAAGAAAAAAAAACATAAATTGTTGATGTAGCTCCAATTGTAATGAACATAATTACCACAGAATAAAGGAAACCCGTATTTAACCGAAAGATAAAATAATTGTCATTTGCAACGATGAATTATTAGTGCATGACTGCTTACACAAATAATAAAATATCATTCTCTGCGTCGGCTCGTAGCGCCCAAACAAGAAATTGTTCATCTTGAGGTCCTCTAGCCTTACTGTGCATAAAGTGGACTTTAAACACCAAATCAATCAATCAATCGATTGAGGTCCTCTACATGCCGTCATATTTTCTCGGTGGTTCACGCAATACTGTTTTTAGTACAGAATTTGTCGAGCAATGGAAGTTGTCTATACGAGAGGGGTATTAAAACGTTAGTGTAATTATTGGCACCCAGTGACTACTTCCTGTTTCCGGAAATGCGTCCACTCAAAGAACGCCAATTTGAGTGGCTATGAGAGCGAACTATGATGACAGAGGTTCCAGATTGTAATTATTGGCACCCAGTGACTACTTCCTGTTTCCGGAAATGCGTCCACTCAAAGAACGCCAATTTGAGTGGCTATGAGAGCGAACTATGATGACAGAGGTTCCAGATTGAAGTCCCGACCTGCGCATGACTGTTCTTTGTGAGTGTCTATTCATCATATCATCACTCAACCTCGTCTTCGCGATTAGACAAAAGCGACGCTATGTAGGATTCTTTTTTTTTAATCGTGTCACTTAGGTGCGTAAGATGTCACCATCCATGGCGGAGTGGTCAGCGCAGCGCACTACGAAGTTAAGGGGTCCCTGGTTCGAATCCCGGCTAGGACATGAATGTTTGTGTTTGTCCGAAATCAGAAAAACCGAGAATATAGTAAAAATTGATGTGTGGAAGTTGAGAAAAAAGTGAATGACGGGGGATACTACCGCTTAGGGGTCCTATATAAAAAAAAATGTTGGTGCAGAATCTGTACCCACCACGCAGAAGACCCCGGTTCGAAACTCGTAGCAGGTGATCTGACTGGTCCAGGAATTTTTGCAGCCCTTTCCCTGTTTTTGCGCGGCTGTGAAGCCCATCCAGCCTCGTATCAATGGGTACCTGCGGGTAACCCTGTGAGGTAAAGGCGGCCGTTCGTGATGCTGATCACATCCAAGGACGTATTTAGGGGGGTCCAGGGGTTCCGGACCCCCCCGAAAGATTTATCAAGTATTAAAATTAAATAATGAAATATTTATTCCTTTAACCGTTGTTATATACATAATTTCCTCTGAACTTATTGTAAGAAAAGGATTATATTGGGATCATACGGCTTTGAAGGACAGGAAGGACGTATTTAGGGTGTTCGTAGGAGGGCCCTACTCGAAAAAGACGTATTAGGTACGAAAATTAAGTAATGAAAATATACTCGTTTATCATTTGTTCTATAATTTCCTCTGAACTTATTGGAAGACAAGGATTATATTGGGATCATACGGCTTTGAAGGACAGGAAGGACGTATTTAGGGGGGGGGGGGTTCAGGGGTCCGGACCCCCGAAAGACTTACCAAGTACTAAAATTAAGTAATGAAAATATTAGCATTGTTGCATAATCGATGGTTATTTCCTCTGAACGTTTTAGAAGGCAAGGATTATATTGGGATCATACTGCTTCGAATGGCATTACAAAGAAGATTTATGTACACTACTACTCAAAATAATATGCATAAGATATTAATCAGAAACTTACTTTTCTCCAACTACATGTAACATCTTTTTTGTTATTCGATAAATATTCAATTATTTACCTATTTGACATTAATTCATTGTCAGGGCACTTGTTTTTATGTAAATTATTCCGATCTTAACTACAGGTAAGCTACGTAATGAATATGCGCTCTATGTTCTTATACAGTCTTTTCACCTATTCGTGTAATAATAATTTGTGTATTGTAATTAGTATTAATTTGATTTAATATAATTATTTTAATTTAAACATTATTATTATTTACCCTGAGACTCTTGGTTCGGACCCCCCTCAAAATATATTTCTAGATACGTGCCTGATCACATCATCACAACTATGGCCGAGATCAAGAACATATGGATATCTATACCCTCACAACACCCCATATGCCTTTATGGCATGTGTAAACGCGCACAGGAGGCACCTTTACCTTTTTAGGAACGAAAGAGTGTGTTTATTGCTGAAGGTTCGTTTCTGAGTGGCACGTGTCGCTCAACCTGAAAAGCTTCCATTTCACCACCACATACTTAACACAGCTCGAAGTTTCCCCCAAAACTCCTCTTCACTATCCCAATCTGATCCCCCTCAAGCACCTAACGATATATCCAGTTGTTCCAATAGATTCCAATGCTTCCTGATATATCAAACTCACGTTTTGCGGTTACGAATCCCTCCAGGACACACAATACATTAATGGAAGATGAGCCTAGCGAACCGTGTCGTCCTGTCCTGATGTGTACCTTTGTCACTTTGTCACGCTATTGCAGCAACGCACGCTATCTTCCTCGACATAAATTTCACGTGCAGTGTTCTACAACACGTGCCGTGGGGATGCGTTGCAACAAAATGCGATTATATCTTGCCGTATTCCGTTTCGTTTGCACAAAAAACACATGGGAAACATAAGCATTACTACACGATAATACGACACCTGTGTTAGTTCGTTGTATTACTGAATCGATTTACAAGTATGAAGTTAGCAGCCAGCAACTTAGCCTCTTTATCTCAGTTGCATCGAGGCTTTATATACGAGCGTATAGCGCGCGGGCTTGTGTGTAAGCGCAGTGTATTATTAACGACGTTTTAGTGTATTTTTCATAAGAGGTGCACAAGAGTTCAAACTGTCCTTAACAAAGATACACACACGAAGGTTGGTATATGACAGCGTTCTTCTACAAGCCTGACGGACCAAATAATGGACTTGGAAATTCTGTTTTTGTCTGTCGAAAGTCAAGGAAGGTCACATGAACCGTTGAACCAATCGACTTTGTCCAGTTGCTGTGGCGAGGGGAAATTTTCGAGGTGTGTTCTGCGTTGCCAAATGTTTTCCTTTCGAGTCGTTTTCGAAACAGGTGGCACCCTCAACAAGGCCAAGCACGGCGAAGCCTAATTCTACGACTCTACAAAAATCAGGAGTGTAGCAACGCCGCTTTCCACCTTGAACTGAATGCAGAAAGTATGGATTTCCTCAACTTCATTCTTTGGTCGAACGGGCTTTAGTTCCTAATTCTGGACACTTACGGGAGGTGTATTTCTTGTATTTGATTTGCTTTATTTTGCTTCTCCTTTTGTGCCACTTTTGGCTAATTTACAAGGATGGGGATGAGTGATGATATGATGAAATTGATGAATGAACACTCACAAATATCCATGCTCAGGCCAGGATCTTTGGCGTCGTAGCGCGATGTGCTAACCACTCCGCCACAGGGGCCGGCTTAGGGAGGGATATGTATGTATTATAATGTGTAAATATGTATATGTATATTTCATATAAAATCGCGATTCATATCTTGCCCTTCAGTCATAGAAACCTATATTTAACTGTTATTATTATTATTATTATTATTATTATTATTATTATTATAGAAATCGTAAAATTGAAATTGACTTGGCGTTGTTGACACGTTCATACTTGAGTCTAGGATTTAAATAAAAAGTGCCGACCTTCGTGGCAGAGTGGTTAGCATAGCGCGCTACTACGCCAAAGATCATGGGTTCGAATCCCAGCTTGGGTACGGGTGTTCTTTGCGAATGTTCCTTCATCAATTTCATCATATCATCAGTTTCGCGATTAACCAAAATAGCAGAAAAGCGAAGTTCAATAAAAACAAATCAATCAATTAAATACAAACTGGGATCATCTTGTTTCCTTCCCATAAACATCACTTCGTTGATGAACAATTCTCGACTTTTCACCGTCTCGCGCAACTCTAGTTACGACAGTTAACATGATTCTAATGTACATTGTGAAAACATTCTCTCGTTATTTTGTTGTACATGGTAGTTAATTGCTGTAACTGACAGCCTGTAAATCACTGAAAACGATAGTATTTTTAATAAAATATTGCTACAATTACACCATTAGAAAAGCCTCCCCGATGCCGCAGTGGTAGCGTCGTCGCCTTGTAATCAAGGGGTCCCGGGTTCGATACCCGGTGGAGGCACAAGTGGTTCGGATCCCACTTTAAACTGTAGGTCCAGTCCCGATTAGCCTTACTGTGCATAAAGTGGACTTAAAACAATATATCAATCAATATATCAATACACCATTAGAATTACACGAACTTTCTCCAGATATCTCAGGGACGGCAATAGCCCCCCGGCACCCCTCAACGAGCTATCTTTGGAAATAACAAGTGGTGTATGATTACATTTATACATGGTGGACTTTATTGCAAAGACAAACCGATACATACAAGAAGTGAGGACTAAAAGTGGTAAACGTTGTAAGTACCAAAATCGAAAGTGTTGGGAAATCGCATCGTTCCGCACATCAGCAACTTTTAAAGATATCTTCAAAGGGAAGTACAGATTAGGGATGGCCAGATCCGGATCCTTCCTAAAATGTTTCAGATCCGGATCCGGTACTTTCGGATCCGGATCCAGAACTTTCGGATCCGGAACCAGAACTTTCGGATCCGGATCCAGATCCGCGGATCCGGAATTTTCAGATCCGGTACTTTCAGATCCGGTACTTTCAGATCCGGATCAGGTACTTTCGGATCCGGATCCGGTACTTTTGGATCCGTATCCGGAATTTTCGGATCCGGATCCGTTTTGCCATCCCACATGCGCTTCTTTGGAAAGTAAGAATGTGCTTATAACATATTGTTACCAGCTAATATACATATATATATATATAATATACATACACAAACACACACACACACACACACACACACACACACACACACACACACACACATATATATATATATATATATATATATATATATATATAAAAGTAGTTGTTGACCGACTTACCGTCGGTCGCTATTTAATATTCGCAATTCATTTGCACGGGTGTTAATTAATTTGCACGTACTTAGAACTAATTTGCACGTACTTAGAATTCATTTGCATGTACTTAGAATACTTTACATTTATGTATTTGCATGTTTATAACTTTTTATGAATATATATTTATTTATTTTATGAAAAATATGTATATAAAAGGTAATTAGAGGCACTAAACGCTATGCATATGTTTTTATATTCATTACTGCAAAGTATGTAATGTATGATTCGATAATATTAATGTTTATAATATTGAAAATAAGTTTTCTATGGTTTATGAACAGCTATGAACGGTGGTAATGGGTGTAGGTACAGGTCCAATTACGATTGGGGACGGTCCCGGTACTCGAACCCGCGATATGTAATATTATTAATTAGTACTATGTAATAATGTATGTTATTATGGTATGAAACACGGTGGTTTCACACGCTAGACAGAATACTGTCTCCGAATCTCGACTCGACTGTGAAGGTAGACGAGAAAGGAATTTGGGGAAGTGCGGTGATGCCAGACAGAGAGAATGAATTAATATTCAGCGCAGGTAGAGGAGAAAGGAATTTGGGGAGTGTGCGTTCAAGGTCAAATGACGTCACAACGTCAGGACAAAGAACGAACCCAATTGACCAATCAGATAATGCGTCGGTAGGTTTTCAGAACCGGTTTTTCCAAGGTTAACCAGTACGCAAGAACAGGGGAAAGCTATGCAATACTGTAGGGCAGGGAAGGGATTGAACCAGACAACAAAGGATGTCTGGAAATGCGCAGCAAGGGTCAAATTTTTTGAAACTGCGCGTCGCTTGCATGCTACGACATGTTTCTGTCAAAGTATGCCAAGGTTACCGAGAACACTAGAACAAAGGATGATGGGAAGGAGTTCAAGGTGAACTAGAACGCAAGAACAAAGAAAGCGTCGATTTTATTTCCACCAACCAGAAAACGCGTCGGTTTTATTTCAACCAATCAGAGAACGCGTCAGTTTTGTTTATGAAGTATAAAAAAACGCGTAAAAGCGAGAAGATGTTAGTTTGAGAAGAATTTCTGAACCATTGTGTCAGAAAAGATATCAACTTGTGATTATTGTCTGAGATTTGAAGACAAAGAACTCAAAAGAAGCTATAATTAAGGTAAGTGAATTGTTACATATATGTATTGTGTTTTAAATAATATGTAAACCAAATAATGAACCGAAGCAAGAAACAAATATGCGTAATGTGAACAAGTACTACAACTAGTTTTTCTATTTTTTACAGGTGATTCTATTGTCTGTGTGCGTGCGACTGGAAGGGACCATTAGTAAAAGATGGCGTCTTCAAGCTCCACAAACGAGGCTAACCACACTGCGGTGAGTACTTCGAACGAAATTATATGTAATTTTCATTCTGGAAAGTATACTTCCCCATTAGAACTCGTTAATGCATACTATGATATGTGTGACAGAGTTATTTTCCACGACGATATCCCTTCTTGTGATCCGACTTTTTTCTGCGAGACAGTGCAAACAGCAATGTGTCAATTAGGGGTGGGGGCAAATCAGTTTTCTATTGTGGATGAAAGAGAAAGATATTTTAGACGGTTTGGAATGCTAGGACGGGAGGTATCCATTGAAATACCTAATCAGGTTGTGGGCGACCCTGAATATTTGGTTGGGTCCATGTTCCAATTTCTAATGAAAAAGATTTTCTTTGATGTGGCACCCGACAGTCAGGTTGGTTTGATTATTTTCGGCAATGAAACCAATAAGGATATTTATATCCCTTGGCGCCGCCTTTCGGCATTAAATCCCAAGATTATTCAACACTATGTGACCAAAGTGCTGAACAGCAATGAATCCTTCTTTGTGGATAACACCATCAAATGCATGGCGCATATTGTCGAACCCAAGCGCGGTAGAGGGAGGAACAAGTACCCCCTTTACAGGAAGTACGCCCCTTTACTATCAATAAACAATGCTAACCAGAGACAGCGGGCTATCACTGTTCTGACTAACGATGACAATTTGTGCTTGCCACGCGCTATTGCATTTGCCCAAGTCAAAATTGACAAGAATACTAAAAAAGTCGACTCGTTTCGAAGATTTGACAATAAGCTGAGAGAAGCGGCTATGCGGTTATGTCATGAAGCACGCGTTGATCCAACCAATGGATGCACTGTAGAGGACATTGTTAAATTTCAAAACCAATTGGGTCCAGAGTACCAAATTGTTGTGTTTTTAATGAAAGAGGGGGAAAGGGAGTATGAAGTTATCCGGTCAACACCGTTCGCCCCTAAACAGATTAATTTACTGTATCACAATCAACATTTTGATATAGTTAATTCTGTCCCCACACTTATTGTGAAGAACTACTACTGTCCCAAATGCCAAGTCGGGTTCGCTCACAAGTATCAACATACTGAATGCACGAGATATTGTTCATTGTGTGAATACACTCACGGTGAAGAATCCACTAACACTATTCCCAGAAAATGCACTGCATGTAACAGGAAATTTCTGTCCCAGAAATGTTATGAAAATCATTTACGCACCGAAGGGCGGAAATCCAGTGTTTGCCAAACTATTCACCAATGTAATGTATGTTACAAAGTAGTGAACAAGAGATTGCGCAAAACACCACACAAATGCGATGAATTTTTTTGTGAAAGCTGTAATGCTTTTGTAGAACCAGCACACAAATGCTATATTCACCCTGTAAAACCCGAACCAAGTGCAAAGTTTCTTTATATTTTTTATGATTTTGAGTGTATGCTGGTAGAGGGCGAGAATGACCAGAAACACGAAGTCAATCTGGCTGTTGCTAAGCAAGCCTGTCATGTCTGTAAAGACACTGATGCTGATTTCTGCGAGACGTGCGGTCCCCGTGTTCATATTTTCCCCAATATTCAAGAATTTATGCAATATATACAAACTCCGAGGGAAGGGTTTGATAAAATTGTGTGTATTGCACATAATGCAGGACGATATGATTCTCATTTTGTTTTAAATTATTTGATCACTAAAGAGAATATTACCCCCACCGTAATTATGCAGGGCAGGAAAATAATAGAGATGTCTATTACCAAGAAAATAGTGTTCAGGGACTCCTTGAATTTCATGCTCATGAAATTGAAAGATCTGCCTGCAAGTCTGGGACTAGCGGAAGATTTGCAGAAAGGCGATTTTCCGTATTTGTTTTCAACCCCTGCAAATCAGAATTATGTAGGTCCATTCCCTGATATTCAATATTATGATATAGATTCCAAGTCCCCCAAAGAAAGAGAAGAGATGCTAAAATGGCACGAGGAAACTGTCCAAGCAGGGAAAATGTTTGATTTTCAAAAAGAGTTGCGCGAATACTGTATTAAAGATGTGGAAATTCTTGCTGCTGCATGTATTAAATTCTCTAATCTGATCGAAGATCTGACTGGAATACAGTGCTTTGTTCGCTGCGCGACTCTTGCGTCGTTAGCGTCTTTGATATTTAGAAGTAAATATCTGAAAGAAAACACTCTTATTAAAGTCCCCCCATTTGGATTTCGTGAACAAGACCAACAGTCTCTAATTGCCTTAAAGTGGTTAAAGTGGGTAGAAAATACTGAAAAAATCACTCTAAGACACGCAGGGAATCTCGGGGAGGCTAAAATAGGTCGTTATAAGTTGGATGGGCTCCATGAAGAAAGCAAAACTGTTTATAGTTTCCAAGGCTGCTACTACCATGCTTGCCCGATTTGTCTTCCTGACAACAGAGATAAGCCTCTTAACGAGACTGGGGAGACCCTAGACCATAGGTACGAACGTACTGTTACCCGTAAAGAAATGTTAGAGCAAATGGGGTACAAGGTTGTAGAAAAATGGGAATGCGAATTCAATGAGGAAATTAAAAAAGATCCAGAATTACGCAAATTCATTGCTGAGAATTGTTATTCCCTGAATAACCCACTTATCCCAAAACAAGCTTTTAATGGGGGACGCACTGAACTTTTCAGGGCAGTTTATGAAAAACAAGAGAATGAAAATACGAGCATGAAACTGCTAGATGTAGTTTCCCTTTACCCTGCAATGATGAAGCAAAGAAAAATGCCTACAGGGAAACCAGTGATTTACACGTCAGAGTTCCCCACCTTGGATAATGTGTTTGGGGTTGTAAAATGTGATATTCTCCCCCTAAAGATTTATATTTACCAGTACTGGGCATGTCATGCAACAACAAATTAATGTTTGCTTTATGCAGAACTTGTGCACAAAGCGAGAATCAAGAACAATGTACACACGCAGATAAAGAAAGATACTTACATGGCACCTGGGTATCGGAAGAACTGAAACTGGCTGCAAAAAAAGGGTACAAAATACTCAAAATATATGAAATTTGGGATTTTCCTTCGGCTAACCAGAATGATAATGTGTTCAAAGACTATGTAGACACATTTCTTAGACTGAAACAACAGTCTTCAGGATATCCTTCCGGCTGCAGTTCAGAACATGACAAAGACAAGTATATTCAAGATTATTTCGATCATGAGGGAATTCAACTTGTAAAAGATGAAATTGCACCTAACCCTGGACTTCGTTTTATTTCCAAAATTCTGCTGAATTCAATTTTCGGGAAATTTGCCCAAAATCCTTTAAAAACTAAGTCTATTTTTGTAAATACAGAACAGAAATTCCATGATATAGTGTTTAATCCGCAGTATGAAATCAGTAATGTTGTCCCTATTCCCGAATCTTGTTTATTAGTGAATTATATTGATCTGGAAAGCAAAAATGAACCGTTAGTACTTTCAAATGTACTTGTCTCTGCGTTTATTACTGCTTATGGAAGAATGCACTTATATTCTTTTATGGACAAAGTCAAGGAAAGTATTCACTACGTGGATACAGACTCTGTGTTCTATGTAGAAAGAGAACATGAAAAACTTATTCCTACAGGCTCATTTCTTGGTGATATGACGGATGAGATTAAAGAGCCCTACCAAATTACATGCTTTTTGGGTGGTGGTCCCAAAAACTATGCATATAAGATGGTGAACAAACATGATCCTCAGGATGAGAAACATGTTATTAAAGTAAGAGGCATTACCATGAATTACAGAACTCGACTCCAGATTAATTTTGATTATTTTAAGCAACTGGTCAAAGGGGAAATTGAAAAGCGAGTTGTTGATAACCCCCGTAAAATTAAACGAAAAGCCAATTTTGAAATTGTTTCTGAATATGAGCAGAAAACACACCAAGCAGTCCACACAAAACGAAGAAAAATTGAAAATTTTGAGACTGTTCGCAATCACGAAAGAATATTTGGATAATTTTTCAGTATTGGAAAATGAAGTCGGTAGTTCATGTGTATAATACAATGTTTTAAGATCCATACTTTATATATCTTCCCATATAAACTCAGCTTTCCTATTTCTTGAAGGGGTGGGGGCGTGCGTGTAACTATATATTCTTTGGGTATGTTTAGAGAATGAAGGATAGATTGGAACTGATCTCTCCCGACAGGATCTCTACTTTTCTTGCGGGGGCGAACAGAATCATTTATCAGATCTATGATATTTGAACCCTGAATTCTTTTTCCATTTATGTACACTGTTCCATATGCGTCCCAATTTATATATTGAGAAGAAAATAGTCTTTTAAGTAAAAGTTCTGTTTTCTTCTGAACAGTTTTCGGTACTGAAGCAAGAATTTCTTCCCTGAGAGTAACACTAGGAGGGGGGTCGTCTTGTTGCACTGGTTCACTTATTTGTGGCAGCTTATTTTCTTCTTCGATCAATGGTAGGTGTGTGGGAATAGGCTTAGTAAAATTAACAAATTGTCGAAGTGCCTGTTGGTAAAGTTTCCATTTTTCACTTTCCCCTATATCTTCACGTGCTAATATTGTACGAATATTAGAATCTAATCTTGATTCGGGTCTCTGAGCTTTCTCAATGGAGGCATGCATATTAGTGGCAAAGTCCTCGGGAACAAGAATCATTTTTCTCACGCTCATTGTGAAAACAATGCACTACCTAACGCTGATATAATCGGACCGATTAAAAATGGCAAAAAGCCGGCGCCTTTTTGAATTAATATTTTCTTTTTATTTTTGAGCGAAGTGCCCTTCGCCGCTAGTTTACGCACCTTATACTTTTGAAGCTTAGTTTTTTGTACCCCTGAAAGTGGAATATTACCGCGTACTGTATTGGCTGCACATTGTCCTAGTACACGAACTAGTCCTGGTGTTGCTCGTTGCAAAAGGCGTTTCCGTTGAATAGGTTTTAATTTACACAATAATTTAAGTGCCGGAGCATGTTCTTTTAGTTGTGATGTCATTCTGACGTTCGCACAAGAAATGGATTGTTGACATGCTTTCCAGTGGCATAAATAGCCATTTGTTCATCGGGGAAAATATGCGCCCTCATACGTAAAATTTCAGGTGTATTTTGTGTTAAATCGAATATTAAATAACTGTGTGGTGTTTCAGTTGCATCTTGAAAAGCTTCCAAAACACTTTTACTATTGTCAGGTTTGAATTGTCGTGCTAAATGGTATATTTGGTGTTTGTCACGTGGATTTTTGAATATCACAAGATAGTGTGAGTTGAGGCTTATGTCTCTCATTTTAGCACCTTTGTGAAATAAGTTTTGTACTATAAAAATAACACTTATATTTTTGTGATGAGAATATTTCGTAAATATATCTGCAACAGCGGAATCTTTGCTGCTTTCATTCATTAGATCATCAATGACTATTAATCCAGGAGTTTCAATATCCATATTTGCTACATCAGGGATTCCTTCAATAAACTGAATATTTGTATTTTGGCTTAATTTTAATCTGGGAGGAACCGCACCATACGCCCATATTACTGTTTTTGGAACTTGTGTAAACATTTTATGTTTATAAAATAGAAGCTTATCCACAAAAGTGTTTTTTCCACTTTGTGAGGGCCCACAAACCATCATTGCAAACGGGTGTGTAAAACGCAATTCCATGTTGAACAACACACGTTCTCTGCTTGAAGCGCAGACACACAATGGCCCAAATATATACCACAAATTAATTTTATTTTTTCTTTTCAGGATGAAATAAAGAGGGAATGTTCTGTGTGCTGGGAGTGTGGGGTTCAGGGAAAAGAAGGCCCTCATGGACCATATAAGGGCGGAACACCGCCTTCGACCGGTGTCCCCTCCCTCGTCGCGCCGGAGGCGAAGAACATCTGACAGATGCGGTTTCTGTGGAAGACGGAGGATCGAGGGGGAGTGCCCCTGGATAGCACGCCAAATTGAACTTATACAGATGGCCTTAGGGCTCTAAAAAACAATAAAAAATAAAACAAGACACTCGTTTTTATTTAGATTCCATATGGAACAGTCTCAAAATTTTCAATTTTTCTTCGTTTTGTGTGGACTGCTTGGTGTGTTTTCTGCTCATATTCAGAAACAATTTCAAAATTGGCTTTTCGTTTAATTTTACGGGGGTTATCAACAACTCGCTTTTCAATTTCCCCTTTGACCAGTTGCTTAAAATAATCAAAATTAATCTGGAGTCGAGTTCTGTAATTCATGGTAATGCCTCTTACTTTAATAACATGTTTCTCATCCTGAGGATCATGTTTGTTCACCATCTTATATGCATAGTTTTTGGGACCACCACCCAAAAAGCATGTAATTTGGTAGGGCTCTTTAATCTCATCCGTCATATCACCAAGAAATGAGCCTGTAGGAATAAGTTTTTCATGTTCTCTTTCTACATAGAACACAGAGTCTGTATCCACGTAGTGAATACTTTCCTTGACTTTGTCCATAAAAGAATATAAGTGCATTCTTCCATAAGCAGTAATAAACGCAGAGACAAGTACATTTGAAAGTACTAACGGTTCATTTTTGCTTTCCAGATCAATATAATTCACTAATAAACAAGATTCGGGAATAGGGACAACATTACTGATTTCATACTGCGGATTAAACACTATATCATGGAATTTCTGTTCTGTATTTACAAAAATAGACTTAGTTTTTAAAGGATTTTGGGCAAATTTCCCGAAAATTGAATTCAGCAGAATTTTGGAAATAAAACGAAGTCCAGGGTTAGGTGCAATTTCATCTTTTACAAGTTGAATTCCCTCATGATCGAAATAATCTTGAATATACTTGTCTTTGTCATGTTCTGAACTGCAGCCGGAAGGATATCCTGAAGACTGTTGTTTCAGTCTAAGAAATGTGTCTACATAGTCTTTGAACACATTATCATTCTGGTTAGCCGAAGGAAAATCCCAAATTTCATATATTTTGAGTATTTTGTACCCTTTTTTTGCAGCCAGTTTCAGTTCTTCCGATACCCAGGTGCCATGTAAGTATCTTTCTTTATCTGCGTGTGTACATTGTTCTTGATTCTCGCTTTGTGCACAAGTTCTGCATAAAGCAAACATTAATTTGTTGTTGCATGACATGCCCAGTACTGGTAAATATAAATCTTTAGGGGGAGAATATCACATTTTACAACCCCAAACACATTATCCAAGGTGGGGAACTCTGACGTGTAAATCACTGGTTTCCCTGTAGGCATTTTTCTTTGCTTCATCATTGCAGGGTAAAGGGAAACTACATCTAGCAGTTTCATGCTCGTATTTTCATTCTCTTGTTTTTCATAAACTGCCCTGAAAAGTTCAGTGCGTCCCCCATTAAAAGCTTGTTTTGGGATAAGTGGGTTATTCAGGGAATAACAATTCTCAGCAATGAATTTGCGTAATTCTGGATCTTTTTTAATTTCCTCATTGAATTCGCATTCCCATTTTTCTACAACCTTGTACCCCATTTGCTCTAACATTTCTTTACGGGTAACAGTACGTTCGTACCTATGGTCTAGGGTCTCCCCAGTCTCGTTAAGAGGCTTATCTCTGTTGTCAGGAAGACAAATCGGGCAAGCATGGTAGTAGCAGCCTTGGAAACTATAAACAGTTTTGCTTTCTTCATGGAGCCCATCCAACTTATAACGACCTATTTTAGCCTCCCCGAGATTCCCTGCGTGTCTTAGAGTGATTTTTTCAGTATTTTCTACCCACTTTAACCACTTTAAGGCAATTAGAGACTGTTGGTCTTGTTCACGAAATCCAAATGGGGGGACTTTAATAAGAGTGTTTTCTTTCAGATATTTACTTCTAAATATCAAAGACGCTAACGACGCAAGAGTCGCGCAGCGAACAAAGCACTGTATTCCAGTCAGATCTTCGATCAGATTAGAGAATTTAATACATGCAGCAGCAAGAATTTCCACATCTTTAATACAGTATTCGCGCAACTCTTTTTGAAAATCAAACATTTTCCCTGCTTGGACAGTTTCCTCGTGCCATTTTAGCATCTCTTCTCTTTCTTTGGGGGACTTGGAATCTATATCATAATATTGAATATCAGGGAATGGACCTACATAATTCTGATTTGCAGGGGTTGAAAACAAATACGGAAAATCGCCTTTCTGCAAATCTTCCGCTAGTCCCAGACTTGCAGGCAGATCTTTCAATTTCATGAGCATGAAATTCAAGGAGTCCCTGAACACTATTTTCTTGGTAATAGACATCTCTATTATTTTCCTGCCCTGCATAATTACGGTGGGGGTAATATTCTCTTTAGTGATCAAATAATTTAAAACAAAATGAGAATCATATCGTCCTGCATTATGTGCAATACACACAATTTTATCAAACCCTTCCCTCGGAGTTTGTATATATTGCATAAATTCTTGAATATTGGGGAAAATATGAACACGGGGACCGCACGTCTCGCAGAAATCAGCATCAGTGTCTTTACAGACATGACAGGCTTGCTTAGCAACAGCCAGATTGACTTCGTGTTTCTGGTCATTCTCGCCCTCTACCAGCATAC
Source organism: Lepisma saccharinum (assembly GCF_977018435.1). Classification (NCBI taxonomy): domain Eukaryota; kingdom Metazoa; phylum Arthropoda; class Insecta; order Zygentoma; family Lepismatidae; genus Lepisma; species Lepisma saccharinum. Next base: position 43,007,957 of record NC_139247.1, on the reverse strand, counting down.
ACTCAAAATCATAAAAAATATAAAGAAACTTTGCACTTGGTTCGGGTTTTACAGGGTGAATATAGCATTTGTGTGCTGGTTCTACAAAAGCATTACAGCTTTCACAAAAAAATTCATCGCATTTGTGTGGTGTTTTGCGCAATCTCTTGTTCACTACTTTGTAACATACATTACATTGGTGAATAGTTTGGCAAACACTGGATTTCCGCCCTTCGGTGCGTAAATGATTTTCATAACATTTCTGGGACAGAAATTTCCTGTTACATGCAGTGCATTTTCTGGGAATAGTGTTAGTGGATTCTTCACCGTGAGTGTATTCACACAATGAACAATATCTCGTGCATTCAGTATGTTGATACTTGTGAGCGAACCCGACTTGGCATTTGGGACAGTAGTAGTTCTTCACAATAAGTGTGGGGACAGAATTAACTATATCAAAATGTTGATTGTGATACAGTAAATTAATCTGTTTAGGGGCGAACGGTGTTGACCGGATAACTTCATACTCCCTTTCCCCCTCTTTCATTAAAAACACAACAATTTGGTACTCTGGACCCAATTGGTTTTGAAATTTAACAATGTCCTCTACAGTGCATCCATTGGTTGGATCAACGCGTGCTTCATGACATAACCGCATAGCCGCTTCTCTCAGCTTATTGTCAAATCTTCGAAACGAGTCGACTTTTTTAGTATTCTTGTCAATTTTGACTTGGGCAAATGCAATAGCGCGTGGCAAGCACAAATTGTCATCGTTAGTCAGAACAGTGATAGCCCGCTGTCTCTGGTTAGCATTGTTTATTGATAGTAAAGGGGCGTACTTCCTGTAAAGGGGGTACTTGTTCCTCCCTCTACCGCGCTTGGGTTCGACAATATGCGCCATGCATTTGATGGTGTTATCCACAAAGAAGGATTCATTGCTGTTCAGCACTTTGGTCACATAGTGTTGAATAATCTTGGGATTTAATGCCGAAAGGCGGCGCCAAGGGATATAAATATCCTTATTGGTTTCATTGCCGAAAATAATCAAACCAACCTGACTGTCGGGTGCCACATCAAAGAAAATCTTTTTCATTAGAAATTGGAACATGGACCCAACCAAATATTCAGGGTCGCCCACAACCTGATTAGGTATTTCAATGGATACCTCCCGTCCTAGCATTCCAAACCGTCTAAAATATCTTTCTCTTTCATCCACAATAGAAAACTGATTTGCCCCCACCCCTAATTGACACATTGCTGTTTGCACTGTCTCGCAGAAAAAAGTCGGATCACAAGAAGGGATATCGTCGTGGAAAATAACTCTGTCACACATATCATAGTATGCATTAACGAGTTCTAATGGGGAAGTATACTTTCCAGAATGAAAATTACATATAATTTCGTTCGAAGTACTCACCGCAGTGTGGTTAGCCTCGTTTGTGGAGCTTGAAGACGCCATCTTTTACTAATGGTCCCTTCCAGTCGCACGCACACAGACAATAGAATCACCTGTAAAAAATAGAAAAACTAGTTGTAGTACTTGTTCACATTACGCATATTTGTTTCTTGCTTCGGTTCATTATTTGGTTTACATATTATTTAAAACACAATACATATATGTAACAATTCACTTACCTTAATTATAGCTTCTTTTGAGTTCTTTGTCTTCAAATCTCAGACAATAATCACAAGTTGATATCTTTTCTGACACAATGGTTCAGAAATTCTTCTCAAACTAACATCTTCTCGCTTTTACGCGTTTTTTTATACTTCATAAACAAAACTGACGCGTTCTCTGATTGGTTGAAATAAAACCGACGCGTTTTCTGGTTGGTGGAAATAAAATCGACGCTTTCTTTGTTCTTGCGTTCTAGTTCACCTTGAACTCCTTCCCATCATCCTTTGTTCTAGTGTTCTCGGTAACCTTGGCATACTTTGACAGAAACATGTCGTAGCATGCAAGCGACGCGCAGTTTCAAAAAATTTGACCCTTGCTGCGCATTTCCAGACATCCTTTGTTGTCTGGTTCAATCCCTTCCCTGCCCTACAGTATTGCATAGCTTTCCCCTGTTCTTGCGTACTGGTTAACCTTGGAAAAACCGGTTCTGAAAACCTACCGACGCATTATCTGATTGGTCAATTGGGTTCGTTCTTTGTCCTGACGTTGTGACGTCATTTGACCTTGAACGCACACTCCCCAAATTCCTTTCTCCTCTACCTGCGCTGAATATTAATTCATTCTCTCTGTCTGGCATCACCGCACTTCCCCAAATTCCTTTCTCGTCTACCTTCACAGTCGAGTCGAGATTCGGAGACAGTATTCTGTCTAGCGTGTGAAACCACCGTGTTTCATACCATAATAACATACATTATTACATAGTACTAATTAATAATATTACATATCGCGGGTTCGAGTACCGGGACCGTCCCCAATCGTAATTGGACCTGTACCTACACCCATTACCACCGTTCATAGCTGTTCATAAACCATAGAAAACTTATTTTCAATATTATAAACATTAATATTATCGAATCATACATTACATACTTTGCAGTAATGAATATAAAAACATATGCATAGCGTTTAGTGCCTCTAATTACCTTTTATATACATATTTTTCATAAAATAAATAAATATATATTCATAAAAAGTTATAAACATGCAAATACATAAATGTAAAGTATTCTAAGTACATGCAAATGAATTCTAAGTACGTGCAAATTAGTTCTAAGTACGTGCAAATTAATTAACACCCGTGCAAATGAATTGCGAATATTAAATAGCGACCGACGGTAAGTCGGTCAACAACTACTTATATATATATATATATATATATATATATATATATATATATATAGTGTGTGTGTGTGTGCGCGTGAGCGATTTGTAATTAATTAATACACTTACTAGGGAGGTCTAAGTCTCCCTCTCCGATTTCCAAGAAACTTGGCAGGTGTATAGAGGCCCTCCCTCAAATGTCAAGATGAGGAGAAATTGAAGAGGGGATCTGACCACGAATCCACGTAAATATGGCATAGGAAGAAACAGGGGGCATAGGGCCTCTCTATACACCTGTCAAATTTCATGGGAATCGGAGGGGGACACAGGGGTCAGATGATCCCCACGTCAATTTGTCCTCATCTTGACATTTGAGGCGGGTTCTGCCCCCTAAAACAGTTTTTTAGCCCAAAACAAAAAAACACGTATTTCTTCCTGTGGGCCCCTCTATACACCTGCGAAGATTCATGAAAATCGGAGGGGGACACAGGGGTCAGATCCTTACTTCAATTTGTCCTCATCTTGACATTTGAGGGGATTTTGCCCCCTAAAACAGTTTTTAGCTGAAACAAAAAAACACGTAATTCTTCCTTCGGGCCCCTCTATACACCTGCCACGTTTCATTGAAATCGGAGGGGAACACAGGGGTCAGACCCCCACTTCAATTTGTCCTCATCTTGACATTTGAGAGGAGGTTGCCCCCTAGAACAAATTTTTTGCCGAAACAAAAAAACACGTATTTCTTCATTTGGGCCCGTTTATACACACACCTGCCAAGTTTCATGGAAATCTGAGGGGGACACAGGGGTCAGATCCCCACTTCAATTTGTCCTCATCTTGACAATTCAGTGGGTTCGCCCTGTAAAACCGTTTTTTAGCTGAAACAAAAAAAAAACACGTATATCTTCCTTTGGGCCCCACTATACACCTGCCAAGTTTCATGGAAATCGGAGGGGGACACATAAATCAAATTCCCACTTAAATTTGTCCTCATATTGACATTTGAGGGGGGGGTTGCCCCCTAAAACAGTTTTTTAGCCGAAACAAAAAAAACACGTAATTCTTCATTTGGGCCCGCTTATACACACACCTACCAAGTATCATGGAAATCGAAGGGGGACACAGGGGTCCGATAATCACTTCAATTTGTCCTCATCTTGACATTTCAGGGGGTTTTGCCCCCTAAAACAGTTTTTTAGCTGAAACAAAAAAAACGTATTTCTTCCTTTGGGCCCGTTTATACACACAGCTGCCAAGTATCATGGAAATCGGAGGGACACAGGTGTCAGATCCTCACTTCAATTTGTCCTCATCTTGACATTTCAGGGGGTTTTGCCCCCTAAAACAGTTTTTTAGCTGAAACAAAAAAACACCTAATTCTTCCTTTGGGCCCCACTATACTGCCAAGTTTCATGGAAATCGGAGGGGGACACTTAGATAACCTCCCTTGTTAGTCTTATACTTTGTAATTATTTAACACTGCATATATTATAATGTTTTATTTTAATTTGTAAAACTGAAACTGTAGAACAATTGTATAATTTTTGTATAACATTTCTATCTTGTTATATGTGTTAAAGGTTTCATCCTGGAATGGAATGTCTCACATTTATGTGTGTTTTCATTTCCAATACATTCGAATGAATACATATTCGTTTCAATGGCATTTACAAAATCGCCTCGGACATTTGTGCACGAGTGTGTTAGCCGATGCGTAGCAAAGTATTTTAGGAACAACACTTGAAAAAAAATATTGTAGGACTAACGAAACATTTCTTTGTAATCGAAGATCATAATACCTTTTAAGGTGTGGTAATATTATAATGGGATTGAGATCCGAAACTTTCGGACCCGGATCCGGATCCGCGGATCCGGAACTCTCGGATCTGGATCCAGATCCGGAACTTTCGGATCCGGATCCAGATCCGGAACTTTTGGATCCGGATCCGGATCCGGATCCTAATAGATCCGGATTTTTCGGATCCGGATCCGTTTGGCCATCCCTAGTACAGATCAGAAATTCATCTTCAAGCAGGAAGTTAAGGAACGGCGTACTTCACATTTGACTTCGACAGGCTCACCAACATTATTTAAACGTTGACTAGTGGTTCTTTGCTTTTAAAAGAACAGCTTCATAAAATATCAGTGTCTGTTTTCGTCAACATGAACGTGTACGGATATGATACTTCCTTACTTGCTATGCTTATACGAGGGCTGCTTTAAAAGTTTCTGCAATCAACATGAAAAAAGACATGTGAATTTCTGGGAATGGCTTTATAGTTTTTAAAAGTATTCACCCTTAAGATTGATACATTTTTGCATACGCTAAAACCAATTTTGAAAGCATTTTTTTCCACTCTGAAGCTGATACCTCAGAAACCGCTGTTCGGAATGTGCCAACAGCTGCTTCAAGAGACATAAATCTCTCACCACGCATCTTATTTTTCATGTGTGGGAACAAAAAGAAGTCATTGGGTGATAAATCAGGTGAGTACGGACAATGAGTCATTAATTCGACATTTTTACTGAATAAAAAATTCAACAGTTTGGTGTGCTGAGTGGGAACTGGCGTTGTTGTGGTGAAGAATAATGCAACGATTTGGGTTTGTTTTACCAATTAATTGATTACCCTCTGTCAAACAAATTGTTGTATACCACTCAGCATTTATAGTCCTTTGATCTTCTAAAGCTATTGTTGCTACATGTCCGATATAACCGAAGCAACAAGCAATCATTTATTTATTTATTTATTTACTCAGAGTTTCAGATACAGTCTTATTTGGCCATTTTACACTGAAACAACATAAAGTAGAAACAAAAAATAACAAAAGGTAAAAACAATAACAAGATGGGATAGATTTACATGTTCTTCGTCAGTAATATACAAAAATTACGTTCAGGAAAAAATATATCTACATTCAGGGGAAGTTTGTTGTAGATTTCTGGGAGCCTGTAAAACAAGGAGCGTTGTAGAAGGGATAGCCTAGTGGTTGGGTTGTGGAAGAGTTGCAGGTTGCGCGTTAGCTTTTGGGGTACCCTAAGTGAGAATGCACTGATTAGGAGATCTGTTCTGATTTTGCCATTTATTATTTTGTATAAAAATTTCATGTCAGCTAGATCACGACGAAAGGATGGAGTGTGAATATTCAGAGCAGCCATGGTGTCTGATTTGGATACATGTCGAAAGGAAGGTATTCTATGGCGAACAATTGCAAGAAAGAAACTGAGAACAGAATCTATTCTGGTGAGATTAGTTTTTGAGGCCATTGCCCAAATTGGGGAACAGTATCCGAGGATGGGCGAGATGAAAGATTTAAAGAATAAAGCAAGAGATGATGGGTTTTGAATTTCGCTAAATCTGTATAGAAGACCGAGAAGGCGCATGGCTTTTTTAGTGGTAGCGATAATATGATAATTAAAAGTGAGTTTTTCATCCATGATAATACCTAGGTCCTTTTGGGTGGAAACGTTTTGGATTGGATTGTTTTCAATAGAATAAGTAGACACTACTTTGGTCTTTTTTAGGGAATAAGTAAGGAAAGAGCATTTCTGAGGGTTTAGTTCTAAATTCCACTGACGACACCACTTAACAAGTTCTGTGAGAGCATTTTGAAGAATCATCATGTCATGAATCGATGAGATCTCCTTAAAAAGTTTACAATCATCCGCAAACAAAACTATATTGATAGGGAGGGAGGACAGTTTTTCAGGGAGGTCATCCATGTACAGAAGGAATAGGAGCGGCCCTAAGACACTCCCCTGGGGAACTCCAGACAAAACGGGAAGAAAGTTAGAAGAGGTGCCTGAAAGAACAACACGTTGTTCACGCTCATGGAGGTAGTCCTGGAGTAAAGAGAGAAATTTGCCATGGATGTTAAATCTGGATGATAATTTACGAAGGAGAAATTTATGATTAATTTTGTCAAAGGCTTTCGAAATGTCCAAATATATAGTGTCAAGTTGGGAGTTATTATCAATAGCTCTGGCAGCATGCGAAAGTAAGACGGAAAGATTTGTTAGGCAAGAGCTGCCTGGAAGAAAACCATGTTGTGCTGTGTTGATATATGGTGACGTAAACTGAAGTAACCTGTTTTTGATGATTTTTTCACAAATAATTGATAGTGGCGAGAGAAGTGAGATTGGTCTATAGGATTTTACACATTTTTTATCTCCAGTTTTGTGAATGGGCACAATGTTGGCCCGTTTGAAGTTTTTAGGAAACACACCCTTAGAGAAACATTTGTTGAGTAAGGCAGACAGAGGAAGAGCCAAGGAGTCGGCAGTTTTACGTAGGAATATTGTGGGGATTTCATCTGGACCTAGGGACCGGTGGAGGGGCAATGAAGCGAGAAGGTATTTTACTTCCTCGGGGGATGTTTTGATTGAAGATAGTGTGTGAGGACAGACAGCATTTAAGTGGGGGAGAGGATCGGAAACTGAGGGAGGTGAGAAGTTCTGATGAAAAAAAACATTGAAAAGTTCGGCTCTTTCTTCTCCACTAGCAATATCAGTATTATGAACAATTTCTTTAGGTATACGTGGGCTTTGTTTTCTTGAATTTAGTAAGGTGAAGAATCTCTTAGGGTTTGTAGTACATTCGGTTGTTATGTTATTTATATGTTCACTATATTTTTTCTTGAGTAGGTATTTTGAATGACGTCTGATGTCACAATAGGTACCGTGAGTGTGTACATTAGGGTGCTGCTTCCATAGGTACCAAGCCTGTTTTTTATTTTTTAACACAAAGAGAACTTCTCTGTCGAACCAGACGGGGTATTTGGTAGATCTCGGTCTCGCAGTGGGCACGAAGTCCTTTATCGTGGCATGCAGAATTTCGACAAAGTTCTCAACGGCTTCGTTCACTTCCTCTTCCATCAACAAAAACCAAGGGTAGACATTGAGCGCCCGTTGGATGGCATTCCATGGAGCTTTTCGCCATAGGTGGTGGGGGGGTTGGTTCTGCTTGACGGATTCCTTGTCTTTCTTCGTGGTAGGCAGGTGCATTGTGACGTCGAGTGAGTCATGGTCGGAGGTTAGAAGATTTTTTCCTGTAGTTACCTGCATATTAGGCAGGGTTGCCAGTACATAGTCAAGGTTGCTGTCACCACGTGTTTTATGCAAGTTGAACTGGTTTAACCCTATTCCGTGAATGAACGTATCAATAAACCACTGATCATTTTGGCAGTTTATAGTTCCCGTATTTGGGCTTTCCCAATTGATGGACAGGTTGAAATCACCAAATAACATAATATCACCACTTGTCATTGCTGCTAATACCGAATCCCTGCAGGCTTCGAGGATGGAAATAGGAGAGTTCTTATGTGGGCGATAATACGATCCAATTAGAAGTTTTTTGTTTTTTTGAAAATTGAGTTCTATCCAAATAATTTCACAGTCCTTGATTAGGTCTCTTCGTATTTTACAATTCCATTTAACATTAACGCAGATCATCACTCCTCCACCACGACGACTTGCACGGTCATTTCTAAATACATTGAAATGCTTTAAAAATGGTAATTCACTATCCATCACCGTGTCGTTTAGCCAAGTTTCGGTGAAAACTAAGCAGTCATATTGCAGTAGCTCGCTTAAGTGAATGTCACAGTCAGAAAGTTTGTTTTTTAAACTTTGCACGTTCTGGTAATACACGGAAAAAACAGTATCATTTCCTTGGGAGGGTCCCGGGTTGACATGGATGTCACCGCACAAGAGCACGAGGCACAAGAGGTGAAAGTAACCGAGAGTGGATCGCTTACCTCGCGGTCGTTGGTCCTCGGACGTTCGTAGTCCCATCATGGCTGCGCTCAGGCCAGAAGAAGTTCCAGCGGCCGGAAAAAGAAAGTTCCTATATCCTATTTTCCACGTCTCCAATAATGAGTCACTATTGAACATAGATACTTCAGAGTTCTGATTCACACATACGTGGTATTGAAAAACACAAATGAAGCACAACACCAAGAAAATAAAACCACAATTTGCAGAGCGAAGAAACACGCTTCCAGTACTATCCGCCATCTTGACTTGGCAGCACTCCTCGAACGAACAACGTTTGTTGGTTTGGGCTCACTTTGAAATACCCAAACAGTGGATTGCTGTTTAGTTTCGGGTTCGTATGAAAAGATCCAAGTTTCGTCCCCTGTAACGATGTAGTACACCAAATTTGACTTGGCTTGGTTGAATTTTTTGAGCATTTCTTTACACCAATTTACACGAGCCTGTTTTCGGTCAAGTTGTGTGGGATCCAACGGCTTGAAAGTTTCCGTACGTTCAGATGACCATGAAAAATCGTATGCATTGCTTTCATGTCAATGTTCAAGGATGCCTAAATCTCACGGTATGTCATATGCCGATCTCTCCCAATCATTTCATGCACAGCATCAACATTACTGGCAACAACAGACGTGGATGGACGACCATCACGAAATTCATCACTGAGAAATGTGTGACCACGCTGGAATTCAGAAAACCAATTGTACACAGCCCTATTGGATGGTGCTTCATCCCCAAAAGCCAAATGAAGTAGCTCGATGCATTGTTTCGGTGTTAAACTACATTTGAAATCATAAAAAAAGGAAAATAAATAAAAATTGAATGAAATTAAAGATTAAGAAACGAAAAGTAGAATCAAAATAAGAAAACTAGAAATTACATTCTGAACGGAGATTTGCCAAGTCGAATTTCTCATATTCCTGTGTGAAGGAAGATATTGATTGCTTCCCTCTTACAAAAAAGTTTCTTGCATGAAAATAACACCAAGGTTCAAGAAATACAGAAAAAATATTCAGGCGCATCTCGAAACTTGGAAAGACTCGTTTGAGCATTATTTTCCAACAGCTGAATACAAGATGCTTGATGTCTTTAAGTGGGTACTGAATGTGTTAAGGCGTGAACAAGAAACCACCCAACTTAAACTCATCCATTTGACATCTCACAGCGAACTAAAAATTGCGTTTCAAAACCTTTTTTTTTACATTACTTTACACTCCCTTACTATTTACCCCTTCTTCCTCCGCTCCATAACATTACTTCTAAGCACCATTAACTTGTAAAACATAGGGTACGGTAGGGCTAATGGGCTCCGCCACAGAAATGGCTCCGCAAGTCAAAAAGGTTGGGAACCGCTGTTTTAGGGCGCAAGGTATTATTGTGTCTTTCAAAGATGAGTTTTAACCTCGCGACGACGTTACCCAGGCCCATAGCAAGCGATAGGTTTGTGGGGGGGGGGGCTTACTCTAGGGCGCCACGCACAGAGGGCGTACGCTTGGAAGAGGTAAGGGGAGAAGGAAGACATACGTGTTACTCCAGCCTTGTCTCCATTGATGATTTTCGAGTGATGAAGTGACCTCTAGATACTTCCTGTGGGGGTCGCTATGTGAAAATAGATGTAATCAATCAACTCGGTGTGTCACGATAAGTTATATAATCTTTCAATATTGCCAACTGAAAAATAAATTGAAAACATAGTCAATTTTGATAGGTTAATTGACGACTTTCCTTGATTGAAAGCAAGAAAAGTAAAATTCTATTTGGGGGGGGTATTAATAGGGTTTCATAATTATTGTTGAATTTTACTTGGAATAATGTGAAATAATGCATAGTTCATAAATATGTCATTCTTTTCAATCTGAGTTGAAAACTTTGAATTGTTTTCTACCGAGAACGTACTGCACACTATGTTAATTACTTTAATTATTATTCTCAACTTTTACTCTTCTTTTACTTGTAGGCTTATATCCTGTTAACACACTGCTTGAATTATCTGTTTCCAAAAGTAAAAGTAATATTAAGTTTTTCAGACTATAAATATTCTTAAATAAGGTGAACTTTTAAAAATAAAAAATGCAAACTACGAATCTTTACATATAACTAGGGAGACAAATTTATGGTAAATAAAAACTGAGGAGAGCGGTAAATAAAATGTTAGATCAGCGGTATATAACCAGCGGTGCAAAAAAAATAATTGGCACACACTTTTTCATTATGAGAGGAAACAACATGCAAAAGAGCTATAAATTGATAAACTACTTCATTTTTATATACTGTACACATACACAAGTACTTAGCTGTCCAACCAAAAAGAAAACATCAACACAAAATCACTTCATTTCTAAATTGCATATCTCAAGTGGTTTATTCATTGTATGTATTTAAAGTATATCCTTGCTGCCCAACAAATAAAATAATCACTACTGCACATACACAAACACATGTTGAAAATCACATGATGATAGCCTAAACAAAATTCATTCATGACTGAACACAAATGACACCATTGTTTCCCTTGATGTGCGGGAACAGACTAATCTTATCGCTGCTACAGCTAGCAAGTTCAATGAAACTGGAAGTTGAGTAGACATTCGGGGGAAGAAAGGAATAGAGCTTGACAGGGAGCGAAGTTTTCGAACTGAGATTATGTGCATGGGAAATCCCAATTTGCAACGTCTTCCTGATGTGATCGAAGACAAAACGTTCTTCAGCTGCAAGTGGTAGGAATCTTTAGGCAAACGTTTCGTTACAAATCGACAGTTTGCGCGCACAACTTCGATTGCCGTTTGTTGAGCGTTTTCTACTTATTTTGATGATATTTCACGGTTATTTCGCATATTTCATCATTGGGGGTGTAGTTACGTGCAGAATGTTCAAAATTGCATCTTTTTTCCACATTTCGCGATTTCGCGCATCGCGAAAATTCAATGTCCCTACATATAACCTATATTATTTTCTCGTCGTCACTTTCTAATCAATGGGTCTCGGGGTCGATACTATGTGAAGGCATGGGTTCGAGTCCGCCTGTGTTCAGTCTCTCGGATCTCAGCCTGTGGATAGTGGCGGTGGCCACCCACCTGCAACGACACAAGGTACGTCGTAGGAAAATATTTATTGTTTATTTGTTTAATTTATGTACATGTCCGTTTGAATCAATGTTATTCTGTAAGTGTAGCACAGGTATAGGAGGGCCTGTATTGTCATATCTAGTGTTATCATATATGTTGCCAACTCCGCAAAAATAAGGAGTTGGCAATTGTGAAAAAAGATTGAGATTTTGTGGGATTTTTGGTTATGAAAGAAAAATATGAAAGATGACTTTGTTGTAAGTCTAAGTTTGTGTTATTGCAAGTCCTTTTGTGATAATATTGTGATTATTGTACTGCTTATAATCTGTTAGAAATAGCAGAGCTGGAATTAAATTAAAAGATTAGCCTCTGAAAGACTTGTGTAAAGTAAGTATCTCAGTGGAAGTGTATTTTAAACGTGTGTTGTTAACGAGTTGCTAGTTCAAGCTATTGCTGTCAATAAATCGTTAATTATGCGATATTTAGACTATTACTTAAACCCAGCAAGCCCTGGATGTAGAAGAATGCTCATACTCCTAGCCGGGAGACGTAGCATACCATCGTGAAGAAATTGGGGAGCTACGAGTGAGTAGCGTAACCCGGTCTCGGAAATCTCAGTAAATTTCTCGTAAGGGACAATTGGCTGAAATTTGCTAGTTCATTTAATTTGAATATTCGTACTTACGTATTCTGCATTGAGAAACATTGCTGAAGGTGGCATTTCGCTTATTTTACGGAAATAAGGTCTATTTGCGACATATCGAGTAAGTTTTCTTCGTTTCTTTTTGCCTTCGGTAACACACAAAATGGCGATCACAGTTTCACTACCGTACTCGGCATGCAGTATTTCCACCCCACAGCCCCACAAACCATTTGCGGAAACGTACCTTCTTCAGTTACAAAAACACATGTTTGGAAACACTGACCGGGATTACGTCATCACGCACAGGCTACATCCACCTGGAAGTAAATGGATTCAAGAGCTTTCGTGCATCGGTCACACATTTATATCGAAAAATAGATGATTTACCGGCAAAATTCAATGAACGATGCGAGAAAACACTTTCCCGAACTTCCACAAGTATAAAGAAACTGCATTCGGTAAGTAATTTCTCCTGTAAATTTGATGAAATCCGTCTGTCCCTTACGAGAAATTTACCAATCTCATATAACGGCGGGGGGGTTCGACGTGCTGACCCCACGTCACCCTATTACCGGTTGAAGATCTCCACACCTCTTGGCAGTGGGGAGATAGGCCAAGGCTTTTCTAGGGCTGTCGAGGCACGGATTATTATTATTATTATTATTAAATATCACAAACCATGAAATAAGATGAAAATATCGAAGGACGCACATAAAATGTCTAGCTACGGCCCTGATGTTACTACCACGACACCAGGAAGCCGCTTCAACCCGGGATAAGAAGATCAGGAGTGGGAGTATATTTATTATTTTATTTTACAGCTTATCTAGAGATAAATCTATTGTCTCGCTTTCAAAGCCTCTGGTGGCTCTATAACCACTAAAGGTGGACCGGTCTCCTAAAAGCGTTTCCGCCTCCCTCAACAGCAACCAATTAATTAAGCGAAGTGGCCAAGGTAGTGGAAGAGATCACACACTCGTATGTGTCACACGCTGCCCACGCATGTGGACAGTTCGCTCCTTCAAAAGACACAAGGCCGAAAGTTTCGTCCGTATCCTGTCGGCGATTGAACCACATCCACGCAGCTCACGTAGACACGCACGTAACATACGCACAGTGGTATTTGATGAAGGCGACCACTTGTGTTTATCTTTTGAGTAGGCCGCTCGGGCCATTGTTGAATTTAATCGTGCATTTGTTTGCCGAGCACTAGAGCGGCAATGTACAATGCCCCCCCCCCCCACCCTTAACCCCTCCCTCGGAAAAGGTTCGATTGGTGCATAACATGCTGCCGATGCGAATGTATGTCCCCTCGGGGTACACCAGTATGTTCAAGGATGCAAAACAATTACAAAACTATTTTCTCCCTGGTAACAACTGTAGCGCTTGTTATCATTGTCCACTGACGTAGATTTACATGAAAATTAAAGTTTTCGGTAATAGGATATGCATGGACTAACTGAATGAACCCTTAACTGGTGTGCCACGAGTCAAAACGCTGGCGAGCATGAATGTCCGTTTCTATAGTTTATGAGTTTCCCGGTAGAGGACTCTGGTTCTCATTAGATGTTTATCGTTGCAGTGTGCATTGACGGCAGTTGTCGCCTGACAGGTAAAGTAGATTGTTTACGCATAGTAGCGAGTTCGGTTCAATCTGACCCACACCACATCGTTTACGTTAGCATTTTGTGTGGTGTTTGGTGTTATGGTGCGAAACGTGAACAAACATTTGGCCAACGATTGTCACGCTATACGTCGTTTGATTGAAAATGAAGAGTCAGATGATAATGTGGAAATTGAAAGTGATGTTTCTGAGCTTGTAAGAAGTGCAAACAGCCTGTGTGTCAGGGTTGGCATTTTGCCCGGGTTTTTTCGAGTATTTTCAGATAAAACCCGAAAGAAACTGGCAAAACTGGGTTTTATTGGGTTTTTTCAGGTTATGTTTATAAATATATTTTAAAAACTAAATACATTTTTCTCTGATAGTAAAATATTCGAACATTCAATTTGTATTGTTTTAGTTCACTGAATCAAAAACTACATATTTAATATTTTCTGTTAATATACAGCGTGTCCCGCTTATACGTTTAATAAAAGAAAAATTCATAACTTCTAAACAAACTGTCAGAATGATGTGATTGTTGTTTCATTTTAAAGAATGACTCAGAAATTTTTTTTAGCAACACATTCAGTGGTAGTTGCGCATGCGCAGTATCCAGAATGTCTTGAAAACTGATATTATCAGTTTCTCAGTAGCCACATGTGGTCGCCACAAGAAAAAGTGTTTTATGTTTTAACGTTGTCTGAAGTGAAGTCTGTGACACTTGTGCAGAGAAGATTTTGTGCACGTTATGGTTTGGGGGATAAAGAAGTAGTCCCATCGTATATTTCAATAAAGAAATGCTAAAAACAGTGACGCAAATCCGGTTCATTTCTCAAATCTCTTTAGAGACTTCCTGAACGAGCATTTCAATGGAAAATGGATAGGAAGAGGTTTGGATTTTATTGAATGGCCCCCACGGTCACCAGACCTCACTGTGTGTGATTTTTTGTTGTGGGGGTGTGTTAAGGACAAAGTTTACTGTACACCGGTTAGAGATTTGCAAGACTTGCGTGAAAGAATTGTGGTTGCAGTAAGCAACATTACCCCGCACATGCTTCAAAACGTGTGGCTTGAGGCTGACAACCGGTTTGACATTTGTCGTGCCACTAACGGTTCACATGTGGAAGTTCGCTCGTTTTCTTGATTTGTAAAAAAACTTTCTGAGTTGTTACATGTTTGTACAAAGTTTGAACAAAAAATATTTGTAAATAAAAAAGTTCTGATTTTTTATTTTATTATACGTATAAGCGGGACACGCTGTAGTTAAGAATTGACAATCAATGTCTCACGCCTTGAAATGATTAAACTAAAAATATAGATAACAGACCATCGAGGGCCCTGGCCTGCCTACCGACTGCCGGCCACACTCCTATCTGATCCTACTCTGAGGTGGGAGATCATCCAATGTGATTCGGTTTCTGTGGTCAAAGAGACAGAAATCACCTGAAATCTATCGTGAGTTGTGTGCAGTGTATGGTGACACGTGCATAACATTCACAAATGTCTGTAACAGGTGTGCAAAGTTCCATGCAGGGCATGTAAATGTCTTCGATGAACCCCGTTCTGTACGGCCTCGCACATCCCACACACAGAGCAATTTTCACGCTGTGGAAGCATTGATTCAGGAGGACTGGCAGTCAGCAATCCAAACAGCAGTGGATGCAGTGGGCATTTCATATTACAGTGCATACTCTATCAACCATTAAGAACTTGTGTATCACAAAGTGGTGTCAGATGGGTTCCCAGACAGCTCACACCACAGCATATGGAGGACCGTATGGGATACAGTCTTGATCTTGAGCATTTGCTCCGATACCATATGGTTGCAAACGCATTCCTCGACCACACTGTTAACGGGGAAGAATCGTGGGTTTTTCATTACACCCCTGAACGAAAACGCCCTCAAAAAAAATTCAGGACAACCCCTTCTGCAGGAAAAGTTTTGCTTACAATTTTCTGGTACAGTCAGGGTGCCATTCTTGCTGATTTTGGGGTAAAAGGAGCAACTGTAAATGCTTCTGCATATTGTACCACACTTGATCGTCTAGGAGCTGCTCTGCGCCGTAAACGTCCAACAAAATCTCTGGAGGAGGTAATCATTCTCCATGACAATGCTCGTCCCCATGTGGCTGCATCAGTGACGCAAAAAGTCAATTCTTGGCATTGTATTCCATCAAAATGTATATTTCAGTTTTTGTGAATACATTTCCGTTTGGCTGTAAAACAATTACTCATTTACTTTTTGATATCCCCTCGTAGATGACTTGTCTTTCTTTGCCCATTCACCTCACCCATGCTCCTCCTAAATCATGCGTTACGTTTCGATACTTTTATTGTGAATTTACAGTGCAAGTAATGTCACAATTCTCCTAAAAGTTTTATGCACATGGCTAGAAATTGTAGTTCATAAAAAGGTTGAAAATGTCAAAAATGGTCAAAATACGAAAGTATATGTATGCATTGTATTTACTTGAGTACCCATACCCCCTATTTTTAAGAAAAAAAATGAAATTGTGGTAGATTATGAGAGTGCACGACTTCTTGGGTATAGAGCTCCTAACCACAAATAGCATTTATCCTACATGGGCAAACAACCCATTACGTTCAATCAATGCACTGAACTGGAGGGAGGGAGCTGTCACTGTCTCAGTACAATGCACTGGAAAGAAGACAGAACATTTGCACAAGCCTTTATTTTACAAGTTTTCTCAAAGTGTTGCCAATTCTAGAACCTCACAATCATTTAAAGCAATAATTTACATTTTCTGAAAAAAAAAAACACATTTTGAGTGGGTTTTTTGGTGGGTTTTTTCGAGGTGGGTTTTCTGAAAAAATCCGCACGGGAAAAGCTGGGCTGGGCCGACCTTGCTGTGTGTGGCAAATGTACTGTGAGATTTTGCATATATTGTGACCCAAGTTAAGTGATTCAATTCATAAACAATTTATGAATGTCAATGTTGTTATTCATGTTCGTTTTCTTAATTCCATATACTGAACAATTATCTTGAACATTAGTGAGTTCAGAATTTTTAACAGAAATATCAGTCTCTGTAAACAAGAAAAAATTGGTAAATAATAGTTGATAATATAATAGTTTCACAACGAAGGGGCTTACCTGCAACGCACTTCCAGAATGTAACATGGGAAAGTTAATCAGGGAAATATTTTGGGATGCCTCCTTAGGCGGAAAAAAGTGGTGTTTAAATTAAGTTTTACCACAGATAATCATATTATAGTTTATCTATAGTAATTTTATCTGTGGTTTTACTTTAAATCGTAAGCGTGCGCAAACACACTGATTGGGAAGGGGGAGGCAAAAGCTTTGATTGTACTTTACATTCCATCTCACTGTTTACAATCTGTATTAATGCGAACAAAACAGGGGGCCTATATCGGTGGGTCTCATTCCTCTGCGCATTTAGTATAAATTTGGGGTAATTAGACACTCGCCACAACTTTGATACGGAAATGGAACTCATTTACTTCAAGTAAACGAAAATCAAATTTTATTGCTCTTTAAAACTTTCGCAAAGCTGTAGGTCAAATATTAGAATGAACGTGCTGCAGTCTTACGAAAATATCCTACCTTGCAATGTTAGTCTTTATTCAGTTGGTACAAGTATGTATCCGTCTTGTCAACAAGGAATTTGCTTGTCAACAAAATTGGGCAATCTGCATAAAATATAATGCCCCCCTCCCCTTCGTTGCTTGGAATTTTCATAGACTTAAAAATGTGTCATCTTTATATCACTCCTAAGAATATAATGTAGTTTAACTGCGATAACAATATTCTAAAAATGTTTAAGTAAAATATTTGATCCCGGTGGAGGCGCATAGTGGTTCAAATCCCACTTTAAACTGTAGATCCAGTTCCGGTTAGCCTAGCTGCCCGTAATGTGAACTTGAAACAAAACTTCTAAATCAATTTCTAAGTAATAATATGGTGCAACAGCTCTCCTTACTCCCCGTGAACACGTTTATGTGAAATCAATATACGATACTTCAAGAGTAAACTTAGTTAATTACTTTTCGGGAGGTAGATGCAGTATATGAAAATATCAAAAAGTGGTTATCTAGAAACACCCTTTCTCAGTGCTCAGGCAAAATTTGATTTTTTTTATCGACCAGTTCCTTAGATAATCGTGACCAAAAGTTACCGCATAAGCTTACACAGGCTTGTCAAGGAAAACACTCAAGGTATAATATCACCTTAAGTATGCATTTTGCTTGTGCTGTTTAGATGTACAGTGCGAATTCCTTCAAAGGAAGCGCAGAAGATTGCAACAGATAATGATAGTCAGAATCGGTTCTGTTGATGATTCACCTTGAAACCCAGATGGAACTTAGAACAAAAGGGCCGCTGAGGCAAGAGGAAGCATGACCAATGTACACTCATGCTGTGTGCTATTAGCGAAAGGATTTGATTGCCAATTGTGACGTCAGAGCCTTGTGGTGGGAACAGGCGATTGTCGTCAAGCTTACCGCTGGCAGAATGGATTAGCTATTAGTGGGTGGCGGAGGCAGTCTCCACTGGTTTCGTCGTTTGTGTGGCCTTTTCTTACGTTCAAAGCAAAGGAAGCTGTGTTCTTTGTGTTGTTTGACGTCAGTTTTTTTCCTGTCTAAGGAGGTTTGACAGTACCTATTTACATAGGCGTGAATTGGCAGGGGCAAGGGGACGTTACCGCCTCAAAATTTGCAACTTTATTAAAATTGATAAGATAATGGTACTTTTGTTAACCTCCTCGGACCTGAGAATCAAAGTGAAGAGTACTTTAATATTTATTTCGAAAACAGGTACTTAGCAAAATAGTCCTGGACACTGCTCTTATGGGATAGAAAACTTTTTAAGTCTTCCCCATTCCTAAAGTTGAGCCCCAAGTACGATTCCGCACCCCTTCACCCCAAGTTATATCCCGAGCTACGTCCAGCCCTACTTAGATTGGGGTTTCGTTTTTGAACCCCTCCAAAGTATCGTAGACTGAGAGACCATATGGTCATTATCACTTCAAAATTATTATTTCGTAATGCAACAGCTACTCTTCCAAAAATGTAGCTTCGTTACAGCTACAGCTGCACTTACCAAAAAGAAGCTTTGCTACAGCAATTACCGTGTACTAGCTATTTTCATACTTTTGCGCCACTTTGCATAAAAAATTAAACAATCATTTGGATATTCCAAAGAAGTCCTTAGCAGTTGCACTTACTGAACTCTGTCTCACTAATCTGTGGAACAAGGCCGTGCACGCATAACAGCAGAGAAGAGGAGAAAGCGAGTGGGTGGAGGAAATCCGTGCGCGCTGATGCAAACAGGTTGCAGATGCAGCTGCATTTTCCCCTCCATGCACTTATCTTCTCTCACGCTTTCATTGGTCGAGTCACTACTTGTGCAAAAGACTTGCTTTCGTTTCCTTGCTCCAGAGATTCCCTGAACAAATCGTAGATAATAGATTCTGTTGTTTACTATCATGATACCTGTCATTCGATAAATGTTCTTTTTGTTTCCCTATCTCTTTAGTGCAATATTTATCTATGTCTTTCTTCCAATGTTCTCACTTTATCACCTTCTGTTTCAATGTTTCTCAATCTCTCTTTTTCTCTGCTTCCCTATATCTTTATTCCTCTCTCTCTCTCTCTCTCTCCCTCCCTCCCTCTCTTTTATATCTCTTTCTACCACTACCTTTGTTTCATTCTCTCTACCTCTCTCTCTCTCATCCTTTTGTGTGGGGATTCATGTTTTCAGGCGAACTCGTGAAGGTATAGATTGATCATCCCATGCTCCTGCATACCTCGATCATGGCGGATTCGTAGTAGTTCTTGAAGTTCCAGTCTGCTGACTCTGCCTTCGTATTTGTCACAGTAATTCGTTATTCGTTACTCAATTGTCATGGCGGGATAGTCAAGAGTCAGGCGGTTTGTCACTTACGACTGTCGAAAGTGAAGGGTTTATATGGAAGGAAAGGCATTTGCCTAAGGTCAAGGAAAGAGTTGACGAGTGGGTACTTTGAAATGAGGGATGCCCCTGGAAGGAAGGGGAGTGGTGGCTACCATGCACCCTTGAGATCTAGAAAAAAATACAGGGAGATGCTACTGAATTGGCCGCGAGTAGATAGATCAAAATGGATTTTCCTTTTTAACGGATAGGGTACACAGACGATGCGTGATCATGGTAGAGAACCTTCTAGTTTGAATATATAAAAACACTTCTACTAATGTTCATGTAAAGATGTGTATCAAAATTCACCGTGTAAAATAACATATTAAATCAGTGACATCTATGAACTTAATTAGCAACTTTAGAAACAGGGTGGTTGCCAGGTTGATGCATTTTGGATAAGACAAATGAGTTTATATATACAGGGTGTTTCCGTGACCTTGTTCTAAACTTGCAGGGTGGATGGAGACTGGCCCAAGTACCAATATGAGATCAGAAACTTCGGTCCGGAAATGCACCATTAAAAAGTTATGAGACAAAACTATTTGGGGTTTTATATGACAGTGGAATAAGACAACTGAATGATGCGGCTTCTAGATTTAATACGGACGTTACTACAGTGTACCGTAGCACTCTATGACGAAAACGTTGTACAGTATGTATGTGTGTGACATAATATTATGTTGTTTTTCTATATATTAATAATACATACATAATATGTATATTAACCACACACGCATACAATTTCTGTACCATGTAAAATTTTCAATAATATGTATATAGTAGTAGTTTTTAATGTAAGAATAAAAATTATTATTATTACACTTATATTTCATTTATCAAGTACCATAACCAAAAAGATGAAATCGATTTCTGAGCGTCATACAAAGTTTTATCAAATAAAATTTAAAAAAATAAAAAATGGAGGATTTTGAAAATTTAAACTAAATTTTCCCGAAACACTAAAAATGCTGACCAAAGTACTATAAACATAACGTTTTCATCATCTAACAGGGTCTTCTTCAGACAAATATTGAAACAAAAATTAAATAAAGATCCTCTAAACAACGGAAAGATTTCGGTGGGGGAGAGGCCACAGTGTCCCCAGACCCCTTACTGTCGTCCCTTTTTGGAACCTTGAAAACATTGAGTTTCTCTGGTGTGAAAGATTTCCTTTGTTGCGGCGACGTGTAATAGAGAAGACATCTTCGAATTCTGGCCAAATATCGATTTAGGCATCTTTCCAATATCTCTTTGTTTTCGAGTACTAACCCTTTCTTAAAACATGAAAAGTGCAATGCAGGCAACAAGGATCTTTTTTGTCGCTTTAGCTGTTTCTGGAGGAAGTAGAGTGCGGTCGAGCGTTGTCATGCGCGAAGGAAAGAAACTCCACTTCTATAGCCACTGTTCGCATTACTGATGTGAAAATCCCGCTCTCAGAGTATTTTCTGTCAAAGTTGCGTGGATTGTGTGGATGTGGGTTATTAAAGAGTTAGGTCAGTTGTTGATTTAATAATCAACGTAGCTAATTTGTATAACTGCGGCTGTTATGAACAGAAAAGGAAGCTTCCAGTGTCTTGTCTCTTGCGAGCCGCTCGGAGTGGACCGTTTTTTCAATCACGTGCAGTGTGTTGTTTCAGTCTGTTGTTACAGGGAGATTTCAGACGGAAGCCAAGGTCCGTAGACCGCTAGTTTCCCCCGCTCTTGAAGGTCTGGTCATAACTCGCCTTTTTTTCCAGCCCCCATGTTTACAGCCCCGGCAGGGTCTCTGTGACGTCATCAGGATGAGGCTTCTCCGAGTGTTTGCTATTTTCAACACTGTATAGCATTCAACGCTCTTGTTTTTAAGAGAAAAAGCACATATTTAAGAGCATCGCAACGCAACTTAACACAGAATACATGAATGTGATGGTGCTTAGAAAAAAATATAAGTAAGCAAAATCACAAATTTACCCACGGTTAGTGCTGGAAAGAATTGGAAAAAGAGCAGCACTGGATCCATTGTTTTTGCTTCATGGTATTTGTCCTTTCAATTTTTGGATCCTGCGGTTCAAATATAGAATTAGGAAAAAGTAGTTCTTCCTTGACAAAACACGAAGTACTTTCTGTTGTTTTGTATTTACGATTTTTTTGTTTTGTATTGAACAGACGAATGATAAGACTAATCAAGATTTTTTGTTCTCGATCTGACAGACACACTTACTCAGAACATTTTTTATCAATCTTGCCTTCACATTAAGGATGGCCAAAAATATCCGGATTCCGAAAAATTTAAAATCTCGATTCGGAAATTTAACTATCTGAATTTCGGGGATAGAGGTTTATAACCACTTTCCATATTTCAGGTCAGATTTATTAACAAAGCTCTCAATGTGCTGTACTTTAAGTATCGTCTTCCTCATTTCACGACCATTATAAAATATAAGCTAAACAATATGGGAAGTTTTTGTTTTCTTGATATATTCATGCGCTTGCAGCACAGTGAGACATTATTTATTGTCACTCAGACACTACAATATGAATCGCATAAAGAAAATACTGGAAATACACGAATACAACGCAAGGAAAGAACAGAGAAACAAGTTCCCCTTGCTAAAAGTAGCGGATATTAAACTTTCCTCCAGCGATCTGCCATCCCTATAACGTCACAGTTTTACAACCACCTCGGCTTGCTCAAAAGGGACGTTATGAACAGACCTTCCATAGCAAGCGGTAAACAAGTTAACGGACCTTGGACCGAAGCGATCTTTAGTTGATTCATTGATTGATTTTGTGTATTTTACTTCGCGTTACTGTCACTTTTGGCGAATCGCGAAGATGATGATGAGCGATGATATGATGAAATTGATGAAGGGACACTTGCACAGCTATGCCCACGCCAAGACCCCTGGCGTCGTAGTGTGCTGTAGTAACCACTCCGCACGTTTAGTGTTTAACACAACAAGAAAGAGGGGTTTAAGAGGTGGCCGTTTCCGAAGACGTCCATTCCTCCCTTCCACGTAGTACAGCCTCAACTTAATCTTGCAGTCTAGCGAGGCTCTGGCGTCTTGACTCACAGCCAATAGAATCCTTTGTTCGGCCTGTAATGTGTCGTCCATATGTTTGTGATTGTTCCATCATCCTTTTCTTCATCCAAATCGTATATACAAATAAGCGGTTTCGGAGGTATATTGCACAGTGGTTCGGATCCCAATTTAAACTGTAGGTCCAGTCCCGATTAGCCTATTTGTGCATAAAGTGGACTTAAAACAACAATTCAGTGAATCAAATAAATACAAATAAGCATGTTAACTACTAATTCCTTGTAAACATTTTTAAAAAATAAACGAATGCACTTATGGGACTTTTTAGGTTCTAAAAGGAACTTTTAACATATGTCATAATGAATGTATGTAAAGAATCGCTCACGAAACGTGATGCAATGAAATTAGATATAAAAGTCCTTAAGCGTCATTGTAATTAATTGTTTCAACCTATTGATCTTTTGGCACCTATGGATGTCAACGTGTACCGTTAGCTCCTATCGAGCAACAAGAGATCTGGTCGCCTTGTAATCAAGAGGTCTCGGGTTCGATACCCGGCAGAGGCACATAGTTGTTCGGATTCCACTTTGACCTGTAGGTTCAGTCCGGAAGATCCTATCTGTACATAAAGTGGACTTAATAACTAAAACTCAAGAGATCGGGGAAATGAACTGGCAACCATGAATATGTGTTCTGTGGTTGCATAAGTACAGAATTGGAGTAGTTAAGTCTAGTATTTGAATCACCTTTGGTAACTATGGATTTCTTTATTCCTTAGAGGTATACAATTTGTCCTATCGAGCAACAACAGATCGGGGACATGAACTGGCAAGGATGGATCTATGCTTCGTGGTTGCATACGTACAGGATAAAAATGTGGTCTATACGAGGTCTAATCTAGCACAACATTGATAAGAAAAGTAAATTGCCTTCCTATACTTTACATGCTGTGAAGGTTTCAAGGTGTTGCACAGAGATGTGTGAGAAAGGGTTTTTGAATGTCAAAAATTGAGGGTGTCAAATTTCTGAATCTCTTCAAACTGAATGGATAAAACCTAAACAGATACATTTTGCAACCAGGCTCAGCTGGAATAAAGATCTATTTGTGTCAAGAGCGAGAGGAACACCAAAGTAAACTTTCCTTTTCCAATCAAATTGGGGATTTAAGAGCCTCTCCACATCTACATCTGGAATGACGATTAGGAGCTAGTGGCTGTTGCAATAGCAACCACTTATTTGAGGTAACAACCTCTCAACATCTGCTTTTATGCGATAACCACTCGGTTCTGTGTTATCTCTTTCGAATACCAACATCCAATTTGAGGTTTTGGGAAGAAGGAATTCAACTGAAAGTGTTTGGTTGACTCTGATAACTGTCCCGTAACGTATTACGTTAAGCTTCCTCTTTTTCAAAGTAAATTTTATCTTGTGGCACCATTATGACTTTTCAATAAACTCCATCGAATATATCATTTAAAATTAGTAACTCTACATATGGCTGTCACATATAAAGACGAATTTTATTTCAGTGTCACTTAACTTGCAATTAACTTCTAGTTAACTTGAAATGAACTTGCAATGCACTTAACTTTGTCTTACTACATTACTGTTAATCTACGTTCGAGAATATTTTTAACGAAGGGCAAAATAATTTAAAAGTTGGCAGATTACATCTTCTATTCTCATTTTTTTACAAAATAGTCCTTTCAAACTAGCTCCCAACAGTCAAAAATAATATTAATATTCTCTTGGAAAAGATAAGTTTGTTCAGTGTTTGGATTGTCTCGGACAACAAAAAAATTCTTATGAATTACTACACTTTAAGGCGAAGAGGGACAATTACGCACCAGGCATGCATTTATTCCAATATCGTCGGAATGAGCAATGCTACTAAAAAGATCTCCGCCAGAAATGAAGAGTATGAATTACTCCCCATGTGGCAAGTGGAAGCGGTTTCCTAAGTTGATTATTAAGCCTTATACGATTTTTGAAAAATATGATGAATTAGAATTTACCGAATCCCATGTATTCCTTATGGGATATTAACTTCAACTTCACGTTACGGCTCATCAAATGGGAGTTTCGACTTTTCCTACTATGACATAGTTCAACGTGTCCTTTTTCCGTCCATGTACTTTTCTACTCATCGGATGCTTGATATTCCCGAGAGAACGAATAAAATAATGGTGCCATAAGCCTAGTGCATTTCTCCTTGCCTCCTACGGCCATTCTGGCAGTGTTGCGAAACCTGATGTGCATAATAGAGCTAAATTTCACCATTAATATAGCTAAAGAGGACTTTCAAGGAGCTAGATTAACGAAGGCTGCATAAAGTGCCTACTAGGGTAATTTTAGTTGTCAGAGGGGTGGGGGTGCTGCTATTACCGTTAGCTTTAAAGTGATGGCAATTTATTCTTAGTTTTCACCGCCTAGATTTGGCGGTATCACCCATCTCAATAAGCCAATGATGTTAATATAAAATCGAAAATAAAGGGTTCCCGGATAACAAAATTGTCATCTTCATCTTAGCCACAGCGCTATATATAAAAATACATGGGGAGGAAAGAAGAGGTGGGTGACGCAGCCTATAGCTATCACGTTACGTGCAAAATGTACACTCATGGCAAAAGTTGGTATTTATGGGCCGGAGCCAGTGGTGGCATCATAGTGGTGCAGAGGGCGGGTGCCACAGTTCACAGTTCACAAACGAGTGCACGAAAGAGCCAGATCTGGCTCCAAAAGAGCGAAGTTGGCAACAGTGATCAGCAGCTGCCCCAGCGAGAAAGACCTAGGGGAAATTGTCCCTCCTCGCCTTAATTCGAGGCATAAAGAAATAGGTACGACGTGTTACTTTATTTTTAACATTTCTTCATTCAAAACTTTAAAGTTTCATAGGTAAGACAGAGATTAGTCAAACACGGTTTCATAATAACATTATGGTAGTAATTTTAAGTGCCATGAGGTGTCAGTAATTTGATTGTTAAGGCTGTACTAAAAGCTATTTTGTCGTAACATTTCGATATGAGATGGCAGCACGCAGCACCGTTGTCATGGCAACGGAGTGCCATGTTGCCAGATCGCACGTAAATATACTCAATGTAGATACATACAGGTTCGACGATTAGGTCACGCCTTGTTGGGATATGACGTCACGTTGGTTAGTAGATGTGGAACAACGTAATTGATTATCATGAGATTTTTGTTATATGTTCTTATTAGAGAAATATCTAATATTTCGTCCAATGGAAGTTAGTAATAGTCGAAATATTATTATAAAACCAATTGCATTACATTATGTATCTATTTTAATACATTTCGTCGATGTTTTCACTAACTGGCGAATGTGTCAACTCCCCTGCATCACGAACCGGCGAATGTGCAAAATATTGATTTTGAGAAAAACGAAGTTGAAAGTACCCAATTTTGCGTTACTTGCGAATCATTGAAAAAAATATTCGAGCTAAACTATAGTTTGTGATAACAATAAATGCTGTGTGAGAAGGTAGTTCACATGAGAAAGAACACCGTAGAAAGAATTTTAATGAACAATAAATGGACAAAGGATTTCATTGAATCTATTCGTCAGTTCGTGAAAACAAAAAAAAATGGAATATTTTTAGCTTGATTCGTCATTGTAATTTTCACTAAAACTGCGAATTCTACAGTTCAAGGCTAAAACTTTCAACTTATTTATTGGATATTTATACAGAGTTAAATATTAGGCCAATCCTTAATACACTAATCATAACATGCACCCTAACAGTTTAATACGTAACAGTGAGAAACAGAGAAATTCGCACAACACTAGACCTACCCGCAAGTAAATTTCAAGAATAATAAAATTCAGGAAATAAAATGTAAGGAACAAAATAGTAATACATTGACCAACACTCGTCTGTTATCAAATACAAAGTTATTAGACGCAAAATGGTTGTACAATTAGTGAGGTAATCTGACATAGAAGTCTTTTTGATCAGGATGAGAAATTACTGGTATTTCTCCTTGACATAATGACAGCAAGTCCTTGTATTTTTTCATAGGCAGTTTTGGTTTTGAAGTAAAATCCCTTGGTGGTAAATTGTCCTCTTTAGCACTGCGTGGATTAGGAAGTGATATACTTGAGTGTGTGTTTAGGTTATGCGATGCTTTTATAAATATATTGGGACAACCCTTGCGCACTTGAATTTGCATGACTTTTGTCCAGTCCACGGGCTGACCCTCATTTGTTGTTCTAACTTTTAGGATACGCAGGTACTGCGAATATTGTTTCCAATCTAAGACGTATTTAGTATGCAACTCATGAACAGCATATGGTTGTTTCTTTCTTGCCATCCTGATTACCGGGATGATTTGGGCAGGGATGAAGATATCTTCACTCCGTCGAAGTGCGTTTTCAATTGTACTGTGAATAGCAGCACCTTCACTTTGTCCGTGACTCGTTTCGAAGAAGAAAACATGTATGGTGTTGATGTTTTATGCTTCATTGATTAAAAAATAAACGAACATAGAATGCAGGATACTGTTTTTCTTCTGAGATGCACATCCATCGGCGAAGAACGCTACCTGTTTTACACCTTGTTCATCTTTCATCAGCAGAAACTTCCTTAAGTTTGTTGCAACTTCATTCAGACCTTTCGCGGTAGGCTGATAATTTTCTTTTGTAATGCAGTTCAGTTCGTTTGCTCTGTGGTAGATTTATGACTTACTCCATGTCAAAGCAAGCAGCCACGAACTCCTGTTGATTTTGTATAGCTGTATCTTTCATCGCACCTTTAATTTCCCTCACCTTCTGTTTTTCCTGTATGTACCTGTTATATTTTTCAATCAAGTCAGAATGATTAGATAAACAATTAGCTGATTTCAATGAGTTGCCTGTCTTACACAAACCAAAAAGATTTTTTTTGGAGAACGAAATTTTACATTTTTTCTTACTTTTCCCTTTTTGCTTTACTGGAGTAACATCCTCCTTTTGAGAACCATGTACTTTCAAATCTGTGTGGCTTGATCCCGGAGGGTTGTTGTTCTCTTGTACACTAACACGTCTGTTGTGCTCGGCGCAATCCAATATGAAGTGATTGTAACAAACCAAATCCTGACACGTTACGCATGCAGCAAATATTTCTTCTTCACAATACAGCGTGAACATTCCTCGGTGAGGAATGTATGGACGATTCATTATCACTTGAAGATATAAGAAAATCAGGATCCTTGTCCTCATCATCCGCTAACGTTTCTGAAGAACTGTCAACGTCACTAACTACTGCACTCGAGTCATTGATCACACCACCTGAGCTCTTCTTTGGCACTGACAGAGGAAGTTCATCACCTGTATCACCACTTTCAGAATCTTCTTCCATCCCGATCACAACACCTTCATAATAAATTTTCTCAGGATCCCACCACATTTTTACTTTCGTTCCATATTGCAACTTCTTCATTCCATGGGGGAGTGTAAGTTCTTGGCTTCTGACGATGTTAGTACTCCATCAATCCACTTCACAAGCACGTCCTTATTCATATTTTCTGAATAATTACACAACGAGCCACACCACTAGAAGGCTATTCTTCAAAATAATATGAAAGAAATATGGCAGTTCTTTTATAAACCATTCGAAATAATTTAGTTGCGGGAAGTAAACCAGATGATTGCCAATTTCATTGAAAGTCTGAAAACATAGACTGTACATTGTTCCAATAGAAATACAAATAACTGTGCCTTACATGTTTTCTGATATCTTACAAATGGATTATATTTCTTATGAAAAAAATGAATTATAAAACGTTTTATTACAGCGGCATCTGTTAGGCAAAATGTAGTCGAACTGACACATCCTGAATGGATTGTAAATTGATATCGTTTTCTCTACGAAGGGGTAAATTTAATATTGTCGGTTCGTGAAATTATCACAATACTAGTTTTCATATTCGTCAAAACGTTGTCCATCTTTATGTCCTAAGCAATATTTAATAGAAACTTGAAACGTTGTGAGAGCAAAGTACAAGTTGTTCCAATATATACAGCGTCAAAAACTCAAAATGTCAAATTTTGCACATTCGCCGGTTCGTGATGCAGGGGAGTTGACATATTCGCCAGTTCGTGAAAACATCGACGATTTATCGACAACAGTGAGATCTTACATACACAACAATGGAAATTAGAAGACTTCCGCAACAATAAAGAACAAGTCCTTCTACCTGTGAATCTTAATACACACTGAGGACAAATAACGCCTGGGTTATCAATCTCTGTTATGGCTGGGGTCGAGCAGCCGGCCCTTTGCTCGCCCACATCAATTAGATTCCGCCATGGCTGAAATGGGGCGGAAATGCAAACCAGCACTATGTTCGCGGAAGTCTCGTCGCATTAACGTTTTCTGGCGCTACCAGAGTCGGAACTGGGTTTTGGAAAGTTCACTGACGTTGGTGGTTTACTCTGTTTGAGCGCAGAAATTGGAAACACCAGACCCGCATCTCGACAGGGACTAGAAGGGGCTCATACCAGGGTTGCCAGAATCTAATTAATTGATTGATTTTGCCGGTACTCGAACGAGGAACGAAGAAACAGAAAATAAACTTGACGATTCTTCGGATTTCGGACGTCCTCCTACGAAAAATCATTTTTCACACACATTCCGTAAAACACTGATTTATAGAGGCTAAACGTTTGTACACATTTAGCTGTAATTCGTCACCGACTGAACCTCCAACCAAAGAAGAATCTCACAGTCACAGCCACTGAATGCATCCACCTACCAAGCAGGCAGCAGAGTACCATGTCAATTTCGTAGCAAATTTGGAGACTAATGATTTTTAGGGAACATGCGTCTGTCGTACTATAAAAATCTGGAGGGCTACAAGGAGGGCTGATATCAATTTGCGGGGTTTCAGCCCCCCTAACCCCTCACCCCCGTAACGCCGTCCCTGTGCCCATGCCTGGGATTCTAACCTGAGACCCAAGGATATCGGTTTAACAGATCCTATGTAAATGAAAAACCGCGACATGTCTCAGACAAAGAGGATTTATTCTAGTATTGGCTTTTCATTTCTTCTCTTTTGTCCGTATCAACGAAATAGTTAATCTTGGGAAATTCAACACTTTCAAACAGGGGCGGATCTACAGGGAGGGCGATAACGTCTTCCAAATACCTAGACCATGTTTTTGAATACATTATATTTAATCTATATTTTATCTGTAGCTCAGTATTATATAATACTAGCTGACTACCCGGCGTTGCCCGGGCTTTATTTATCCCAATCTTGTATTAGACAGGAAAATAGATGATGAACTTGGAGTTGAACCGCATTGGGAGTGTCACAAAAACCATGGATTCCATTCGCAACACAGCCTGAATGTTAGACAACCCGAAAAACACTATCGTTGTGCGGATTGCATATAGTCACGGATGTCTGTTTGTGCCGAATTTAATATCGGTGGTTCTCGATTATTTTTACATGTCATCCCTTCCCACCTCGTCCCTAAGGGTACCAGGGGTGTCTTACCGCAAAATATTATTTCCAGATTGCAAGTGATACGTGTACCAAGTTTGGTTGAAATTGCTCCAGGCGTTCGAGAGTTATGCCGGAACAAACAAATATACACACCCACACACACGCCCACACACATTCATACATCAATTTTTATATATATAGGAAGATATGTAAGCTATTCTTTACTTCATCGGTGTAAAATATAATGGATGGTTATTATGGATATTTGTGAACTATTGTAATACCGAATGTCAATTATCATGATAATTATTATTATTTGTTCCTAATTCTTCATTGGGATTTTCTGATAATCTACATATTAAATCAAAATTAAATAAATAACGACTGTAATGCTTTATGCACGAGATTTCTCTGGCTGAACATAGGCGACATGATTCTAGAGAAGAGGTCCTTGTCTTCTTTCATTTCGTCACAATGAGCTAAAAATGGTTTTAAAACTGGATAACCAAAACGAGTCTAGTAGTTGTTATCTCTTCGCGCTCTGTTTATAAACTATTGTCAATGCAGAATTAGTCAGTACCTATATTCAATCTGCTCATATGGTGTGGGTTTCTTTAGTGAGTTAGAATTGCGGAAACGATTCACCGGTGTCTGCAACATATCTGTGTTTAAGATGTACGAGGATCAGTTTGCTTTAGTCGTGACCATCGAAGCAAGTGCGCATGCGCTGACATGAGCGAGTCCAGTGGCAAGATAGGGATGAAAGGGATAAGAGACAAAGGCTGCTTCTGAAAGAACTTTGAGGTTTCACACATAGTAACGTCTTAATGTCTTAACGTATGTTAATAGTTTTAACAACAATCTCAAACACAACAAAGCGAGCGACAATAAACAATCGAACACCTAATCTGAAACCTACAGCGTTGTTTCGTGCTTTTTTCTACCTACCTCCCCCGTGATGTGCATAGATTCGTCCTCTCGTGCTAGTCTTGCCTTCCGCGGGCGGAAAGTACGTAACTAGCCGACCGCATGATCGAACTGGAAAGGGAACTGTACCGATATTAGGGTAATCGCGGAGTATAAGGAGTGTTCTTTTCTGAAGGCAGCCACATTCATGTACTTCAGCCTGTACTACATTCCTGTAGGCTAACGAGAGACTGGCACCTGGGGTATAATCCTCTGTGAGAAATCTACTGTGTCGTCCATATTGTGTATGTCCCTTCATCCACTTCATATTATCGCCTCATCTTCGCAAATAGCCAAAAGTGGCAGAAATGCGAAGTAAAATTAATCATTCATTTATTCATTAGAATTGACGCGCTGTAGCTTTGCGGATGAGCATTAACCACGTCTGCCTGCGCAGTAGGAAGGGAAAGGAGCTGCAGGCTGCGCGTCATTCTCTTCTTCCTTTACGCCGGACCCTGTGGCCGAGTGGTTAGCACATCCCGCTGCGACGCCAAGGGTCCCGGGTACGAATCCCGCTCGGGCGTGATTATTTGTGAATGTCCATTCATCAATTTCATCATTTCATCAATCATCCCCATCTTCTCAAATTAGTCAAGAGGCACAAAACGCGAAGTAAAATAAACTAAATCAATCAGGCAATCTTCTTCCTTTACAAGAACTGTCGACCATCCTACAGCAAGTAAGTGGCAATTACGAAAATGTATCTCTCTCTTTCTCTGCGGGGAGTAGCCAAGGTCACCCACAAAAATACAGCTCGTCAACTCTAGTGTAGTCCAGTAGAGATTTATGAAGGAACGATAATGCCCAGACCAGGAATATAAGATCCACAAACCCATCTGAAAAGCTGGCTTGGGAGCAGTGGCACTAGTGTCGCTATAGTTAAAGTTACGAAGAAGCCTGTAGTTCGCATATTTTCCGAGGTTTCAGAATGCTTGGTGGATCTATACAGCATTCGTCGTAAAGCCGACCCCTGTGGCGAAGTGGTTAGCACATCGCGCTACGAAGTCATCAATTTCATCACATCATTATTCACCCCCATCTTCGCAATTAACCAAAAGTGGCATAAAAGTGAAGTAAAATAATGGAAATCAATCAATCAAAATTAATATTCGTCGTATCGTAACGCTTACAGAAAAGACCAATGATTACCGAAAGGAAACTGCCATTGAAGAATGTTCCTCTCCAGTTCTGCCAGAGAAAAGAAACAAAATATCATTTCGACTTTATGAAGATTTATTCCTGGCACGCCGTCTACAATTTAAGAGACAAATTCCTGACTAGTTTATTAAGGAAAATGGAATTTCCCTAAGGATATTTATGCTCGAAAAATGATGAAGTTTAGAAGCGAAAAGAAGAAAGAGAATAGCGGTATTCAAAAATAAAACCACTTGGGAGATCATAAAAAAAGAAAATAAAACAAGAATTTGAAGACAACATGAAAAAATCAATGAGCTGATTTAAATCTTTGAGATGTCTTTTCCGCTTCAACGTAGGAAATATCACCGATGAGAAACAGTCTCTTTTATTTCTTGACGAGATCCAATTATTGTGATATACCGGCTATATATATAGACACGCATAATCCGGTGAAAACAAAGTGAGCAGGTTCTTGTTTATGTAGACGGACAAAAAAAAAAAAAAAGGATTTCGCGGATTCTTTTGCCAAGATCCGAACCGACTGTGCAAAGTACATTATTCATAAGTTCTCATACTATGCAAATTCGACAAAACCGTTTCCAGGATTTTTTTTCCCGCAGGACTTCATGTTTCTCCCCGTCTTTGGTAGGAATGGGATTTTGACTTTTCTTTTTCCCTCGTAAGAAGATGGCAGCTTCTATTTACGTTCTTGATGCGATCCCAAAGCACAACTTGGAAATATTTTTACATCGCTTTTACACGAATGTAACATTCATCTGAAACTGGAGTAGGCGGAAAGTTTTCATGCAAATGTGCAGAATGTTTATTAATGTCATGCCGCAATAATTCTTCACAAGGTCCTAGGTTCGAATGTTTTTTGTGCTTGTGTGGTCATGTATTGAGACAGTTTTTCTTCTATTTTTTCGTGGCCTTATGTATGAGGCTTTCAACTTGGTTGAGTAAACATTTTGTACTAATTGTTTCATTAAATAAATAACATCTTAAAATCAGTCGAAACATTATGTTAGTTTGAAAAAGTTGTTTTAGTTATATTATTTCACACGCAATATAAAGATTTAAAATATAATACCGTACTCTAACAAGTACATTAATGTAAAGACAACATTCTTATGGCCAATGGACGGCAGTAAAGTTAAAACATACGCATCATTCTATATATATACGGTCATATCATTGATATTGGCCCCAAAAGGTAGAAAAACTATGAAAAATATCCAAAATTACATTTCAAGTCCTCCGTTCTATCTATCTGTAAAGAGACCGAAAAGTTAATCAGTAGTTGGTAACCAAATAAAAAGTTGTGTAAAATAGGTTTCGAAATGTGAATTGTCAATGATAATGGATTTTAAAAGAACAGATGCAAAGAGGTTAAAAACGAGACCCATTTTGAATTTGTAGGACTAACAAATACTAAAAAAGTTGTTGTTCACAAAATTAATAAAAACTTGTTTTTAGTCAATTAAAAAATTCTGAAAATTTAGAATTGTGCATAACACCATTCTACTTGCAACTTATTAAAATTTCATCACGATTGGATCCCTCGTTTCTTTTATTTATAGAAATTCAAATTCAGCGATCGTTTGCAAAACTCAGAAAAAGAGGAACTTTCTTTGTTCTCGAGTCGATATAAAATAGAACGCATATTCAGGGGAAAAATGGTTTCCATAGATTAACGGAGATTTGAATAAGGTAAATGTTGAAGCAACTCTTTTTGTATAGGTCTACAGTTTAATTTCTAATTGAAGTCCAAACTCGAGTATCTATTATTTTTATTCCGATAGTAATACCCATGTTGAGAGCACGACGATACTTTTTGCGCACCCTGTAGTAGTGTTACAGTAAAATTTTAGGGGAAGCCATGACTGATTTATACGGAAGAGACGTTAGTACTTGCGAACATTCCGAAAGGACATCCCTTTTACTACTCTGCCTAATGAAATTAACGATTGTGTAGCCTAGGAAGGATGAGGGGAGGGGGCTGTGTGGGGCAGAAAATGTTAGACACTCTTTGGAATGTAAAGAAAAAGGTGACAGGGTTTGAAATCAGGAACCGGTATGCGGAGATTAACATAATTTCCTCACGTGTTTTACCATCCGGTGACATTTACTCTCAAGGCAGAAGAAAAATCATTGGAGGGAATTCCGTTGTCTTTAAGCCTCCGACTGACGTTTCACTGCGCAACTCTTTAAGGTCACTGAATTGAAAATCGAACAACAATTTCCAGCCCGAGTCGACTTTTATTTTTGGAACTTGCCCCATCCCCCTCCCCCCCCCCCGTGCGTGCGTACTCCACTGGAAATGAGGTGGAGCCGTGGTGGATTATGGGAAGGAATAGGCTACATCCAGGGGCTTCTCTCTTAGTCTATCCCCCCTTCCCCTTTTTCTCGCTGTCAGGTGGTTGCCTAGGTAACGCATAAGAAGGGACTTCCATGAGGAACAAGGACGACATCTATTTATTTGTCTGGAAGACAGGGCGAGGAGCACTCTGCAAATATTAACATTCAAAACTTTGTAACTTTTTCACCCCTGCGTTTCCCCCCTAGGAGTTACAGTCGGTTGTCTTTTGCACTGCGCGAGGCTTTAAGATGCCAACTGCAAAAATGTTGCGACTAAGGTGCCTATAGGCCATCCCTAGTTAAGAGTAGCCACAGTATGAGCTTATGGCGACAGTGTTGCCCCATTGTGCAACCACGCATTGAACATCTGCTATAGTACACACGTTAGTGGACCACCGTTTGTGTTGAATACGAGAGCGAAAATTACACGACAAATCAATAGCGCTAATAGAGACTAATTTTGAAAGAAAGTGAGAGCAAATTAAGTACGGCCAGTATTATTCCCGACCTCCAATAACATTATGACAGATCA
Source organism: Lepisma saccharinum (assembly GCF_977018435.1). Taxonomy (NCBI): domain Eukaryota; kingdom Metazoa; phylum Arthropoda; class Insecta; order Zygentoma; family Lepismatidae; genus Lepisma; species Lepisma saccharinum. The sequence goes on along the minus strand of NC_139247.1, from coordinate 42,972,722 downwards.
TAAGTTCTCGAGTTCTAAAATGTTGTATAAGAATTAATTATACGAGTTCAATCACGTTGTATAAATTATAACTTTGCAAGCAATGTTAACAAAAGCAGTGTGGGGATATTCTGTGGCTTAGCTAATGGAAGCCGTGGTTGTAAGTATTTCGATGCATGTCAATCTGATTGTTTTCCAATGAGTTTCAAGCATGTTTGCATGTGAAACATTATAAAAAAAAACTTGAAATCACTAACTACAGACTTGTTTTTGGAAATTTGTGGGAGTTAGCGTACGTTGTTTAAAGCCTGAAAGGTAAAACCCCAAGTAAGGAAGTTGGTCCCCTGCTATTCTACAGCTGCAAGCAGTGCTACGAGGATGGAAAGGCGGTCACAACATAAGAACGCCGGCAGATTACAAGAACACTTCTGTCTGATTGGCTCTTCGAGCACCTGCTGTGACGCGCGGGAAAGGGAACCCCACGAGCGACCAACCGAGTCGCCTCTTTCCCTAAGTGACGCAATAGTTTAGGTGAAAGGGGAGCGTTCACGGCTCTGTTATAGTTATTATAATCATAAAGATTTATGTACTTACAATACTACTGAATTCTCATTCCAAAGGAGCGAAACCGTCTATTACCTCGTCACAGCTTCAAAAACCAATCAAAACAAGAAAGCACACAGACGCAATAAGCCACTAAACTGTACACTATGCTATTCAGCCACCAAATCGCGAAAAACACAAGAAACGAATATGTCTTCAGAGAGAGAAAGAGAAAGAGAGAGAGACAATGTAAGATAAAGGGTAGAAAATGATATCAGATTCCCTATGCTTTGCTTACTTATTCGTTCTTTTCTCATCTAATGTTTACAACTTCCTTTTCTAAGAACACTTTTACTTGCGAGTGGTAATTTAATTTCAAAAGTTTGTGTCGCTTGTCGCCTGCCAGGTGCCGCTACGGAGCTTTCAGACCGAAGCGACAGACGACACGTGGTTTCGCACCGAGTGACGAGCGGCACGAGTCACTTCGTCAACAAGCAAGCATTCACTGCGCGCGAACAACAGCCCGAGGCGACACGATGCACGCTGTTGAAAAAACGGCCCATCCATAGTAACATGAAAGCAACATGTGCAGCTTGTCTTCTGTCGCGGGTGGCCCTTCCTAAAGACACCTGACTGTCAACCTCACTTCCACGTAGTACATCCTAGACTGCATTGTTGCAGACTAACGAGGCTCTGGCGTCTGGATTCACAGCCAGTCTAATCCTCTGCGGAGCCTGTGCTGTGCCTTGCTCCTATGTGTGTCTGATTGTCCTCTTATCCACTTCAAGTCACGCGACACGTGCCTCTTAGTTGATTGATTTTGTTTATTTATCTTCGGATTTCTGCTACATTTTTTTCAATCGCGAAGATGAGGATGAGTAAACATGTGATGAAGGGACACTCGCAAAGAACACCCACGACCAGGTCGGGATTCGAAATGGGACCCTTGGCGTCGTAGCACACAATCGCTAACCACTCCGCCGCATGACAGCTTTCGTTCAATTGGTGAAATCCTCAAACGACACTTGTCGCCTGTCGCCTCGGTGAGGTTTCCTCCTTACACTTTACACTAAAATGGCGTACATATGTTTGCTCATGGAAGTTGTGTTCTCACTGTCACTGTCTCTCTATCTCTCTGACTCTCTCTCCTTCTCACTGTCTCTCCCTCTGACTCTCTCTCCTTCTCACCGTCTCTCTCTGACTCTCTCTCCTTCTCACTGTCACTGTCTCTCTATCACTCTGATTCTCTCTCTCTGACTCTATCTCCTCACTGTCTCTCTCTCCTTCTCACTGTCTCTCTCTCTCTGACTCTCTCTCCTTCTCACTGTCTCTCTTTGACTCTCTCTACTTCTCACTGTCACTGTCTCTCTATCTCTCTGACTCTCTATCCTTCTTACTGTCTCTCTCTCTGACTCTCTCTTTCCTTCTCACTGTCACTGTCTCTCTTATCTCTATGACTCTCTCTCCTTCTCACTGTCTCTCTCTCTGACTCTCTCTTCTTCTCACTGTCACTGTCTCTCTATCTCTCTGACTCTCTCTCTCTCTCTCTCTGGCTATCTATCTTTCCCTGCCTCTCTCTCTTTCTCTCTCTGGTCGCACACACATACATGAACAAGCACATAACACCTCAGCGCAGTTCCCCACAAGGAGTGACGGAGTGGCTTAAAGCCAAGATACCTCTCCCGTTCAAAAGTTCGAATTCCCAGAAATCCCGGATGATGCACTCGAGGAATGATTCGATTTGCTCCCATTGAGCTCAGCCTCACTCGTAAATTCCTCTCGGAGATCTCGAAAGCTAAGCGTCTCCTTTCACTTACTCCAAAGGCAGATGATAAGCTGAACCCTCCACAAAGGAGACGATAACACCACCTTCTATTGGAAGAAATTTGTTTCCACTTGAGACACTTTGAAATGTCACCATCAACACAGTCTTACAAAGACAACCTTAATATTTTCTTCTGTATTTGAATGACGTTTTTCTGCGTCAAGCGCGGATCCACGTGGGAGCGCGATCGCGCCTCCTCCAAACTGCTATTTTTCTATGTATTATTACGCCTAATGTTTATGAAGACTGAAATGTTTTCTCTGATCACGGAAGTTTGACAGGCTCCAGAAAGTTATTTAATGTTTTATTTAAGCCCATTTTATGGTCATTTTAGGTTAATCGGAACTGGACCTACAGTCTTAATTTGGATCCGAACTACATCAAACTCTATCAAAAGAGGATAGAATCGGAGACCCCTCGGGAGGACAGGTTTTTATCTCTTTATTGTATACCCGATCTTTCAGTTTACCATAGTTATTGGGATGATTTGTCACTCCCCCCCCCCCCCACACACACACCACCCAAAATTTTCAGGTTACTAAATGTAAAAATTGAGGATACTTTTCTTTACCTCCTGGAACCTGACTACTGACTAGCAAGGTATGGAATGGTATATTTTATCGTTGCGCAAATGTAAGTTGTTTAACAAAATAGTTCTGGACTTTTTAAAGGATGGAAAAATTGTCGATTCTGGCTCCCAAAGTCCCAAGTTTGATTCTGCCCGTGAAAATTAAGTCCCAAGTTTGATTCTACACTTGAAAGTTAAGTTCTAAGTTGCATTCTCTCCCTGAAAGTTAAGCCGCAAGTTTGATTCTGTCCCTGAAAGTGAAAGTTAAGTCTCAAGTTTGATTCTGCCTCGGAAAGTTAAGCCCGAAGTTTGATTCTATCCCTAAAAGTGAAAGTTAAGTCCCAAGTTAGATTCTGCCCTTGAAAGTTAAGTCCCAAGTTTCATTCTGCCCCTGAAAGTTAAGTCGCAAGTTTGATTCTGCCCCTGAAAGTGAAAGTTAAGTATCAAGTTTGATTCTGCCTCGGAAAGTTAAGTCCGAAGTTTGATTCTACCCTTGAAAGTTAAGTCGCAAGTTTCATTCTGCCCCTGAAAGTTAAGACGCAAGTTTGATTCTGCCCCCGAAAGTGAAAGTTATATATCAAGTTTGATTCTGCCCCTGAAAGTGAAAGTTAAGTCTCAAGTTTGATTCTGTCTCGGGAAGTTAAGTCCCAAGTTTGATTCTACCCTTGAAAGTTTAGTTCCAACATTAGATTCTGCCTCGGAAAGTTAAGTACAGAGTTTGATTCTGCCCTTGAGAGTTAAGTCTCAAGTTTCATTCTGCTCCCAAGGGATAAGTTCCAAGTTTGATTCTGTCACCCCAAAGTTAGGCTCCAAGTTACGCCCATGACAACATACAATACTAATACTCTATTCCAGCCCTGTACTCTATTTTAGGGTAATGTAAAACACACTGTAAAACATCCTTCTTATCTTCGTATTTCCAACGAGAAACTGGGGTTTCTAACAAAACACAAACTAAATCATAAACAGGGTTCAAATTTCTCTTAAAACTGCACGAATGGAAACGACACGCACTCAGTTCAACTCCTCGAAGGAAAGTGAAGTAGGTTGCCTTGTCTTTCTGTAGCTCTGCAGTCGCGTAATGGCAAAGATCGGAGCCTAAATAGTGACGTCACGGTTGTCATGACAACCAACGTAATGCAGCTACCATTGTGTGCATAGCTATCGCTTCACCAGCTGGAGCTCTGCACTAAGCTGTTGGCGAGGGTGCGGGCAGCGAAACAGACTACATTGCACTAATGCATTTATTTTAATGCTAACATTCTACATGATAAGGGGTAGTTAATAAATCTAATACGCCTCCTCAAAATATCCTTACGCCCCCCAGATTGTAGAATGTGAAAAAAAAACCTGCATCCTCCCCCGGTGGAGAAGAAAAGGCTCCTGTTCCGAAGAGACTATTCAATCATCCCCAGCTACCTCATGTCAACACAGAGCTTCGGCCAATGCCTCCACAAACCCTCTGGCTTTCTGTAAATATCCACCGAGATCCGGAGGATGCGCATCACAAACAAACCGTTAGCCCTTGTCCCTTAGAAGCGAGCGGCCACCTCATTCCTTGCTTGCTTTGCTAATCCGCTACCAGAGGGCAATAAATCAAAGGAACCGAAATGGAACTTCCTTTTAACATAGTCGGTGTTTACCTTTCGCTACTCAATGTGGGATGAATCTACCAAACGAGAACGTGTTCTATTTCTTTAAAATCTTGTAACGATGGGGTAGTGAAGTAGAGAGTCCTGTTCATAAATCTCCAATGCATATCCATAGGACATCCATTAGATATCCAGTTTGGATATCAAATTCTGGATGTCCATTGGGCATCCATTAGATATCTAGTTTTTGATATCGAATTCTAGATATCCATTGGACGTCCATAGGATATCCGATATGTCCACATGCTATCCAGAAACTGACATTAATGTGTCAGTGTGCATCGTGTCCGAAAGGTGGAACACCGTATTTGAAACGAACACTTCGAGAATGGTCTGAGTTCAGTCTTGAAGCCTTGGACTGGAAGCAAAAATCTTTCGACTGATTGATTGATTGAGTTGGTGTTTTAAGTTCCCTCTATGCACAGTAAGGCTAATCGGGACTGTACCTACAGTTTCAAGTGGGATTCGAACCACTATGTGCCTCCAAAAAATCTTTCAAATTGCACTTCAACCTTACAATGAGTAGATAAAAATAGGAACACGTTATAAACACTTGTTTTTTTTTTTTAACACAGAAATCACATAGCATTTTAAGAAGCTCTGATACTTATATTTTAATACATCAGAGGTACTACAACCAACATCTGGCTGACTTTCGACTTCCATGATTTCAAACAAGTGAACAAGTTCTCGAGTCTAGTAACAAGTCTGCAATGATACATGCTCAATCGTTCCCTTAATTGGCGCTTCTGAACTGCACTAAGTGACGTCACTTCCGACAATATCGTACTTGAAGCCTGCTTTCTGGACCTTTCGGACACAGCCATAGTGTAACAGTTGGGCTGAAAAGTTCGTAGGCTAACATAGTAAAAAATATTTTTTTGACAAAATTCGATTTTATTATTCAATATAGTTGCCTTCGAGGGCGATACAACGATTATAGCGGTCATACAATTTTTCGATGCCATTTTTATAGTACGATTTCTCTTTAGCCTCAAAATAGGCCTCAGTTTCGGCGATTACCTCTTCATCAGTGCTAAATTTCTTTCCAGCATTCTTTTAAGGTCTGCAAACAGGAAAAAGTCACTGGGGGCCAGATCTGGAGAATATGGTGGATGGGGAAGCAATTCGTAGTCTAATTCATATAATGTTGCCATCGTTTTCATTGATTTGTGACACGGTGCATTGTCTTGATGAAACAGCACTCTTTTCTTCTTCAAATGGGGCCGTTTTTTCGTGATTTCATCCTTTAAACGCTCCAACAACGCTATGTAATAATCGCTGTTGATGGTCTGGCCCTTTTTTGAGGTAATCGATGAATATAATACCATGCGCATCCCAGAATACTGATGCCATAACCTTGCCAGCCGACTGTTGCGTCTTTCCACGCTTTGGATTCGGTTCATCACGTGCAGTCCACTCGGCTGACTGTCGATGGGACTCTGGAGTGTAGTTATGGAGCCATGGTTCATCCATTGTAATATATCGACGGAAAAATTCGTGTTTATTACGGTTGAATATCGCTAAACATTGCTCCGAATCATCAAAATGTTGTTGCTTTTGATCGATTGTGAGCACGCGCGGCACCTATTTTGCACACAGCTTTCGCATGTTCAAATATTCATGCACAATATGTCCAATGTCCAATGATATTTTTAAAGTCTCAGCTATCTCGATCAACTTCACTTTACGATCATTTAAAATTATTTTGTGGACTTTTTTGATGTTTTCGTCTGTAACAGCCTCTTTGGGGCGTCCACTGCGTGCATCGTCTTCGATGCTCATTTCGCCTCGTTTAAATTTAGCAAACCACTTCTCAACGGTTGATTTTCCTGGTGCAGAGTCCGAATAATGTTTATCAAGCCAAGCCTTGGCTTCAACAGTATTTTTTTTCGCCAAAAAGCAATGCTTTATTAACACACGAAATTCTTTTTTATCCATTTTTTCACAATAACAAAAGCTGCTTCACTCACAATGCTATATCTCACGAACTAATTATCCGGCAGCTGTGAAATTTATACACGTATCTTTTGAAGGTTAGTACTAAGTAAAAATCACATGGATTTAATTCTAGTAACGCCATCTATGAGTCAGCCTACGAACTTTTCAGCCCACCCGATATATGTGTTTGAGAGTGAGTGAGTGTCACATACACATATAATATTTTACGTCGGTTTCCACATGCCTTTGTTAATCGCAACAATTAAGAAGAGATATGCATAAAATATAGGACAAACACACATCAGTGTCTTAGTCAAAATTCGAAAGTGGGATCCCTGGGGCGTGGCACACGACAAAAACCAGTACACTACATAGAACCAACTGGTAATCACCCTGTAATCTGGTATACCAGTGAGCAACATCCAGGGAAACGCTTCGTGAGGCCATTGATAACGTTGTCTTACCACAAACAAGTTAGTAGAATTTGCATTTCATTCAAACTATTGCCAATTGTCTGTGAAACATCACATTAGCACATTAGGTAACACAAGTTCATTTCTTCAGATAAAATTTAAGGGGAGCATCCTTTAAAATACTTTTGTTGTTGTTGTTGTTAAAAGTATGCAATTTGGTCTTTCATCACTTGTGAACAATTGGGCACGCAACCGCTGCATTTTTTTTAAAATTAGCACAAGTTCTTCATGCGAGAATTACTTTATCTGGCGATTCCCAGCAAATATGAATTTGAGTCAAAATAGTGTTGACAGTCTGTGAATCGTTAGCGTATTTTTTATGTATAAACTCTGACCGACATAACAGATTGGAAACTTCCATAATCCTTTTGTTTCCTAAATGCTAAATATTAATCATAGTCACGCCTTAGCGATGGTTGTTTCAATGTCAAATCACTCGGAACATTTTGTTTCAAACATACACCTGAGTCATGGACTGTGAAGAACTTTCCCAGAGGGAGGAAGACTAGGATTCAAAGGACCTTTATCTCGTCGCTCTGGATCTAACGGGGACACTGAATCTTCTGACGTCAATCTTCGCTAGGTGAAACATATACGTACTTACTGTTCGCAAGAAGTTCTTACTGTCACCGCTCTGAGGCGCCACTGGCACTTTTTGGCGCCTCCTATCGGTGACTGTCTGAACTTCTTGCGGGCATTGAATTTTGGTGAAGATGGTTTGCTACCTGGTGTAAATATCTGCTATTAACTTGTCTGTGGTCTTACGCTTCCAACGCATCATTCACGTTAACGGAGCGCATACTAAACACTGCTATACCATTACCAACATAAACTCAAATTACTGGTTGTTGTTTTTGCAGCGCCTCAGTCCACCTGGTGGTGATAATTTGAACTATTTTTTTTAATCATTCGCTTCCTCATGGAGCTCAGGAAGTCTCTGAATGGGACAACTTTAATTGTGACCAGTATAACTGCACCTATATAAACATCAAAGATGCAGTGATTCAATAACAAAGTAGTTTCTGAATTGTAGTGATAAGCAAGTAAGTTTCTAGTACGGCACGGATAAACTAGGGATAAGATATAGAGATAACCGTCGATAAAGGTATTGATGCTCCACATGCGAACAACGTGAAGTGAATTTATTCCATCGAAGACTACGTTTAACTTAGAAGTGAAATAAACAAGCAGGGATATACCCACACACTCCCCTCTCCAGTAATTAACGCTTTCCGCGACGTTAAACCCGGAGCCCCCAATTTGGTTTTTCAAATCTAAAAAAACGCCTTCATTTAACTGCGTTGGCGTAAAAGGAATAAAAAAAAACTCCCCTTCCCAAGATCCCCTGTTTACACAACTCTAATGACTGGTTAATTAGTGAGACTCGATAAACATTTCGCGTCTTTTGAAGAACGTCCTAATTAATAAGTATGATATCAAAGGGCCCTTGCCTCTCCCTGCGAAATGCCCTTAGGTGAAAAATGCAGACTGGTCTTTTTTTCTTTCTCTTACCCTTGCGTAACTTTGCTTTTAGTTAAATCTTATATAAAAATGTAAAGATTAAAGTGACACACGTAAATTGTGAAGAACAGTATAGGAGAAGGTGGTAATATGGAACACCACTTGATTTTTGAACTATTTCGTCTGAACTCTAAACTTAAGTCTTAAGTTTCTGCTGGAACTTTCTTATTCTCTTCTGTACCCATTCCTAATTTTAATGTACAATTTTGCACTTACAAGCTAATATGTATAAAACTTACCGAGAAAGATACAAGTGAGACTTCGTTGGTTATCTTGTTCATTATTTTACCCTCTTTAGTCGGTGCTACCCTCTATCCTTGACTTTTAGAAACTTTTTTTTCCTTTGCACATTGGTAAAGGCACATATTTTTGGTAAATATAAAAGCAAAATTTCGGTACAAAAACGGAGTCAATTTCGGGTTCTAAAGCGGTAAATAAAATAAAATATTGGTGTTATAGCGGTGAAAAATTGGATGAAAAGTTGTATATAAAAAGACATTTTGGTTTTAAAATTGTGAATATAATCCTAAATTTGATTTAAAAACTACACTTATTCCACAGAATTAGCATTTCACTTCTAATAGCACATTTATGTAGTTATAAGAGTATTAAGTTTATTTCTGTGTAAAGGAGTCCACTTTTGCTTCTCCAATATTAACAGCAGAATTAATACATTTTCCGGAAATTGCATAACTCTCAGGATAATTCAGACCTCAGAAGGTGTCGCGTCGGTGAATAAACCCTGAATTTCTTGTTTAAGAGTTAATTTCGCTTTTTGAAGTTCATTTCGCATTATTTCGTGACAAAACATGGTCACAAAATGCATCTCACACCTTCCAAAAACATGAAAAATTAACACTACAATGTGTTTTTTCAAATTTCGTTTTTTTGTCAAAAACGAAATATGCATGCCCCTACACATTGGATATCAGTACTTCAAAATATATATTTATGATGCATGCAACTGAGATTTCTAATCATATATTTTTTATGCATGATAAATATATTTAAATTTAAAAAAAAGTCGTTTCCCGCTTTTGTAAATAAACAGGCAGACTATAAATTTTTTACTGTAAAGTATTGTAAATTTTACAGTAATTGCTAGCAGTGTGCAGTAAATATGACCATTACCGTTTTAATCCATCAAAGGCCATTACATAGTTAATCTAATGTAATTTTAACGGTTCATTTCATAAATATTATATTTATGATGCAACTCGAATTTACAATCATTCTCTATCTTCGTGCATGATAAAATATTGAATTTAAATAAAAAAAAGTGGCACGTTCCGGCATATTGAAAATTAACCGTTAAAATTTAACGGTAATTTGTGACAGTGTAGAAGGGTTTTACGAAGAAATTGTTCATTATTTGGTAAATAAAATTAAAAAAAGAGTTTTGCATGCATGAATAAATTAAAAAATATGAAAATGGCTGAATTTTAATCATGGGAAATGTTGCCCTTTTAATGAATAATCGGATGAAATGATATTGGAAAGTAGAAATTAGAAAATAATTAGATACAAAAGTACATGGACCACAACAGATTGAACGTTATTATCATGGCGAATTACGGATTGAAATTATAAGGAGGGACTGTTTATCGTTTTAACAAAAGGTTGTAATTAAGTGAGATGAGGAAATTTCCCATCTAAATGAATATTCAGCTGAAACTGCTTCTGTCGTTAGATCTACTCATGTTTAATTCAGCGAGTCAAAAAAAAAAAAAATAATCGCAACCCCGAAATGATTTTTTTATACCGTCGGTATGCCAAAGAGTTTGCCCCCTCCCCTCCTTGACAAAATCAGCCATTCTAGGTGGTGGCTGTAGAAGCGGATGTAATAATGGGCGCCCCTTCCTATGACGGATGGATCTGAAAATGTCCTCCTGTCAGATGTTGCCATGGTTACGAGAATGAAGCATTAATCACTCCATGTTCCCGGTTCCATGTGACCTCTTCTCGACCGCTCTGGAGGGTCATTCTTATCACAAAGCTCCCGGGGGGAATCGGCCAAGAATCTAAAGAGATACCCTGGTAGCATCGAAAGATCGGTGGATGCGAAAGGATTTCGTGATTGTTGGAGTTCGTGCGGCGGTTGGTTGAACTGTCATCAATGTTCGTATCCGTTGGGGAGTTTTCCTGAATTGTAGCTGGCAGTGGGGAAATCAGTGTTGTTTTGTAATGAATCTGCTCTTTGTGAAAGAATTCAACTGGCGTAGTGGTAACACTGTCGCATTGTAATTATGTTCTGCCAGGTACAGTCACGGCAATAAAGATGGGACACCTATATCCTGAAACACTCGCTTTCCTGCAAAGCAGTATGTGTGTAGAAGTTGCCATTCAAAATTTGCTATTAAAAATCTTCTTATCGCCTTGCAGTTAGACAACACACATAACAGGGAAGTAAGCATTTCAGGATCTAGATGTTCCATTTTTAATGTCGGTGACTGTACATATCTAGAAATATATTTCGGTCTGGGATCCGAGCCAACTGTTTCGTAAACAACAAAGAAAGACAATAATAATAATGTAAATGTTTAAATCAATACGTTAGCATAATTTATAGATACAAAATTTGCATAAAAACAGCAGTCCTGGCATGATTGACATAAAGGATGTTAAATCCAGTTGACGAAAAGTATAGTTCCTGAATAATATTTTATGCATATTATTACAAGTAGTAGTGTGCATAAATCTTCTTTGCTACTGCCCTCCAAACCCGTATTATCCCAATCTAATCCTTGCCTTCCAGTAAGTTCCGCGAAAATAAAACCCACGAACATTCAGCGAATGCATAAACAAGTATATATGTATACATTCAATGGGATTTGGATTAATAAAAGTAGCAATTTTTTAGGTCTACGAAGAAAAATCTACGCAGAATTCCCGGAGTCACGAAGAATTCCCAGAATTCCCAGTGAATAGCCATCCAAATTTAGCAAACAGGTAAATCTGGAAACACTTCCTTTGCTAAAGAAAGAGAAATGAAAGAACTTCTACAGCCAACGTACACTTATGGTTTTTAATAACCCCACTGAAAGCTAATAGCATCATTATAACCCAGATGTGTCCATGACTGTGCCCTTAGACTCAGCCATATCACAAAAGGGATTAGTATGGCAGTTTCAGTGGCTCAAGCAAAAGTGGAGTTTATGCCGATGGCGTAGACATATCTAGAGCAGCTGAAGTGGTTTGCTGGCTGAAGCAAATCGAACGTGAAGTTATGCCTAACTATTGACGGGGAAGAAATCGCATCTTCTATATATAGACACAGCTGTAAGTTTCGCACAACGCTTAGCCAGCAGAAATAGAGAGGACATGGCATTCAATTTGGCTCAACAAAAGACGATCGATTTCAGGTTTTACGCCGCTCTACCTAGTCTTCGGAAATAGCATTACCCTCTTTCCGTTTTCCTGGCTGAAGTTAAGCGGAAAAAAAGGGTCTATGCCATTTGGTTGCCTCAACGTCGACCAGTGTCTGTAATGAAGTTTTATCGATTTTCTTTCCGGAACCGGGACATCCATTAGGCTCTTTTTCTTCTTCTTCTTCCTCTCCCTCCTCCTTCGCATGGTCATTAAAAGCCAATCGTAAACTAAGAAGTCGAAGCGACTAACGCTTAGGCAAACATCGTCTGGAATGGAAGCACAAATCAGACTCAAGCATCCGTTAAACTTGATGACAAGGGGGAAGGGGGAGTCTGCCCCTTTCACGGGGTGATTGGCAATGTTTAACTAGGCGTCTGTCTTTTGTTTGAATAACCGATGATGCTCCACTTGGTAATCTTTTTGCAAAGTTCTTCCGTGTGCTTGTGAAATCAGAGCCCTGCATAATGTTATGGCTTCTGGTTTAATGGAGGCGTGAAAACTTAGAAGTTTCAGTGAAAAAAAAGGTTTCGAGATCGTGAGTGTATACACAAAAGAGAACTTGTTTTAAGTAAGAAAACACATTTGGTTAATCTTCCTGAGCAAACAGGCATATGGTTCTGATGAAAAGTAATTTGTTATTCGCCTATTTAAACCAGGGTTGTTAGAGGTCCAGGAATTATATATAAATTCAATTCCGGTCCATGAGAGAAAATCAGCAAGCGTAAATGAGTTCTGGACCGTAAAGAACCTTTCAATTCGGTCCAGGAACTTTTTCCAGATCAATTTAAATACGGTTCTGGACTCTTTTATTCCGAATCAGTTTAAATAGGGTCCAACTTCAATATTGAAATGAAACAATACAACTTGGATCGAATACGGACCTTACGATAAACAGTTATTCACTTGTGAGCATGAAAGACTAATCCAGGTGCTGGCTGTCTCGAGAATCTAAGGTACAAGGTAGAAATGGGAGAAACGCAAACGCTGCAGTTACGTTACCCCTCTCCATGTAGCCCCATTCTCTCGCGCGCGTTCCTTCACTTGGTTGTAGCAGCACTGTCGTTCCCTGTTGTAATATCTGCTGGGAACACCCGCAGCCTTACGTTTCCTCATCGACGGCTCCTATTGGCTGCGGTTCCTGGATCGGATGCCGGAACAACATGTGACGGGTTTGTTTGAACTCAATGTGACGGGTTTGTTTGAACTCAATGTGACGGGTTTGAACTCAATGTGACGCCATACTAATATAGTCCATTGCGTTATGTGCAGTAACTTTTCGACAATGGAGTTTTTGAATCTGGCCCACGAGAGAACAACACCGTTTTGATTTATTCCGTGCGCTACGTTTTCTACAACCGCAGTGTGACATTCCAATGTATAACGTACTCGCGGAAATGTTTTAAAGGTAACTTTTAATCGGTCAACACTGGTCCAGGAATTGTAAATAAATTCAATCCCGGACTGGGAGAGAAAATCAGCAAATGTAAATGAGTTCTAGACAGTATAACATTTTCATATTTAAAGCATTTCAATTGGGTCCAGAAACCTTTCTTCCGGATCAATTTAAATTCGGTCCCAGGAACCTTCTTTCAATGTAATAAAACGCAACTTGGACCTAATTTAAATTGTGAGAGGAAAGAGATTCCGGTCCTGCAGTGAAACCCAATAGAACCCATTAGAATTTTTGGGTTCCTGGTACTTTAACAACCCTTATTTAAACAAATATTTAGTTTTGAGAAACTAGTTTTTGGTTACTCCAAACAAAACAAACTCTGTGTGTCTGTGTGTGTGTGTGTGGAAGAGGGAGTTACATAAACACAAGCATTCACAGCGCCTATACTGAGTGCAGTTCCAACTGACGGCTGACTTACCTATCTGTCCACCAATCGTATTCTGGGGTGTTTTGTTAGATGAGTGTCAACACCCTCAGTTGCGAAGAAAGAGCTGTAGGGGTGAGTTTGGCAACATGCTGTGCATCCGACGCTCATTTGTTTCGTCCCGCCAGCAACTTTCGGGTACCTTGTAACACGAAAATACCCGATGTCAGTCGAAGAGAATTCAACTAATCGCGGATTCGTTGTTTCCCAGCCACCAGCTGGAAATTCGAACAGTGCAGAAGGAATTAGAACGAACAAACCTTATTCGTAACGTTTCGTTAGGCCAGGCGCACACCGCATCCGACACGACGAGTCATTTTTGTTGCAAACCGACTCGGGGAGAGTTTAACATGGGGCTTTTATGAGCGGCCGCACACCGGATGTTAGTCACGTTGCAACGGTTTGCGACAAAACATTGAAGGTCCCTGGAATTTGGTCTCGGAGGAGCACGATGCGACAAAACGCTCTGCGCATGCGCGAATCCTTTCTTCTCAGTGCACCACCTGCATGTGACTCATCACGGTGTATCGTTTGACAGCACATATTATATGTAGGTTTGAGGGTGCAGTGAAGGTTAAAAATAGAGCTTGATCCAGAGCTAATAGTCCTTGTGCAAGCAAAGCCTTCGCTGTACGATTATTCATCGACTGAGCACAAAATTGATGCGCTATGGAATGAAGTGGCACAGGAGATGAATTACATTACAATTACATTACGTGAAAAAAATAGGCTTATTAGAAATTATCTTTTAATGTACAAAACATATCGTAAATTGTATAAGAAAAACAATCTTCAGGCCAGTTTGATCTTTATTGCACAAATAACTATGTGGTTGCAGTACGCGACTTAAACTTTTTTTTCTTTTTTGGTGGGGAGCTGCGTTTGGCCTCGTCTCAACACTGCGAGTTAACCTACGCGACGAAGTGGTTTTCACAGCACGCTGCGACGTCAGGTATACTGTGTTGGTATCCTTATCTTCGCGATTAGCCAAAATCGGCAGAAAAACGACGCTAAATAATAAAAAAAGCAAATCAAATTGAGGGTCTCCCCGATAGAGTAGTGGTAACGTCATCACCTTGTAATCAAGAGGTCCCAGGTTCAATACACGGTGTAGTCACATGGTGGTTAAGATCCAACTCAAACTCTAAACCCAGTTTTGATTAGCCTATCTATGCATAAAGGGTGCTTAAACTGTGCCTTTGTTATCCCCTAAGGCGACGTAGAATACTACAAATACAAAGAGATCTAAGTAAGTAGCTATGTAGAGGGTGGCCCCCAAAAAAGGTAACCGAACACATAATACCACGGTTCTACATTTCAGTTACCTTTTTTGGGCACCCTGTATATACTGGAGAGCACACACGCAAGTATGATTGATACATCGTCAAGGGTCCCGGGTACGAATCCCGTCCAGGGCATGGGTGTTTGTGAGTGTACTTCAACAATTTCATCATCATCATCGCGATTAGTCAATAGTGGCAGAAAAGCGAAATCAAATAAATAAAATTAATCAGATTGCCAAATTTGTTCGATTAAAAGTTACTTAATTTGAATTGCTATCGTGATCATCCTTAAAAATAAATTTTAAATTTCTGGCAGTAGTAGTTACAGAGATGTAGACATGTACAATCACCGGCATTAAAAATGGGACACCTACATCCTGAAATCTTCGCTTCTCTACCTAACTCTACGAAGATAAGTGGATTTTAATATCAAATTTCCAACCGCAAATTGTGCCACAGCCTTAGAATTATGCAACACACATAACACCTCTCAGGGAATGGGATATTTCAGGATTAGGTGTCCAATTTTTATTGCCGGCGAGTGTACATTAAGGAAGAGCACATTTTTCCAGTTTCCAGCAAATTAGTAGCCTGAAACTAAAAAGAAAATCTTAGAAATAAAGAAGTAAAAACCGCTTACGACAATCTCTCTACCTCTCTCACAAACTCCAGGCAATTAATTGCAGCCAGTTTTCTCAGCCGCCGGCACTTTGACTTGCAAAGTTTGGCTCCGACAACTCCGAGAATACTTTACCCAGAATGCACTTCGTTAAAGTTTCCCCCGGCAGAGGCGCCGCACAGAAATTAGAGCCTGCTCAACGCAATTCCAAATCTCTCAAGTAATTAGTTTGTGTCGACCCTCTGCGGCCTGGTCGGTGAAGTGCTAGGAGCGAGTTCTGGGTCAAAAAGTCAAAAACTCCCTTCGTTCATTTTAGGTTCATTTTGATCTCTTTAGCGCGAGAGAGGGAAGGTTATCCCCTTAGTAAATTATTGGTAACACCATCCTGTTCACTCTCAATCATTTGACTGGTACACTTCGATAGGTGTACCCGAGTTTGGGAGTAACTACTAAATTGTAACGCGGTTACAAATACTGTAACAGTACTTTTTTAGGAAACCAAATAATACCTGTTACGTTACTGCAATACAAGTAACCTTATCAATAGTTACTTCCAGTGGCGGCTCATGCTACTTATTGTTAATAGGGCTGTATTCATAAAAAAAATATCTTACCTTAAATATTTGAAGATGAACTCCATGCGGCAATCTTTCATTCAATTATTCATTTTTACTTGTACGATTTACCATTCAGAACACCAGATTATATAACTTACTGCCAGAAAAGAAATAACTCTTGGAATCGATTCGAAAACTTAAACTATCACGCACTTACTGACAAGCGAAACGGACGCGTTACATGGCAGGCCACTATTTCTCTCGGTAATCGCATGTTTATGCCCGGTGTCGTCATAGTGTGAGAGCTTCGATTTCTACCACTTGGCAGCGCCACCGTACATTGGGCTCCGTTGAATGCAGACCGCTTTTTAACATTGACAAGGGCCCAGCAGGGAGGGAAGTGGAAGCAGTGTTTACGTTAGAGTTAACATGGAGATGTACTGGCAGTCCCCGAGGGGGAAGCGGCTTCATATACCAGCTTGCCGCTTGTCGCGCGCCAAGTGAATTTGAAAACTCCACACAGCGTAACGGGACGCTGTAAGGTAGCGGAAGTATCAATAAGTTTGCACTAATGGCAACAAAATATAATTTGTTTGGGGGCTGCAATTCTGCAGCCCTCCTTCATCGGCCGCCACTGGTTACTTCTACATTGAGGCAATAGTGGTCTTTTTCCCATAAAACACTAGAATATTTCCTATATTAGGTTTCTTCCTAGGTGAGAAAATGTTCGAATTTGGAAGAAAGAGTATGAAAAGTTCTCTTCACACATCAGCAACTGATACGCAATATAATTTTCTTTTAATTCCACGGCGCCCTTTGTTAAGTTATTACCTTTCGCCATGTTGTTTACATAGATTACGTCATCTACGTGTATAAAATAGTCTACGTGTAGAATGTAGACTATCGTTGTTTACGCGTAGATGCACATCACTGATCTGCCCATTAACGAAGAAAGATCATGTTAAATAAAGCATCAAATTATACCACACTATC
The DNA here is from genome assembly GCF_977018435.1 of Lepisma saccharinum. Classification (NCBI taxonomy): domain Eukaryota; kingdom Metazoa; phylum Arthropoda; class Insecta; order Zygentoma; family Lepismatidae; genus Lepisma; species Lepisma saccharinum. Next base: position 42,955,522 of record NC_139247.1, on the reverse strand, counting down.
ATGGGGGTCCGGAAGGGGAGGCAAGGGTGGTCGTGGCCCCCTATGGAAAATGAAAGTCAACCAAAAATTATGTATTTCACATATAATTTCATTTTAGCCACAATAATATGTGTTAATTATTGCATGAACACCATAAATTCAAATTTAAGCAATGTGTTTTAGGTAACAACACTATTTTTGGGGAAAATGTGCCTTGTTTGCCCCCCTGGAAAAAAATACCTTCCTTGCCCCTCCCTGGAAAATATCCTGCTGCGGACGTCCATGCACACTATCATGTTGGGTGACTACGGAAGGCACGGCTTAAAACAAGTCTATACTTTAAGTACACACTGTTTCCCGCGCAATGGCTTGTTTACATTTTGCCTTTTGGCGCGAAACATCACTCGCGGTGCATGCTGGTTGAAAAACAATAATCAATGAAATGGTTTCTGTCGTATAATGCCCCGCTGGAAAACATGGTATTAATGAGGTTAATTCTGTAAAAGCCCAATCCATAATCGAGCCATTAGTTCGAACAAAGAATGAAGGCGGGAAAAACAAACTTAATGGAGATAAATTGTGGTTTGTGAGCGTGATCATTGGCGTAGTCAGGCACGGGTTCACGGAGTCTTAGTCCCCTGAAAACTTTTGCTAAGGTAGTATTCTTCCTGCATTTTAAAAAAACAATGTTTCTTTTGTTTTACGTCTTTTGTGCCCCTTTAGGATAATCGTAACGGATGAATAATAATTATGATTCACTCGCAAAAAGAACATCCATGTCCAGGGTAGGATGTGAATCATGAATCCTGGATGGCGAGCTCGTAAATCGAACACTAAACGCGCCAAGGTGGCTATTTTCATGTCTTTAACTTTAAATACAGTATAGGGCAGCACTGCAGGAAATAATGGAAAGACAGATTTACATTTCGTATTACTTATAATAGAGTACTAATACATGTACGTACATGAATAAAAATGCGATACGGTCGCAATAAGCATGGCAGAGATTACAATTATGTAACTACACAATATTTTCGTACACTTTTTACAGTATTGTAAGAACGTACAGTACGTACTTATGTATCTTTTCGAACCCGGGACCCCTGGCGTCGTAGCGCGATGTGCATAGAGGGAAAGAGAAAGATTGAAAGATGGAATAAGAGAGGTGAAGAAAAATTGAGATAAAAATTAAGAAAAAAGAAAGAAACAAAGAGAGAAAACAAGAAAAATAGAAAGATGACGAAGGAACAGACGAGAAACAGACAAATAAATGTGGAGAAAGAGGGTAAGAGATGAAAGAAAGAAACGGAATCGTAACAGCTATGAGTATTGTAGCGCATTCTTTCATATCGACAATGTTACCGATAAGCGAGTGGCAACAGTGGCGTGCTCCACTTACAGTATTTCATTGTTTTCTTGCGAGCGAAAAAAATAGAGGAAGAAATTTCCGTCTTACAGAGAATAAGAAACATCTCGTTGGTCTTTAAATGGTGTTCCGATTCTGCGTTAAGAAGGTTTCCGCCTTAAGCAGGTCATTTTCACGCATAAAATCGATCCGTTCTGGGATATGCAGTTTTTGCCGTATATGAAAATGGATGTATGTGTGTATATGTGTTTGTTTGTTTGTTCAGCAATAACTCTCGAATGGCTGGAGCGATTTCATTCAAACTTGGTACGCGTATCGCTTGCAACCTGGAAATAATATTTTGCACCCCTAGGGGTTGAGGTGGGAAGAGGTGACATGTAAAAATAATCGAGAACTACCGATATTAAATTCCGCACAAACACACATCCGTGACTCTATGCAATCCGCACAACGATAGTGTTTCTCGGGTTGTCTAACATTCAGGCTGTGTTGCGAATTGAATCCTTAGTTTTCGTGACACTCCCAATGCTGTTCAACTCCAAGTAATCAGCTAGTAATAAATAAAATAAATTCTGCCTTGGTCAGCATATTGAGTTTTTGGTTATCATGGAAACGAGGCTTAACCTTTTGATTACCCAGCCCATTTTGCAGGTAAGCCCCTGGTGACCAAGCCGATTTTTAGCAAAATGGGTAAGTGCATTTCCTGAGTAGGTTGCGATGCTTCAGTGAGACGAACCTCAAAATTAGGAAGATTGCATCATGCCGGGTTCTCGATATTGTCACCAATGTGCAACAATCAGCTGCGGAGGCTTCATGCAAGTACTGATCACACTCTAGTGCATTTTTGCCACTGGCCACCTGGAATTTGATCCAAAATCGCTGTCTTACTTTGGCAATCATGTTTTAGGGCGGTGATGAAAATGGTGCTTATTTCAGCCTCGTACATACGTAACAGCAGCCAGGCGCCGACCACTTTTGGCACTCCACACATAGACATGGGTAGTGTTGCCCACGGAACGAGACGGGACAGGCTTTTAAAAATTCGAGACGAGACGAGAATGACCATGTGTCATAAGACAAACGAATATTTTCGAGACGAGACAGCATTTCCACGAGACTCCACGAGACGAGACAGGCCAAAGTCTCGTCTCGTGGGCAACACTAGACATGGGCCCCAACTGAATTACTCACTGCCTGATAGCACAGGCATGGTGTTATCACCTTTTCCTGACAGTGTTACCACTACTTTATTTACAACCCACGTATATGTGTTAACAATAATATTAAAAAAATCGCAATTCCAGCGAATAATATCGACATTATGACGTAAAAACTACGAACATGACAACGTATCTACTTATAGATACGTGGTCACCTGGACTTTACCGAAAGTATATATTTATAAATACGTGGTAACCAATGGTGTTACCAAGAAGCGAAGTAAAATAAAGCAAGCCAATGAATCAATCAATCAAATGAACAGTATAATATGAAACAAAAATATTCCAAATTTAAAAAAAGAAAATATTACGAAGTGTTTACTGAATTTTTTATATCACAAATGCAAATGCAATAATAGACTGTCCTACAATTCTAATCTAAAATATATTATTACGAACAATGTGTCTATATACTAAGCTGTTTTTGATGAAACAATTAATTGAAGAACAATTTTCTCTATTGTCAACTCACCCAAATCGCCATATTGAAATTTCTGGTCACACTGCTCCTAAATAGTGCAGTTTAACAAAGTATCAGAATGTAGTTTCAATACAACTTGCCATAGTGCTCTCGATATCCTTGCTATAAAATACGTGCTTCTACGGTACTTTGAAAACGTATAAGATAAGAAAATTTACTTCGCAAGTAGGAAATGGTGTTATTTGTCATACACTAGAAACTCCGTGAACAAGACGCTCAACGTCTTAGTTGTAGGTTGGTCCTAGAGATGGCGCATATTCACAGAAACCTGCAATGTTGCCAACTCTCTTCTTGTACTCACCCCGGTCTCCCCTATAGTTCTGTTCAAATTATCCAAGTTTGAATTAAAAATAGTACATTTGCATTAAGAGACACGAAGTTCTCAGTACTGATTAATGTCAGTTATAAAAGAGTAACTCGTTATGATGTTCTATTATAATGAAAACAGATGTGCATCATCTTTACAGGGTTGATCTATTAGACACTATACTCTGCATCTGCAAAAATGTACTCACTACAAATGCATTGAAAGTTATCCAATGGACAAGAAAATTCATGTCAGTTTCAAATTTCGAACGTTTCTCCCAAGGTCATTCATTTCTTAGCGAGCTCTGCTACAGTTCAGGACATTTTCTGCATTACCGTGACACACAATGAAACTGCATAAAATTTTCGGTCGCAATTATTGACGACCAGACACTTTTATGTTTATGGTGATGAATCGTTGCAATAAGTCGAAGTTGAGTTTTCATAGCTTGACATGACGTCATTCGGAGATACCTTCGAGCGTCGTCCTTGGATGGGCAACGTTTATAATTGGCTCGTTACCTCAGGAAGCAGTTTCGAAAATTAATTTTTCCAGGGCGTACGTCTGGAACTCATCGCACAGGATGCTGGTGCTCATTTGCCTCCTGACGTTTGCCTCATAATCCTCAGGTCGGCCGCTTGGCGGCGCTGGTATCTGCCTCGCTGATGCGGTGGCAAGGTAATCTCGAAGCCACGCGGTGGTAAGTTACGGAGCCCGGGGAGGGGGTGGAGCCCAAAGGATTACCGGATTCGCGAAGAAATTAGCCCATTTTATTAGAAGTTGCAGAGCTTCAGCCCAGGGGCGGAGGGAAAGAGAAAAAAATTGGGGTGAGCCAGGTTAAGCTGGGTGATTGAAAATTTACGACGGTGGTGTTAAATAATCCGCATGATCTGGTAACACTGCTAATCCCAAGATTTCAAAGCCTTCCGAGGCCGGAATGGTTGATGTCGTGGTATCGTTTCCGGAGTGGCTAGACCCAACACTAACCTCCCTGTGAATCTACCTGAGAAGAGCAACGATACTCATGGTATTTCGGAGGGGGGGGGGGGGTGAAGTGTCTCAGGATAAACAATAATATAACATGTATTTATTTAAGTGATGAGCTCAGGTATCACAGTGTCAAAATGTCAATACATTAAAATAATATATTGTAAATATATTGAACTAATTACTCATTAAAATCAGGGTTGTTAAAGTTACAGGAATTCTAAAAAAATTCAATCAGCAAGCGTAAATGAGTTCTGGACCGTAAAGAACCTTTTTATCTGTAAAGCATTTCAATTCGGTCCAGGAACCTTTTTTCCCGATCAATTTAAATACAGTCCAAGAACCTTTTTTTTCTGAATGAATTTAAATACGGTAACTCTTCGACAAGGTAGTTCTTGAACCTGGCCCACTAGAGTTTTATTCCCTGCGCTACGTTTTCTACAACCGCAGTGTGACATTCCAATATAAAACGTACTCGCTAACATTTTCAGAAGGCAACCCGGGTTCAAGAATTGTAAATAAATTCAATCCCGGACTGGGGGAGAAAATTAGTAGACGTAAATGAGTTCTAGACAGTGTATAACCTTTTCATATTTAAAGCATTTCAATTCGGTCCAGTAACCTTTTTTCCGTATCAATTTAAATACGGTCACCTTTAACAACCCTTATTAAAATATACAAATTAATAAATATTATATAATTATTACACGAATAGGTAAAAAGACGACATAAGAATAGAAATGTAACAGCACGTAATCATTATTTAGCTTACCTATAGATAAGTAGTTAAAATTTGCATAAAAACAAGTGCCCTGGCAAAGACATTAACTGAACTGAATATTTATTGAATAACAAAAAAGGAAGTTTGATCCAGTTGGCAATAAGTAAAGTTCCTTAATAATATTTTATGGATATTATCATAATTATTAGTTTACAAGTATAATTCTTTGGTATTGTCCTTCAAAGCCCAATATAACCCTTGCCTTCCAATAAGTTCAAAGGCAATTAATAACCATCGATTATACAAACGATGCTAAACAAGTATATTTTATTTATTTGTTTGTTTGTTGATTCCAAGTTTCAGATATAGCATTTGTAATAGCAATTTTACACTGAAACTGTAACAGATAAACAAGAATAAGTCAAGATAGTCTTAGGTGAAAAAAACGAGAAAGTTAAAGATATAAATAATAAAACGATCAACAGATGAATTGTAAGTGACGAACGGAAAGTACTTTCCGAGGAAAAAGCTTCAATATTTGCAGGGAACTGGGACAGCCTGTGGAACAGAGAGCGCTGTATTAGAGAAAGCCTAGTGGTAGGGTTGTGGAACAATTGATCGTTTCGGGTCGATCGAGAGGGCACTCTGAACTTGAATTCTGTGAGTAAAAGATACATAGTGATGAGTGAAGGATCCAAATGTCACCTGTTTTTTCGCTATGTTACGTAATAGAGGTTCTTTGACAATCTTTTTTGTCACAAATTAATTTTTTGGTGTCAAAAGCAGTTAATAGATTAATTTAGATTAAGAATAAACATTAATAACGTTTTGTTTGTAATTAATTCCAAAATAACACTGATATTTGTACATCTTAAAAGCGAAAAATCATGGTCCTACTGATGGGTCATTATTATTCTTCAAAAGTGTAAATTTTGTTTGGGGTTAACAAACGACTGTGCCCATGATATCAAAGAATTGGACGAAAATAAATTGCAAAAAAGTAAAAGCTTTAAATTAGTCTTGATTATATTTCATATGAAAGAACGTCGTTGACTGCAAGAACCGTTCAGAATTGATAAAACAATATCTTTAGAAGCTGTAGTTCAGTCAAAATCTCAACTTTATGCAATAAATAAATCTCTCGTTCTCACAGTTTTGGTGATGTCAGCATCAATGTCACCCACTGTCATTGCAACCGTTCCGTGAAGCCATCTGGTGGAGCTTTTTCGTAGTACGATAGCTCGAGTGCAAAGGTTTGACTGGATAACTGAACTGTTCACCGTTCCTTGTCGTGTTGAATAGTCTGTGGCCATCTGTACCTGTCTTGCGACGAGGAGAGGTTCATGAAAATTTAAAATGACAGATGACATCACCTTACTAATGTTCATTCCACTACGCGGTGAAATGTTGATTGCACAAAGACAGCTGAGAAAGATTAACACTTTATATTTTCTCCTATTTCTTGTGTGACTGTGTATGAAATAGAGTTGTTGACATGTAAATTGTACTGAAAGTACTTCATCATTTCTACTTTTCACAGTTGCATTACTGATACTAAAATTAAACATTGGCTAATATCGTGCGTCTATTAAAATTATCTTTCCACCTTATTATTAGTTCATTTATTTATTTAGCCTATTTATTTTTCGGAAAGTAGAAAGGTTTATGGTTTATGTAATCACTTCTCATTCAACGAATTGTCAAGTACATAGGCTTGCTTAGTATTTACGACTTGTAAGAGAATGAGTCTTACGCGAATATTTAATTATATATAGAAATATTAAAAGTACATTATAATTAACATGAGGTCATCGTAAAGGGTTATTTATTCTATTGATGGGGTGTTGCATCACAATTTTTCATGTTGTGTAAACATATGGCTTGTCTCAATATCGTGGAGGAATTCCTTTATAAGGGAAAGTGCCCGAAATCCGTCTCCTGCCCTAAATTCATCCCCCTCTTTAACTTCCATGGAAAGTGCTGCCATTTTGCGAGAGCAACACGAAAATCTTCAGAACCATTCAGTTGCCTACTGGCAGTGACGTACTTGCTTTGTTCTGTTCATTCACGCTTTAATTCTTCAAAAATAGTTTGTCTGAAAGCTTGCTACAGTGTGAAATCAACTTGAAACAGTTATAAAGACGCCTCGCGGTAAGTTTTTCATAATTTAGTGATTGCTAATTACACTGATAAACAATGAAATACTCCTTTAAATAAAACTAAGTGATCTTTATGTATTCAGATGTGATGATAACGAATATCGCATCCGTTTTCCTGTATCACCTAAAGTTTTTGCAGAACACCCACATTTTATAGTTTTATGGTTTCAGGTCTCCGCACTCTGCTCCGCATCCGGCTTAACGTTTGGTTCCTAGCAAATGGATAAGAACTTTTTAGCCACCTTGTGTGTTTATGACTGTCACTTAATATTTCGTGGAGGAAACATCTGGAAGTAGAGTAATTTCTTGTTTCTCTGTTAAAATTTGTTCTTTTGTGGGTTAGTTGAGTCTTAACTTCCCTTCCGATAACTTTGCGAGTAGCCTTCGCGAGTAGCCGTATTTTATGTTTGTGTATGTTCGTAAAATTGTGAATGTAATATTGTGTACAGTGAAGTGAAGTGTAAGTTGTATTTTAACAAAACGATAGGAGCATTCATAATTGTTTTTTGAAAGAAATATATTATAACTCAATTAATGAGTTCGCCATGTCACGCAAATGTGTGAATAACCCGAACTTGTTTTGTTATGTTTGCGGGGAATTTACTCCGAAGTCACAGATAAACACGGTCAGGGTTTTGGGTACTTGAGAAAAACATTTCCTAAACTCAGTGATAGTAAGTTAAAAGAAGGCATATTTATTGGGCCACAAATCTGTGAGATCATTCATGATGACAACTTTGTGGAATTGCTAACAGAAAAAGAGAAATGCGCATGGTTAGCTTTCAGACAAGTATGCTGTAATTTTCTTGGAAATGTGAAAGCTGACAACTACAAGGAACTTGTTAAGAACTTGTTGAAGCGTTATCAGCGCATGGGGTGCAATATGTCCTTGAAAATTCACTTTTTACATTTGGACTTTTCCCCCGTAACTTGGGCGCGGTTAGTGACGAATGCGGCGAGTGATTTCACCAGGATATTTCTGTCATGGAGAAACGATATGCAGGAAAATCGGTACAGAACATGTTAGCAGACTACTGTTGGAACCTCAAGGAAGAGATTTCTGGTGGCAGTTACAAACGGCAGAGTTCAAGAAAGAAATTTTGAAAATGTGAGTAAAAATGTGTTTTTTTTACCTTTTTTACATGAAATTTCTTAATTGAACAGTCAAAATCGGTCCTATATATATATTTTAATTTTTTTATATTTCATAGTTATTCACTTCAATATTTAAATCTTATTTCATGAGCAAACAAACAAAAATAATTTCAAATTTCTATGTATTATTACAAAGGGAATTAAATTTTTATTAAAAACAAAATATGAAAATCCAGGGAAAACGATAGGTGATACAACATTTCCACTTTCAGATTTGGATTCAGTGGGGTCGAATTATAAATAATCACCTATTTTCGTTCAAAGGAGCAAAAAAAAGTTTGAATTTGTTCATCAGTGTTATAGATTAGTACTTGAATATTGCGTTCGAGTTTTCACATCCATGTAGCTGTAGTCGTTTGGTCAGGAGCAGTCGCTATTGTTGTTATAACTGGAGTCGTAAATCCGTCCCCTATGAGATTCTCAAATCCGTCCCGGGGACGGATTTAGGACCCACATTATGTATCTATCTTGTGATATATTTTATTTTTTTCCTGACCACCTAGACTAGTTTTGATTGATGTTTGATCACTTGTCGACCTTTTTATAATGTGTTTAACCCTTAAGTGGGCGCGTGGTGAACATCATTCACCACAGCTCATCTGACTAAGCTTAATGTTGCCAAATTATTTTTTCAACAGTCTTAATTTTTCTAATCTTCAACAACATGTTTGCTATCAAATATAAATGATAAAATAGTTATTTAACATCTTCATATGAATGCTGCAATTTTTTTAATGTGTATTGGTGAACTATGTTCACTACGCGTCTACTTGGGTAACTTTATTTTAAACTACATTTTTTTTTCAAATGTTTCCTGGTGTTTGGTATGTGTCAGACATCTAGTGGAGTTTTGCTATATTGGAGTCATATAGTGCTGCTTTGAGAAGACCAAAGACGTGTCTGCGGTACAAGCTGATTTGTAATTTAAACTTTGCAACTTCATTTGCTTCAATAATGGCTGCAAAGAATAAAGCAGTTTCCGATGCTGAAATTGGTGATCTGTTAGATGACATTGATAGTGATGATGTGAACATGCAAAGTGATGACAATGTCAGCGATCACTTGTCTGTGAGTGAACATGACACATCTAGTGACATTGAAGGACATGATGACAGCAAAGATGACAGTTCCGATTCTGATACTCTCAATAAATCAGGTAGTGAGATACCTGACTTTGGCTCATCAGGTAACACTGTTCAATCAAATGATGATGAAATGGATCTACCATATTACGTTGCAAAAGATGGAAAAACAAAGTGGCTGAAAGATCCTCCACCAAAAGCCAAAACCCCAAGGCGTAAAATTGTAATGAACCTTCCAGGATTAAAATTTGGAAATTCTTTTGCAAATGTAATAAACATGTTCTACGTGCATAAGAAAATAGTACATGCCTTTATTCCTTCACCTATACATTTCTGAGGATGTGCAGTAATAAATAAATATCCCACAGTAACTAACTAACTAACTCTCTAGCCTTCTTAAACCCGAAGGTTCATGGCTGCAGCAACACAGGCCTTCCATCTGTAGTATAATATTATAAATAAATTCCATGAATTACAAATACGCGCAATTGTGAAGTACGTTCACCACACAATTCCACGCGCCCACTTAATAGTTAACACTTCTATGCCTTATTCTTGAAAAGAAAATTAATGCTAATTAATAAAAAGTGTATATTAAACTTAAAGTTCTATGAAGAAGGTGGCGCCAGTGGGGGGTCCGAGGGGGCATGTGCCTTCCTCCTCACTCAATAGACAAGCTACAGCCTTTAGATGTAGCATCTATGTTTCCTCTGAGAACTCTATACGAAAAGGCTAAAGAGCAATGGTTGGCCTCTAACTCAAACAGAATTGTGAGGAAACTATAAGTATCCAGTTTGTTCTGTGAAGCGTATCTTCGTGCTGCTACTCTTGAAACTGCCGTCAATGGATTTAGGAAAACTGGAATTTATCTGTTTCATCCTGATGTCTTTTAAGAGCGTCACTTCATAGCCAGACAACTTGAAGAGCCAGAGGTGCCTCACAATGGAGGGAATGATGACAACCAGAATGCTCCAGCTCCACCTCAAGTGGTCAGTCCAAGAGACTTCCAGGAAGTTCCAGTAATCCAGCCTTTCACATCTTCTAGAGCCGGGACCTCATTCTTGGTAACAGGAAGTCCACATAAGTTGTCTCTAAAAGCATCTATGGAAAAGATACAAATGACTGAAGGGCGTCAGAAGAAACAGTCCCAATCAAAAGCCAAGCAACGTCTCATCATTGAAGATAAAGATCAGCTTGGAACATCATCGACAAAATCTCCCAAAAAGAAAACAGAAATATGACTCAAGTTCAAGCGACTCTGAGGATGAAACACAAGTTCCACTTGTGTCCACCGATGACGAGGATAGTTCAAGCGATGAAGATGCGTCATGTCCTATTTGTGGAAAGCGTTTTTCCCAAGACAAGCTAGGAGAGAAATGGGCAAAGTGTTCGAAATGCTTCCAGTGGTGCCACGAGATCTGTTCATCTTCAACAACAAAAGTCAAAAACTTTGTTTGCGATTTTTGTCTCCCTGGGTAAAAAAATGTAATTTAAGTATAAAAATGTGTAAACATGTTTTCATCTCAATAAATTTATTACAAGAGATTTTAACACTGTTTTAATCAAATTTCCAATAAAAATAAATAAGTATATAATAACTGAAGAGGGGGGACGGAATTAGGACACCTTTTTTTTGAAACATCAGAATTTGCGTTCTTTTGATTATTTCCTTTTTTGGCTAAGAAAAAATTATTTAGTAGAATTAGGAAATTTTGTATAAGTGTAACTTTTGACAATTCTGCCTCCCCCTAGGAACTCATTCACAACTAAGGTAAGTGAGGGTTTTACAGTAGTATTTAACACACCTAACAAATGGCATTACATTAATATACCCAGTCCCTCTCAGGTGCACAATGCAGAAAACGAACTGTCTCGGTCTGCCAGCAGCCATTTTATTTAAGTTATTGTGGAACCCCTGGGTTCATAGGTACTGTGCAGACCAGTCCTCCACAGAGGTCGGACATTCGTCGTTACTGTATGCAATGCATGTCAACAATCAAGCGTTTTATACCAACAATTTTCTCTAATAAGATGCAGAAACGTGAATAAATATGTTTTCTTGAGTACAAGCATCATTTTCTAAGCCAACTGTAAGTCGTGAACCACCTTGGGAACAGATGTATCGGTTTTGTAATGTATTTTTTTTAAAAGTTACAGGCAATATTACGAAATATCCATTTGGTACACGTTGTTAATTAGTTAAAAGAGTTATTTCTTTTAATTTCAGAAATTTATCTCTCATTAGATATTTGTAAATTGTCCTAGAAGCTTATCTAGGGCCACCTTTGGTTCACCTACCTTAATCGACCAAAGTGTATATGTTCCATTTCTAGACGAAAGGAGATGAAGTTGATACGTTCAGAGCCTGTATTATTATACTATTACACGTATTATTATATTTATTAATAATAACTTAATAATAATCAGCGGTGAACGATGAGACTCAGCGAAGTACACAGACTCCTCTCAGGTACAGGGATAATGTTAGGCAAAGACAATAAAGACAATATTCACAGCACAGAGAAATAAAACCACATTACTGCAGTAGATAAACTGAAAGGTTTTATTCTTTATTTATTGCAATTATAATGCAAATATACTTGAGACGAAGGCGATGATTTCGCTTTGTCGATGAATTGACTCAACTAAAACGCATAAACTCAATGCGTGGCTATCGGCATGCCTATGATCACATACACCTAGCTTGCGCCCCGAACTACCACACCAAAAGATATGCAATAATAACTGAACCAATATTTGCTCTTTAGCCTTTTATTTCCAAATTAATCCTTAGGCTAGCTTTATTATTTAACGTAGAATGGTCGCAGTATTGTGCATAGCATCAATGCATGGCTATCGGCGTACCTATGGTCACATAGGCCTAGCTTGCGCCCCGAACTACCATACCAAGATGTATGCACAACACCGAGGAGTTCATTTTAAGTTTAAAAGCTTCGTCAATCCGTGGCGAAAGTGTGTTATTTCTTACGCGATATCCTCGCTTTTATACTATTTCGAGAACACATATTCAAGTACAGATGAATCACTCACTATTTACAAAAAGATTCTACCAACAAAACTGACATCTATGCATGTTTAGAAATACAAATTCGTATAGTGCACTCTCTCAAACAAAGATACATTAAATTACCCATAATGAAGCATAAAATACAATAAACATTAAACAAAAGATATACATTACAAACAAGGTGCAATATTACATATAATAACACAACATTTACGTGTCCTTTCATAAAAGTATAATATATCAGTGACATATTTTAAAGTTTGACGTCACATAAAGAATATGGATCATATCAAAGTTGTGAGAAGAGATAAGTAGCAAGACGAAGATAGATGAAGATAATAAGGCGAAAGACGAAGATGAAAATGAGAAAAAGATGAAGATGTTTGTGCAATATACATGTCTATATTTCTAGTTGTCCAATATAACTTATCAATAATAGTCCAGGCAAACTAAAACAAATTTTGCCTCAAACCTGGGCAAAATTGCTTCAGAAGGTTTTTAAACAATTTCCAGCTCAGAAATCATTGTTGAATAACATATCCAAAATCAGACAAAATCTGACCACGGGAAAACCCCGAGAAATTGATTTCAAAATGGCAGACTGGCTACTTTAAACTTCCTCATATTTTATGTTTATTTGTGAATAACTTTTAATATTTTGTGTATTCTTACTTACAATTTGTATTTGTTGTTGTGTCAAATTATATTTTCCCTTTTAAGAATGGAAATACCTCAATTGTGCACGATTTGTGAGAGAAAATTGGACCTTGGACAACAGGTAGTTAACATATGATAATCAGGAATGACCTGCATTGCATGTAACTTCATAACAGCTGATAGAGTCGACTCGTGGACGATTTGCAGTTGCAAACCATGCTGTATATTCTCTCCATCATTCCAGCAACAGGATATCACAATTACCTCATGCCTCTACACCTGTACTTCCAGATAAATGTTGTTTGTCGTCTGAAAATCCAACCGTGCAGAAAATGTTCCTGGGAAGTAAATTTGTGACAAGAAGAAGTGACAGATTAGGAGCCGGATTCGGATTGAGTTTTGAGTTTTGGTTTAACTTCACTTTATGCCCAAATAGGCTAATTGGAACTGGACCTACAGTTTAAAGTGGGATCCGAACCACTATGTTCCTCCGTCCTCCGCCGGGTATCGAATCCGGGATCCTGGGTGGGTCTCGGATCAGACCTCGTAATAGAAGAAACACTAATGTATTTCCTGTAAAGAAGGAAGGACTGACACGAGGAAGCGGGTTTACAGAAATACAAAAAGCAACATGGGTGTTTTCCACACGACTATGTTCCACTTACAACTTAGCAATGCAATAATATAGCAGAGTTTTGTTCGAGTGATGAACAACACAAAGAAATGAGAGAAACTAGACAAACGGAGGACAGGAATGATATTAACAGAGCAACCAAACGACTGGAATTCATATCCCCATTCCATTTACACTCACTGCAGCACTAGTACAGCAGTCACAGCTGATCCAAAACCGTAGGATTTTCTCCTGCTACTGCTGTTGTGAGCCCTGTCGGATAAGATATACAAGTAGATGCAGCACTCTTTCAGAGAGTGACGACTTTTGGCACTGGCGGTGCCACTGGAAGATGTCATGTCTTATGAGTTTCGTGCGTATCCTCGTGCATTATTCGAATGACAAAGTATGTTCAGGAGAGCCGACAAGTCTCAGTTAGGTCATGCAATACTCAAATACTTCAACAAGCGTAAAGCCAGTGCGTTTTGGATGGTGGACCTATCCTACATTGAGTTCCATTGCTTAACAATGAAACACACAAGAACATCAAGAACATTGCAATCTCTTATGCAGATTTCACTCTGAAACCGGATGGAAGGGCTTTCCTACGATCAACGGAATAACCCTCAGTAGACACTCCACCAAGACCAGTGGGTAGGAAATAACACTAACTAGCTAATGAAAACATAAACAAAGCAATTATTTTCCTTAGAAGCGAGATTTTGAAGAAGCACCGGTGTGCTGTGTACAATGCAGGTGCGGATGCTCATCTGGACATCGTGCTGCAGTCTCATCTTCACAAAATGCAAGTATTTGTACAACAGTACTAGAGGGAAGAGACCGACTTGCTTCCGTACCATGTCAAGGTCAATGGTTTCAAATCGTACTATCGCAGTGCTATAATGCGGGGAACATCTCCCAGTACTGTGTTCGACATCCTCGGAATTCAATCATTGTTAGGTCGTGATATCCGTAAGCTCCTCCTGTTTCTGTATGTTTTCACGGGATGTTATACTGTACCCACAATTTTTCTGACGTCCCCGATGGCGTAGTGATAACGTCCATCGCCTTGTATTCAATGGGCTCAGGGTTCGATGCCTGGAGGAGGCACGTAGTGATTAGGATCCCACTTTAAACTGCATGTCCAGTCCTGATTAGCGTATCTCTGAATAAAGTGGCCCTAAGACAAAAACTCAATACCACATCCATAATGTGTTCGATTGAGAAATCCTTGGCATTACACAAATTGATTAAGGTATCTGAACTCCGTTCAGCTGCAAATTCATTTAATTTGCATTCCTGTCAGCATTCAGATATTGAAGCCGTTGGAAGAAAAGCAATGCTTCTGTTGTACGACTGCGAGTCGTTGGAATCCACAAACGAACTATGTCGTCGAATGGATATCTGCAGCTACTTAGATGGTTACACCTGAGCGTTTGCCACCTACACATTTGTCCACAAAGTACCAGAGCTTTCGCACACACTTTCAAAGTAGAATCTGGAAGTATACAGAAGAGAGGATCAAGACAGAGGGATGGGGTTGGTATATAAATATGATACGTTCAAGGTCTGTATTATTATACTATTAAACGTATTATTATATTTATTAATAATAACTTAATAATAATCAGCGGTGAGACTCGGCGAAGTACACAGACTCCTCTCAGATACAGGGATAGTGTTAGGCAAAGACAATATTCACAGCACAGAGAAATAAAACCACATTGCTGCAGTAGATAAACTAAAAGGTTTTATTCTTTATTTATGGCAATTATAATGCGAATATACAAGAGACGAAGGCGAGGATTTCGCTTTGTCGATGAATTGACTCAACTAAAAACGCATAAACTCAATGCGTGGCTATCGGCATGCCTATGATCACATAGACCTAGCTTGCGCCCCGAACTACCACACCAAGAGATATGCACAACACCGAGGAGTTCTTTTTAAGTTTAAAAGCTTCGTCGATCCGTGGCAAGAAAGTGTATTATTTCTTACGCGATATCCTCGCTTTTATACTATTTCGAGAACACAGATTCAAGTACAGATGAATCACTCACTATTTACAAAAAGATGCTACCAACAAAACTGACATCTATGCATGTTTAGAAATACAAATTCGTATAGTGCACTCTCTCAAACAAAGACACATTAAATTACCCATAATGTAGCATAAAATACAATAAACAATAAACAAAAGATATACATTACAAACAAGGTGCATTATTACATATAATAACGAAGAAATTACACTTTCTTTCACAAAAATAAATACATTAGTGACATATTTTCTACTGGTGACGTCACATAAAAATATGGATCATATCAAATAATAATTCCTACTATGGGGGCTGAGCACCCACAACATCCAGATTTCCTGCTTAAGATGATTTGCTGTACCTGCAAGTCGAAAAATGATACTTCACGATGTGGATGCAAGCGTAATCGAATGTCCTCTTCAACAGCTCGTGGCGAGTGATTGCAATAATAATATGATGTCAGTCACTAGCCTACACAGGTCTCTTTTTCTATGGTGGAGGGAGAGTTGGAATTGTAAAAATGGGCATCACTTAGGTTCTACTGAGGGGGTGTTACACAATAAAATATTTCGTATATTTGGAACTTTAACTCAAAATTGTAATTTAAGAGGGATTTGCATTTAGCACTTTGTTTTTTTTTCCAGTTCTTTGCTGCTTTCATTTAAAAAAGATGATTTTTCAAAAAAAAATCGGGAGGGACTGTAGCCCCATCTGACCCCTCCTACACACACATTTGTACGCCAGTGTTTACAGTGGTGAATATGATTAATTAAACTTTGTCCATCCTTAGAACTGACTTTATAATTAAGAGAACTTGAAAAATAATTTTTAGAGGTATTTGTTATTTTTTCGATTTCTAACTTCTATAAATAATTTTTAATATCAAAATTGCATAAGATGTGGTACATTGTTGAAAAATAGTTTTAGTTTAAATATTGTCAAATGTAAATAAAAGCATTATCTCTCTCTATAAAGCGTAAATTACTATATTTTTGCATTTAGTAGAAAACAGCCAGTCCTCCATTTTGAAATCCGTTTTGGGGGGGTTTTCCCGTGGTCCGATATTGTATGATTTTGGATATGTTATTCAGCAATAATTTCTAAGCTAGAAACTCTTAAAAAACCTTCTGAAGCAATTTTGCCCAGGTCAAAGTGTAAATTGCATGGACAATAACTCCTGTAAGTAATTCTGTCTGACTATTATGTAAAAACACACACATGGATGTATTTCAGCTTTATGTTGATTTAAGGTTTCTATATTCTATGCAGGGGCGTGGCGTGCACTTAACCGGTGTTACCGCAGGTGACAGCAAAATGTAAAGAAATTAAAAAGGTTTTTTTTCTCAATAAAATAACAACATTGTTAAATAAGTTAACCGATAGCGTTGCAGTTGAGTGTATATTGCAGAGGACATTTTTTCTGCAGCCGACAAAAGCGAAGAGACAGGCCGTTCCGCTACCCTCAGGAGGCAACAGGAGAAAAGGGCGCCAATGCAAGGGAACGGCGGGAAAGACTTGAGGAGGCAAGTGTGCTAGGGGGTTATTCATATGCCTGTTTAGGGGCCCTGTTGCCGCTGCGGCCTACCGGATCAGCAAGTGTTGTCACATTGGATTTCCAGAAAAGAGCTAAATCCCGCCTAAAACGGGGATACTATTTCTCTGAAGCAACAAGAGCTAGACTGCAAAGCCAAAGCTGGATTTAACTACAACTGAGACCGTTTACGTAATAGACGAGAAGATAAGTACTTGATGCGATTCGTGATTTGGACAAACCTTGCTCCAAAAAACTAAGTTGGCAACAGTAGTACGTACTCTTCGCAACATCTTATTTTACCGCCCCGAAAGAATTGTAAGTCCCGAATTCGTAAACTTAGCAACATTGCACTTCGGCTGCAGGTGAGAGTAGCCAACTTTGAGTTGGTCCTTCCACTAGACGAAAAACGCTGCGGTGAGAAGTTTTCAATTTCGCACTTTCCATGAACTTAGAAACTATAAACCGCTATTATACGTAATACACAATCAAACAGAAACAAAACATTGGAAATAGAACCTTGAGGAATACTATTTACCATTCTGCTTACTCGACTTGAAATTAGAGGGGTTTGAAACACTGAATACAGTTTTTCTCCACCTGAAGGAAATCGCCATCAAGTTTGTGCAGAAAGGAGCAAATTTGTGAGGAGTTTATGCGACATTTTATCTACAATACCTTGCATAATATCGAACAGTTCTCAAAAAATAATATTTATCACGACTTGTCGAGAAAATGTGCTTGGAACACAGGAAGGGGGGAGTCTTCATAAACGTCAAAATGTTTCTAAGGGGATAACGTCGTCAAGTTAACGTAGAGCAGTTGGTAGTCGACCTCAGAGGAGGAGTGGTTAGCACAGCGCGCTACGACGTCAGGGGTCCCGGGTTAGAGTCCCGGGTAAAGCATGGGTATTTGTGCTTGTCCAAATGAGAAAAAATGAAAATTGAGAAAAATCGAGAAATGAAAAATTGAGAAAAAGTGAAAAACGTGGGATACTACCGCTTAGGGGAATTCCTTTTGTCGTAAAAAAAAAAATTAAAAAAAGTTGGTTAGACGCTACTATCTTTATTTTTCGTCAAGCGCGAAAGGTCGCCGGTTCAAATCCCAGCCTCTCCTCATTTTTTTCTGTTTGCTGAACAGAGACCGTTGATATTAGAATATTTAAGAAATAATCCGATGCACACTTGAGGGACGTCCCTTCTGCGCATATTTCCCCTTAGAAGTTGCAGATTTCCAGGATTTAAGGTTAAAAACTTTATTTTTAGTTATTGTTCATATCTTGTGTTAACACACACATCATGACTAATTCACAAATCACATATATGTATTCACGACGCAAAATGTAATGTTATTTTAAGTTATGTATTGTTTATGTTCTTCACTTAAACCTAAACTATTGATATTTTGACATACTAAAAAAACATATACAGTTATGTTAAGTAGTGATGTAGTGCATTACTGTAACGAAGGAGAGCGTTTAATGAGTTCCAATTGCTAAGATTGGTAATTTTATGTCCGTTCCTTCGTAATAACTGTTGTCAATCCCCTAACCACCAATCGTCTAAAACTAAGAGTAAATCGCCAATTAACATAAGTAAATGGTTACTGCGACGGAGGCCGATGCGATAAGAAACTAGTAATAAGTATTTATATAGTGAGCGACACACAAAAAATTCAAAACCTCATCATGATCGTTATTTCGACACTGCTTTATATGTAAAATGTTTGTCTTATTCCAGCAGAAAGTATGAATATCAGATCTAACAAACTTTCCAATATTCGAAACCAGCATCACAGACTCAGCTCAACGTAACTTGATTCTGTGCATTTCACGTGGCATGGGACTTCCTCCTATCATCGAAATAACTTCCTCTAACTATTTCCTTTCACCTCGTGAAATACAGAGACCAATGTTAACTTCTTAGCACGGTGGACAAACTTTACACCCAACAATATACTTCTGAAAAAATCCTGCCTATGTGGAGAATCGAACCCACGACCTCCCTCGTGAGAATCAAGCACGCTAACTCTTCTCCAGGTAGCTCAAGTTTAAATTTGCTACCAGTTTCAAGAAGTCAATTCACACATATTGTCATGTCTGTAATTTCCTCATGGTATGTTTTATGAGGAAACGAATTCAGAAAAAGTCGAGAAACGCTGAAAGGGGAAAATGATGAACATTTCTATTGGTGTTTTGTCATATTTTGTAAATTGTGTGTAAATTCCGTGTTTTGAACAAGCAATCGTTTAGTTACGAAGTATTTTTTTGTTTCTTTAAAGTATGAACAGGAGAGCGAAAAGGAGTCATTTGAACCAGACCCTGTTGCCAAGAAACTTCAGCTTTTTTCCAAAGACTGTGGGAAAAGAGAGAGGAAAGGGATATTCAACGTATGAAATATAAAATACGTGTGAAATTAAAACAATGGGATAGCTACCTTGCAAGTGCATCCTAACGAACTTTAAACAATGAAGTGGAAACTGCAAGTCATTTTCGAAATATGAACTTGTTTTTTTTTCTGTATTATAAAGTGGAGATATGGGACGATACGATCCCTCAGCAAGAAAAATTTAAGTAAGCCGCCTCCTTCCCTCCAACTTTTTCAATGGTCATAATTAGTAATTAGGGTCCGGAAGTTGATGAAAAATCAACTTTTTCTGACCCTTAAAAACAATGCTAAACCTGACATCATGACCGTTTCCCTTCAGTTAGAGCGTGAAAACACTTTCTATTTTACATTTTTTTTTGCATTTTTCAGCCTTTTTTGGCTTTTAGTTTATTTGTCAGTATTTTTAACTGTTTTGTTGCATTTTTATTAATTCTTGATGTTTATTCTTCTCCTCCCCTTTTTTCTCGTGCATTTTAAATGCATTTACTTGTAAAACCAACATATTTAAATTTGTTGACATGATCCTTTTAGCAAATTCATAATTAATCGAAAATACGGTCAATGGAAAAGCATAATATTATTCTTAACTGAAATGTTTGGCAGTGGATTAAAATACTTTGTGTGAAGCCTACTTTGAGGTTCTTTTGCTGTGGCTTAAAGTAAAATTTGTCACAATATTAAATAAAATTATACTCCAGTATAGGAGAACTGTATTTTCGAAAGCTGGCCGACTTCAATATCGTAGAAGGCCCACTCTGAAAGGAGAGGAATTGGTTGATTTGGTGTTTTAAGTTCACTTTATGGACAGTGGGGCTAATCGGGAATGGACCTACAGTTTAAAGTAGGATCCGAACCACTATATGCCTCCAGCGGAAAGGAGATGAATGATTTAGATAGAAAAACCTTGAGGTATATTTTATGTAACCTTGAAGTATACAAAGAAAACGACATTATCACTTAGTTGGTCTCTTCCCCTTTGCTTCAGTGGTTTCAACCACCAACCAACTGGCTTCACCACTTATTAGACTACTTACTCTCTTGTAATTTATGAAAAAAATCAAGCTTTCATTTTTACATGGAAAATTATTTTATAATATTTTTTTTACAATTTTTAGGTCATTTTATAGGTCATAAATTTTTTATAAGGTCACCAACTTGCGAGCCTTAGTCATCATGTTTAATCCTACAAGCATTCCTCAGCTATCCAAAAGACTCCAGCAGACACCTAAAACTCTCCACTTGACACAGCACTACACAACAACAGAAATGTGTATGTCCTCATCCCTCGAGCCTAATGCATGAAATAACGTGAACCGTGTAGTGTAGGGGGATCGTGTTTGCTTGCGGAATGGAAAGTCGCGGGTTCAAACCTACTTCTTTGCAAGATCTTTTTCGGAAAGTAAACGGCTTGGACAAGAATGCTTATCTACGTTTCTTGGATATTTCTGTTGATATTATACGTTTTACGTCCACCATTTCCGGATGCAGAAACATGCGATGTAAAGTCTGAGGTGCGTAGTTTCAAACGTTGAATTTATAATATTTGTGGTTGTATCATTTGAAAATCCGACGTATATTTTAGGTCCGCAGTGAAGAGCACAAACAAAGAACATCGTATTTGTGTGTATGGTGGTGTGTGTTGTTGTTGTTGTTATTTTAAGTCTACTTTATGCACAGATAGGAATCTGAACCACTGTGCAATGAGCCTCCACCTGATATAAAACCCGGGACACATTGATTACAACATCCTGTTTAAGAACATATATTTATGACATATAAATATTTAATGTGTGTTAAAATAACTTTTGCCAATTGAATGAATAGAAAGGTCTTGCCAAAAATTCCGCCAATCACTGAAAAATCAAGAAGTTGAGTAGAAATATTCCCGAGGTATGCATCGCATAAATATTTACAGTGATTTAATATAATCTTATATTACATTATTACAACACTTCCTACTCGGTAATTAACAATAAAAAAAATAATCAGGAGTGGGTGAGATTTGAACCTACGATGTTTCGTTCTTGACGAAAAAGTATAACAAGACGACCTACTGCTCCAGGAGATTACTAACGCGAAACTCTGTAAAACAAGTTAATCTCAGTTGAAATAACGTTTTGCCGGAGTTCCGAACCATTTTTCGCCACAGATCAGGGAAAAGACGCACTTCATAGAATCGTCCGGTATTGTGCAATTTTCTTTACTGTTATTTTGCCTAAAATCGAGAGCGATTTGCTTCATTGCATTGAAATGTGATGTCAATTCTCTCCAGGTGGTGGAGAACCAGATCAGTGTTTCCAACTGCATATAAATTCCCCTTTTTTGAATTTCAGAACGAATACTCTTAAAAATATATCAATATTCGTATTTCCAATTTACGATTTTTGTTTATTTACGTATTATTATATTACTGGTTTAGGGTCTCTAACTTCATGGAATGTGAAAGAATGAAAGAAATTCACAAGAGCGTTTTCGTTTAGGAAAAAAAACTGTTGCTGAGTTGGATAGTATTTGTGGACTCTAAAGCGCTATGTTGCCAAATTTACGAATTCAGGACTTTGATTTTTATTTCAGGGCGGTCAATTAAGATGTTGCGAAGAGTACATCTGGACTTCCTCCCACCGCTGGAGGAGGGGAATTCTGTCGTCTGCTCACCGCAGAAATGTCAAACTGACCCGAATGTGAGGTTCTTCTTCCCCTTTCCACCTCTTTGCAAAGAAACAGAGATGGTTGACAAGGCTCGACTACTGTTCACTGAATTTTCGCGCTAGGTAACCCTCTTATGAGTGGTAGTTCTTCCTAGGAGTGATTGTGGCTAAATAAATGATTCAGCGGATTGCAAAAAAAAAAAAATCCAGATCAAAGGCATGTTTGGGGGGGGGGGGGGTTAGGGTGGAGATGATAACGTCTGATGGCCGGTAACGCTTTTGAAAAAGTCACGCCACACCACTGATTCTATGAGTAGTTAGCGCATATCTTTTAGAAGGGATGCAAAGTAACTTGTAACGACTTATCTTTTTGCGTAACGCCGCCATTTGATTATCTTCAGTTTCTTGTTTAGACTGTGGTCTATATGCCTGCACAGACATGATCTCTCCTAATGGCATAGTCACCTGCAAAAGAAGAGAGATCTAGTTGAATTTAGTGAGAACTTTTGACACCAAAAATACCCCTGAAAATCACTGGTACATGTACATATGTTGTACACAGTATAATATAGAGCTTTTTACAGTGCTATAAGAATGACATGCAAAACCATTAAAAAAATTCATGTTTAGATTTTTAGAAAACCATCTTTATGAAATTATTTAATTCCTGAAATCATTCAATTGATTGATTTGGTTCGCCTTTCTATCACTTTTGGCTAATCGCGAAGATGAGGATGAATAGTGATAAGACGAGATTGATAAGGGAACAATCACAAATATATAAGGACGAGACAATGTAAGCCCCGCAGAGGTTTATGCTGACTGGGAGTCTAGATGACAGAGCCTTGTTAATCTGCAAATGCAGTCCAGGGTGGAAGAGAGGGTGACAATGAAGGTCATCCTTTCGCCCCGAACTTCTTTAATTGCAGTACTTTTTTTTTTACTTTACTTTTAAAGACTGGTTCTGTCAATATTTGGTCCTTTTGACAATCGTACTTTGAGAATGTGAAGGTTTTTGTTTGGCTGGTATTGTAGACTGACTTTATAAGTTTCTTCAATAGTTTGATTTCGTTTCGTGTATACAGTAAGTGTTTCAAGTATACACATGTTTCAGTTTTATATGAATTTGTCTAGATGTCTCGTTTCTCGTGCTTATTTCTTTCAGGTGACTGTACATTGTATTATCATGTTAATTTCAATTTTTTATATTTATCACTTTTCCAATATCTCAATGTCTTTCATTTCGTGGCCCTTTTCAAAGCATTTTATCCCAGTGGAGCCCCTGTTCTGGCTATGAACAGAGTTACACAAAGTATTATATTCACAAGAGGAAAAATGAGCAGCAGGTAGCGTTTCCCATAATACCCCTGCTGCATTGCCGATATGAGCAAGCTGCATTTTGCATTTGTGAGAAACTATCCCTTGAGGTTTACGTAATCTAGTAATTCCTTCTAATAACAGACACTTGTTCCGATTATAATGTGCGGTTCATAATAGAACGTTAATTACACCATTGAATGGTGCCATTTTGTATAGTCCTGAAGTCCAATGATTTTACATTGTCTGTCGCCGATCAGAATGCGCGTTGAAATATCGGCTTGCAACGTACGCTGTGGAACATTCGCTCCATCTTGTGAGCGTCGCTGGAAACTAATGGGATTGCTCGCTGACTTGCCTCCCATCTATTGAGCATAGCGTCAACTACGTGAGTTGTTGAAGTAGCAATCATAAGATCGTGTGAATTGAATTAACTACCAATAGAGGGCACTATTTAATTGTAATTTATCTATAACTTAATGGCAATTTGAATCACACTTAATAGTAATGAATCTATTTTTACACATTATTTTGACTTTATATAGTTACTATTGCATAAGTAAGAAAAGTATTTCTGAAATGTTAATATGAATCATCCTTTGAAATAATTATATGAAATCTTCTAAAAACATTTTGACATGTAATGTATTTATATTCGTCAACCAGCCTAGACAATAGACTATCACCATGATTTAATATTATGCAATAATTTATTTATTAATATTTAATTTCATGGATTAACATTCAATAGTAGATGAAAATCCTGCGATTATTATTTTAAAAAACACTATAATTAATAAAACATTTATTAATTGTAAATGTGCATACACACACGTGTCTAATTGTTTGTATGGTGTGTGTGTGTGTGCATACGTTTGAATATATACATATTTCTGCACATGATATAGTTGTGTGGATATCAATTGGTTGTCGTATTTAAATACTATAATTTTGTTTCTGTAAACCAGGCATATCCTGGAGACATAGGCGCACCAAAGGGGAGTTATGGGGGTTATAACTTCCCTTTCTTTGGACTTAATTTTACTGAAGAAAATATATAATATAATTATTTCGTTTCATTTTCCTACACATAATGAGGGTGCAAGGGGGTAAAGATAGGTAATTGTCAGCTCTCTTCCACGTAGCATACAATGGGCTATATTTTTGCAGGCTATCGGGGTTCTGACCCTGTATTCGAAGTCAGTATGATTCCATGTGGAGGTGTGTGTTGTATCCTCTACATGTGTTCGTGAATGTCCATCATTTTATCCCCATTGTCGTGAAGCGTTAAAAGTGACAAAAGCTGACGTAAAAGAAACTAAACCAACTATTTTGTTTTTATTTGATGTGATATATTTTACTTCGCCATTTTTGCCACTTTGGCTAATTTGCGAAGATGGGGATGAGTGATGAAATTGATGAATGGACACTCACAAACATCCATGCCCAAGCCAGGATTCGAACCCGGGACCCCTCGCGTCGTACCGCGATGTGCTAACCACTTCGCCACGGAGGCCGGCACTACACCAACTAATATTTTGTATAACTAGCTGATTGCCCGGGTATTTATTTATCCCAATCTTCTATTAGAGAGGAAAATAATGAATTCTAACTATAGTGTAAAATGAACTTGGAGTTGAACGGCATTGGGAGTGTCAGTATTCATCGTAGCGACCCCGTAAACTACGGATTCCACATTAATATCGCTCGTTTTTTATTATTTTTATATGCCACCCCTTTACATCCCCCACCCACAGGGGTGCCAGGGGTGTCTTACCCCCACAGTATTTCTTTACAGGTTGTAAGTGATACGCGTACCAAGTTTGGTTGAAATCGCTCCAGGCGTTCGAGAGTTATGCCGGAACAAACACACACACACACACATCAATTTTTATATATAGAGAGAGATGATGCTCAAATTGCCTTTCGAGTATCGTAGCATCAATTTTTTTCAAAAAACATTTCTAGGGCCGTGGTCCCATAACATACGCAAGTCCAATTACACTGTTCAATTCGTATATAATTAAGATATAACAAAAAATATGAATGATGTAATGTGCACTAGAAGTATGACATGTTAATCTACATTGTACAATTTAGTTTAATAACAATTGATGAAGGGGAAATTCAATTTTAATATTATACAGACATAATAAGTATAATAAGCTCTGACTACCATGCGAGAGACACGGGTTCGATCCCCGGCGGGGGAGAACCGGGATTTTCTTCCACCTGATCAAGCGGCTCCGGCGCCCACCCAGGGTAGTATAAAGTGGGTACCTGAAGAAAACTCTTGGGGGTAAAGACGGCCAGGTGCGTGGTGCTGATCACATCACCCACAACTTAGGCCTTGATCAAGAAAGTTTGGGTCCCTCTCTCCACGCCCCCTATACGCCTACATGGTGTGGTGCAAAGCACAGGGGAACACTTTACTAACTTTGTGTTCTTTACAGACATAATAAACGCAAACACAGTTAAAATGAAACTCAAGTGTGGGAAGTAACCTTAGAAGCTAATTTAATACAAATATTCAATCAACAGAACTAAACGTACAAAAATTCAACGAACAGAGCTTAATATGCAAAAATTCAATGAATATAAATAAATTTACAGTTACATCTAAACAGGTCAAACTGAGTTAAGAAAAATTACATAAGTATAGAATCAATAACATTACAATCGTTGGCCTCCGTGGCGGGGTAGTTAGTTATTGATTGATTGATTTGCTTTATTTTACTTCGCATTTCTGCCACTTTTGGCTAATTGCGAAGATGGGGATGAGTGATGATATGATGAAATTGCTGAATGGACACTCGGAAACACCGCGGAGTATAGTTAGCGTAATGCACTACGGAGTCACAGGACCCTGGTTAGATTCCCGCGCAGGGCAAGAATATATCTTTGCGTATGTCCCAACATCCTCATCGTCGCGATTAACGCAAAAGACAGAAAATCGTTATCAAGTAACCACCATATATAGTAGGGAAGCTGAAATCTATGAGTTCAGGCTTTCTATGTTTCGATATGGGAAGTCTCCTCTCCAGTATATTCAGTTATCATGCTGGGTTCTTCGTGTAAGACTTTCCCGGTATTGTTTTTGTCCGACATTTTTCTTGTCTAGTGGTCAACTGGCCATTTCAAGTAGCTTTAACATTGTAGAAAATCTGTTCGATAGATTTGATATGCGTTACCCTATTTCGCTTTTCTGCCACTTTTGGCTAATCGCGAGGATGAGGATGAGAAACACCCATGTCCAGTCCGAGATTCGAACCCGGGACCCCTGCCGTTGTAACGCGCTGTGCTTACCACTCTACCACGGAGGTCACCCTGTTCGGTATAAATTGAGTTCAAATCCCATCCTGACAAAGATTTTCTCGCATCTTTCTTTCTTCCTTCTTTTTTTGCCAGTCACTTTAGGCGAATGCTGAAATAGTACATTTCACGAAGCAAATCCCCTCTTCCCCAAGTAGATTGCAATAGACTATGTAGGAATTGATTGTACTAAGACACTCCAAAACAATAAAAGATTCTTATATGCCTTCCACGTATAAGTTTTAATTAGACTGTATATATTCTTGTTCGCGAGAGAAAAGTGCATCAGAAAAATACTTTTATTATTTGAGCAAATCAGGATGCAAATTATTGTACAGTCACGGACATTTCTGGGTTGCAACAGTTCTATTGAAAGTGACTGGTATCGTTACAACCCAGACGTGTGCATGACTGTACGTTCATTGGGTAATGGTGACAAAAAGGGTTGAGAAAGATAATTGCTCGTATTATTTTTTTTCTTGAGTTTTCTGCATGGCTTTCGATGTATTTCTAGCTATTTCTCTCTCTCTCTCTCTCCGTCAAATTATCTTTACCTCTCTGCCCTTTTTCTTTCGGTGTGCCTCACTCTGGTTTTCCCTGCTTCACTTACTCAATATTTTCCTCTCTCCTCTAGTTCAAGGAACTCAATTCAACCCTAGCGAAGAATAATTTAAAGTAATAATAATAATAATAATGGGATGAGTCATTTCTCGGGATGAAATTGCGAATAAACAACTTGTTGATTAACAGCGAGCTATACAAATAGTTTCAGACTAATTGCTGTTCTCCAAATTTTTAAATACCGTCTTTGTTTTTCTATATAAGGCTTTCGTAACATCTTTGAAGAAAACTTATGTAAACTTGTTTTCATTTAATGTAAAATATATCTTCTATTTTCCGCATTCTCTAAGTACATTTAAAGCATATGGCTGTATGGACATTTTTTAAAGTTGAATTCTCTCCTTATCTTGCTGTTAAGTTGTTTGTATAAAGTACCATCTATCGGTGTATCTATATACTATATAAAGTGTAACCACGAACTAGAGGATACACTTATACGTACGAGGGTGGTTCAGCATGCTCCGCCCCTGACATAGAAGGAACGCTCGTAGGAAAACCAAATCACTGTCACTTTTCAACATAGTCCCCTGCAACATTAACACACTTTTCCAATCGGCCTTCCAGTGCTTCAATCCCAGCAGAAAAAAAATTATTTTGGTTGGTCCTGCAACCAAGCATTCACAACATCCATAACCTCGGAATCACTGGCAAAATGTTTTCCACAAAGGTGTTTCTTCATGTTCGGGAACAGGTGGAAGTCACTGGGGGCCAGATCTGGAGAATAAGGGGCATGAAGACAATTTCAAACCCTGCTGCATGAATTACAGCCACCGCAACTTGGGAGGTGTGGGCGGGAGCATTGTCACAATGGAACAACACACCACGGGCGAACATTCCGCGGCGTTTCTCCTTGATGGCAGTACGTAATTCTTCAATTAGGGTTGCAAAATAAACACCTGTGATTGTCTTTCCCTGTTGGAGATAATCTATCAAAAGGATTCCTTCTGCATCCCAGAACACAGATGCCATCACTCTGCCCTTTGATGGTTGAACCTTGAATTTCTTTGGGGGTGTTTCCATTGCATGCTTTGGCGTTTACTTTCGGGATCGAAGTGGTGAACCCACGTTTCAACCATTGTAACAAATCTCTTCAGAAACTTTGGCTTGTCAGCCTTTATTGTCCGCAACAGGTTCTGACTTGTCACACGACGTGTCCTCTTTAGGTTGACAGTCAGCATTCTCGGGACCCAATGTGCAGAGATTTTTTTCCAATAACAAATGATGATGAAAAATTGAATGCACACTGCCAGTTGAGATGCCACATGTGTCTGCTATATGGCGGACAGTCACTCGCCGGTCTGCCAAAATCATGTCATGCACTTTTGTAATCATTTCTGCTGTGGTCACATTTGCAGATAAGCCACCACCATGCCCATCTTCACAGGTCTGCCGACCACATTTAAATTCACGGCACCATCTCTTCACTGGATCATATGAAGGGCTAGAGTCTCCAAGAGTTCCCACCATATCTGCATGGATGTCTTTCGGTGTTAGATTTTTCTTGAGTAAATATTTTATCACTGCTCGGACCTCAGATTTTTCCATTGTATCAAATGTGGCTACACTTCTTACTGATCATCAACGTGTAACGAAGAGAGATATTGTTGTAAATTCTTGAAACTTTGTGGATATTAGTCTAAAGAATGAACAATGTTACATATAAAATTACAGGTCTCTACTATCAATGGAAATGGGTCAGAGGCGGAGCATGCTGAACCACCCTCGTATGTAACTTGTTTGCCTGTTCGTCGCTTTTCTTCCACTCTTGACTAATCGCGACGATGAGAATGAGTGATGATTACATCAAATTGATGAAGGAACACCCGCAAAGAACAAAGTGGAGCCCAGTTATCCGGCTAGAAAATCCGGATTCAATCTATGATGAACAGACCTCGGTGCGGTCCCGGGCCCGTGCTGTGGAAACACGAGTGAAGTAAATCTAAACCACTGCATCTTCGACTAAGACTTTAACTTCCACTACTATCCAACTCACTGGCGTACGCAGGATGTAACGGTGGGGGTGCTTTCTGGGGGAGGGCGCATACACAATATGATATTTCATATTTTCAGAATATTCCTCTCTGAAAATGGAGGCTTTGCATTTGCCACTCTGGTTCTTTACAAGGGGTTTTTGTTTGAAAATGTTGATTTTCTCAAAATTTCGGAGGGGGCTGTAGCCCCTTCAGCCATCCTCTGCGTACGCCAGTGAATTCCAACTGCTTTAAAAATTAACGTAATAACAGCCATACATAGGTTCGAACTTATGCAATTTTGAAGATTCAGTTTTTAAAAATATTTTGATGTTGCACGGAACTGCAGTTAATAATCATTGTTTATGTTTATTAGGACTGATCCGATATCACTTTGAACAGATACCCAAACCTATACCGACACTCTTACCCATTTCCACCGATACCGATGCCTGAAAATAGTAACAATTAAAATTTGTTCCAAGTATTGATTAATATTAGTGAGTGAGCACTCAACTCCAATTATAAATATCAATTTACCAGAGCTTTACTTTAAAATATTTAAAAATTACATCACAATATAAAAATACCTGTTATGTAATCACAAAATATTTTTTTCACATAATATTGGTACAAAATCGGGGTGGTGGAATAACCGGGATCAGATTACGCACAAAAATTTCACTTTCGCTGTTTTTCTGGCGACAAAATCAATGAAAACTTCGAGTTTTGTAAAAATAATATATTGCCTATATAGTTGTACTAAATATAACGTGTCTAAATAAAATTTTATGTTTTGTCAGTTACTAAGGATGGCAAACATAAATAACTATGGCGGGCAGGATATGAGCCGCGGGCCGTAGTTTGAGTTGTGTGGAGGCTGTCGTGTAGTCTCGACAAGAAGCAAGTTGTCTAGATCTCATTATTATAATTTTTATTATTATACCTGTAATCGTAATTACAGATTGTAAACCGCTATTCTGCATATATTTTTCTGTATATTCATGTATATTTATACTTTAATGATTTAATGTAACATTAACATAATGCATCCTACACACACATACGCATACACAAAATATAGACATACGTAACTACACACAATCTAACACATCCTTATTTCATTTAATTACCTGATAAAATATACATTTTGTATTTTATTGGCAAACAGATTTACAATAATGCTAACAAGGGAGGTTATCTAAGTGTCCACCTCCGATTTCCATGAAACTTGGCAGGTGCACAGAGGAGCCCAAAGAAAGAAATACGTACTGTTTCGTTTCGGCTAAAAAACTGTTTTAGGGGGCAAAACCCTCCCTCAAATGTCAAAATGAAGTGGGGATCTGGCCCCTGTGTCCAACTCCCATTTCCGTGAAACTTGGCAGGTGTATAGAGGAGCCCAGAGGAAGAAATACGTGTTTTCTTGTTTCGGCTAAAAAACTATTTTAGGGGGCAAAACCCCCCTCAAATGTCAAGATGAGGACAAATTGAATTGGGGACCTCACCCCTGTGTCCCCCTCCGATTTTAATGAAACGTGGCAGGTCTATAGAGGGGTCCAAAGGAAAAAAATACCTGTTTTTCTTGTTTCGGCTAAAAAATTGTTTAGGGGTTAAAAAACCCCTCAAATGTCAAGATGAGGATAAATTGAAGTGGGGATCTGACCCCTGTATCCCCCTCCGATTTTAATGAAACGTGGCAGGTGTATAGAGGGGGCCAAAGGAAAAAATACCTGTTTTTCTTGTTTCGGCTAAAAAATTGTTTAGGGGTTAAAAACCGCTCTCAAATGTCAAGATGAGGATAGATTGAAGTGGGGATCTGACTCCGAAACCACGTAAATCTGGCATAGGAACAACACGCTCATATAATTATAATTGGAACACACACAGCACAGAACTGTATGACTGTCGGTACCAAACGCAGTGCAATTGTAGAGATATGTCGAATTCATAGACACCGTTGTTAACGGATAGGCATGGGCATAACAATAGCCGGATTAAAGCAGGGTAACGGAGCATCAAAATAGCCGCACACGGGAACCATAATCCTATCAAGCATCACCTAGATATCATATAGGTGATATCCATAGCCAAGGATACAAGAGGGGGACACAGGGGTCAGATCCCCACTTCAATCTGTCCTCATCGTGACATTTGAGGGGGGTTTTGCCCCCTAAAACCGTTTTAGCAGAAACAAAAGAAAACACCTATTTCTTCCTTTGGGCCCCTCTATACACCTGCCAAGTTTCATGGAAATCGGAGGGGGATACTTAGATAACCTCCCTTGTAAGTACAATATTAATATTTATGCTATACGAGTAGTCCAATCAACCCGGTTCACCAACCGAAAATGAGGCTCGGTGAGGCTCGCCTTAATGGATTTCTCTCGTAAGGCATGAGCCTCATTTTCTGGCAGTGTTGCCAGCTGCTTACTCGAAAAAATCACCAAGGTTTTCTTTTGGGTCTAACCTAGCCTAAAGCAAGGAGCTGGCAATCTTGCTTGAGGCTTGCCTTAATGGTTTGCTCTTGTAAGGCATAAGCCCTATTTTCTTGCAGTGTTGCCAATATTTTACTCGAAAAAATCACCAAGGTTTTTTTTTGGGGTCTAACCTAGCCTAAAGCAAGGAGCTGGCAACCTTGCTTGAGGCTTGCCTTACAGTGCATAAAGCAAGAAGCTGGCAACCTTGCTTGAGGCTTGCTTTACAGTACATAAAGCAAAGTTGCCAACCTACTGGTACTTTTGCCATAGCCTTTTACAAAAAAGAGAGAGGAGAGAGAGAGAGAGAGAGGGAAAAGTTAAACAACCAACAGCTGCCAACACCCACCTACAGCTTTTTTTTTTGTCTAACCTAGCCTAAAGCAAGGAGCTGGCAATTTTACTTGAGGCTTGCCTTACAGTGCATAAAGCAAAGTTGCCAACCTACTGGTATTTTTGCCATAGCCTTTTACAAAAAAGAGAGAGGAGAGAGAGAGGGAAGAGTTAAACAACCGACAGCTGCCAACACCCACCTACAGCTTTTTTTTTTTTTTGTCTAACCTAGCCTAAAGCAAGGAGCTGGCAACTTTGCTTGAGGTTTGCTTTACAGTGCATAAAGCAATTTTTGCCAACCTACTGGTATTTTTGCCATAGCCTTTTACAAAAAAGAGAGAGGAGAGAGAGAGGGAAGAGTTAAACAACCGACAGCTGCCAACACCCACCTACAGCTTTTTTTTTTGGTCTAACCTAGCCTAAAGCAAGGAGCTGGCAACTTTGCTTGAGGCTTGCCTTACAGTGCATAAAGCAATTTTTGCCAACCTACATATACTAAACAAGGAGAGCCGGCAACAAATATGTACTGTCGTAAAAGAGAGAGAGATGGGTGGATGGTAATATAGTATGTGTGTGCGTGTGTGCGTATAATATGTAGCATTATTAACTAGAGTGTGTTGGCAATTTACTTACAACTAAAAAAATAGAGATGCCAACGTTTGCTGTAAGATGAAGAGAGAGAGAGAGGCCCATGGCTGGCAACAGTGGTGAGCGAATGCGCCATATCGCAATTTTCCAAGTCCCGGGGGCCAATGTTTGTATATCGCGACTTTTGTAAACCTCTCTCAAGAGAACGATGTGCCACACACGCGCGCGCGCGCATGTATTGTGACGCAAACAAGCAAACAAATAATAATTGTTGTTTTTTAGGATACCTGGCCCCTATAACCTCGCCAGGGTGCGTGGTGCCCAGCCAAAAAAGTAAAGGTTTTCCTGTACGGCCTTCGAACGTAAAATTGATTGACGTGGGGGCGAATCTCTTCGGGGGTGTTTTTCAATTTGTACATTTACCCGTGCATACTATTCATCATTAATTTAGCCGCGTTCTGTTAGGCGTCTATTTCGAGCAGTTTACCCGGTGATTCGTGACGCCGCGATAAACATTAACTTCCGTACCAGGCGGAACGCCCACTCTGGCGACGTGGAATTCGCGCCACTCCCAAGTTCACGCCACCGGTGTAGGATTCGTGACGCCGGGATAAACACCAACTTCCGTACCGGGTGGAACGTCCGCTCCGGCGGCGTGGAAGTCGCGCCACTCCCAAGTTCATGCTGAAAAAGGGGAGGCCAGCTGCTGTATGCTACCGTGGGAAACACAAACATTGCTTGTTCTGCAACGCTTTGCTGAAATAATAATACGAAAAATGCCAGTTGAGTTTGTACCCTCGAACCTGGTCCGCGCGCAACACGCTCTGGCAGCTCAATTCGGGTTGCCCTAAACTCAGAGGCCTAGTGAGTTGGCAATACTGACACGACCTAGTTTTTGCTTATATTGTCACCGCAAGCGGATATGACGACGGGTGGAGAGAAGAGAGAAAAGAGAGATGACTTTAGTTTCTGTAGAAGTTTCTGGACAGAACAGTGAAGTTTTTGCGACTGTGCGCGATTATACTACCATTTGTGAGTGTTAAATTGCTAGCAGCCTTTTGTAGGTAAGTTTTGTTTTTTGTTATTTCTTTTGCATGTGTGTGTGTGTTAATAATAATAATTACGAGTGGCGTTAGTGAACAGAAAGTGTTGCTTTGATTAAACATCGGGTATCGAACTTGGAGTTTAAAATTATACAAGTGTACAGGCGAAACTTTATTTTTTGAATGTGTTGATATTCTAAGTTGGATTTGTTGTTTTATGCACAGTAAGGCTAACCGAACCTGGACCTACAGTGGGATCTGCCGGGTATCGAACCTGGAGATTAAAATTATACAAGTGTACAGGCGAAACTTTATCTTTTTGAATGTGTTGATATTCTAAGTTGGATTTGTCGTTTTATGCACAGTAAGGCTAACCGAAACTGGACCTACAGCGGGATCTGCCGGGTATCGAACCTAAAAATTAAAATTATACAAGTGTACAGGCGAAACTTTATCTTTTTGAATGTGTTGATATTCTAAGTTGGATTTGTCGTTTTATGCACAGTAAGGCTAACCGAAACTGGACCTACAGCGGGATCTGCCGGGTATCGAACCTAAAAATTAAAATTATACAAGTATACAGAAGGAAAACTTTATCTTTTTGAATGTGTTGATATTCTAAGTTGGATTTGTCGTTTTATGCACAGTAAGGCTAACCGAACCTGGACCTACAGTGGGATCTGCCGGGTATCGAACCTAAAAATTAAAATTATACAAGTGTACAGGCGAAACTTTATCTTTTTGAATGTGTTGATATTCTAAGTTGGATTTGTCGTTTTATGCACAGTAAGGCTAACCGAACCTGGACCTACAGCGGGATCTGCCGGGTATCGAACCTAAAAATTAAAATTATACAAGTATACAGAAGGAAAACTTTATCTTTTTGAATGTGTTGATATTCTAAGTTGGATTTGTCGTTTTATGCACAGTAAGGCTAACCGAACCTGGACCTACAGTGGGATCTGCCGGGTATCGAACCTAAAAATTAAAATTATACAAGTGTACAGGCGAAACTTTATCTTTTTGAATGTGTTGATATTCTAAGTTGGAATTGTCGTTTTATGCACAGTAAGGCTAACCGAACATGGACCTACAGCGGGATCTGCCGGGTATCGAACCTAAAAATTAAAATTATACAAGTATACAGAAGGAAAACTTTATCTTTTTGAATGTGTTGATATTCTAAGTTGGATTTGTCGTTTTATGCACAGTAAGGCTAACCGAACCTGGACCTACAGTGGGATCTGCCGGGTATCGAACCTAAAAATTAAAATTATACAAGTATACGGGGGAGAAACTTTATCTTTTTGAATGTGTTGATATTCTAAGTTGGATTTGTCGTTTTATGCACAGTAAGGCTAACCGAACCTGGACCTACAGTGGGATCTGCCGGGTATCGAACCTAAAAATTAAAATTATACAAGTGTACAGGCGAAACTTTATCTTTTTGAATGTGTTGATATTCTAAGTTGGATTTGTCGTTTTATGCACAGTAAGGCTAACCGAAACTGGACCTACAGCGGGATCTGCCGGGTATCGAACCTAAAAATTAAAATTATACAAGTATACAGAAGGAAAACTTTATCTTTTTGAATGTGTTGATATTCTAAGTTGGATTTGTCGTTTTATGCACAGTAAGGCTAACCGAACCTGGACCTACAGTGGGATCTGCCGGGTATCGAACCTAAAAATTAAAATTATACAAGTGTGCAGGGGAGAAACTTTATCTTTTTGAATGTGTTGATATTCTAAGTTGGATTTGTCGTTTTATGCACAGTAAGGCTAACCGAACCTGGACCTACAGCGGGATCTGCCGGGTATCGAACCTAAAAATTAAAATTATACAAGTATACAGAAGGAAAACTTTATTCTTTTGGAATGTGTTGATATTCTAAGTTGGATTTGTCGTTTTATGCACAGTAAGGCTAACCGAACCTGGACCTACAGTGGGATCTGCCGGGTATCGAACCTAAAAATTAAAATTATACAAGTATACGGGGGAGAAACTTTATCTTTTTGAATGTGTTGATATTCTAAGTTGGATTTGTCGTTTTATGCACAGTAAGGCTAACCGAAACTGGACCTACAGTGGGATCCGTCGGGTATCGAACCTAAAAATTAAAATTATACAAGTATACGGGGGAGAAACTTTATCTTTTTGAATGTGTTGATATTCTAAGTTGGATTTGTCGTTTTATGCACAGTAAGGCTAACCGAAACTGGACCTACAGCGGGATCTGCCGGGTATCGAACCTAGAGTTTAAAATTATACAAGTGTACAGGCGAAACTTTATCTTTTTGAATGTGTTGATATTCTAAGTTGGATTTGTCGTTTTATGCACAGTAAGGCTAACCGAAACTGGACCTACAGCGGGATCCGCCGGGTATCGAACCTAGAGATTAAAATTATACAAGTGTACAGGCGAAACTTTATCTTTTTGAATGTGTTGATATTCTAAGTTGGATTTGTCGTTTTATGCACAGTAAGGCTAACCGAAACTGGACCTACAGTGGGATCCGCCGGGTATCGAACCTAAAAATTAAAATTATACAAGTATACGGGGGAGAAACTTTATCTTTTTGAATGTGTTGATATTCTAAGTTGGATTTGTCGTTTTATGCACAGTAAGGCTAACCGAAACTGGACCTACAGTGGGATTCGAATTATACATGGAGTAAAGTTACAAGGTTTTACGTCCCATAGGAGTCCTATTGGAAACATAATGATTAGTGCTTAAACAAAAACATTTTCATAGTTTCGCACTTCTACTAGATTGGTAGAAAAATATACTAATGGGCAATAAAATCTGAAGAAGATTCGTGTCTAGCAAAAATAAGCTAAATAGAATTACACATGCATACAATATTTATTGTGCTTTTTCTATCTACAAATATATTTTTCTTATATATTTTTTTAAATTTTTTTACAGGGTTTATTAAAGCACATATTTGAGGAAAACAACGCCACCCATATATAAATAAACCCTCAAACTAACACTAATTAGAATTAGCCTACAAAATTTTTTCTCATAAGGCATTTTTTTTTGTAAGCGCTCTACCACC
The DNA here is from genome assembly GCF_977018435.1 of Lepisma saccharinum. Classification (NCBI taxonomy): domain Eukaryota; kingdom Metazoa; phylum Arthropoda; class Insecta; order Zygentoma; family Lepismatidae; genus Lepisma; species Lepisma saccharinum. Next base: position 42,918,442 of record NC_139247.1, on the reverse strand, counting down.
AACAGATCACATATAAATAAACATACCCCCAAAAAAAATGCGCTCCATGAAAAGTTGCCCTGTGTGCAAAATAAGCATATCAAGCCAAAATTTTGCAAGACATTGTCGTACCTGCGTGCCAGGCAAGCATTTGGCTGCCACTGAACTATGTTCCGGGTGCAATAAACAGATCACAATTGCGTATGTCAAGAACCATAAGCTTAATTGTCTAAGCAAAAATACATCTGGGGCCCAGCCTTCGACCTCCACCAAGAGGAAGGCAGAAGCAGCCTCCATCAATGCACCATCCGCCAAACGTGTCAAGCCTGTGGCGAAAGCGAACCAGTCTGCTTTCCAGCGGTTGTTAGAGGACTTTGTCCTCACTTCGGAGGGCTCATGCGACGTGCGTAGCTTTTTGGAGAACGTGCAAGCCAAAATTATTTCCATCCTCGGCGATGCGCTTGCAACGCACTCCACTAAATTCTACGCATCGCTACGTTGCCAGTACAAGAAGCCGTCTGATGAAATTTACAGCTTCTGCCACAACACCAAGGCGAAGACGCTGCATCTGGCGGATGTTGACAACCTCGAGGTCATCTACAACCAGTTTGCCGAGGAGCTGGTGGCAAAACAAGAAGAACATCAAGCTAAAGGCTCGGGGGGGTCGCTGTGTGGCGAGCCTCACGAACTGTGCGTCAAACTTTGTAAGTTCGTGCCTCTCTCCGCCTCCAGCTACGTCCCCTTACCACCTACTATTGCGGCAAAGAAGGCCGTCCTGAACATTCAGAACAGTGACGCCAAGTGCTTCGTATGGTGTGTTCTGGCAGCATTACACCCTGTCCACTGGAAAAACCAACCACACCGAGTTAACCACTACCTACCCTATGAGTCAGAGCTGGAAGATGCGATGGTTGGGATCGACTATCCCGTAGAGGTCCCGGACATTCAAAAGTTCGAGGCTCGTGCGCGGTTGGCTATCAACGTTTACGGTCTCACTGACGAAAATGCGGTGTACCCCATCAGGGTGAGCGACGTAGAGGACGATGGTGTGCAGGAAATTCACCTTCTGCTCATCAAGGACGAGACCCATCACCACTACACCCTTATCCGTTCCTTCTCTAGACTTGTTTCGAGCCAGCGGAGCAGTGATAGTCACCACGTCGAGGTGTGTCGCAGGTGCTTGTCAATGTTCGACGGACAGGATCAACACAATTACCAACATGTTCGAGGCTCCAACATCGCTGCAGAGAAGCTTGCCAGCCACAAGATCTACTGCAATGCCAACGAGCCGGGTTTGGCAGTCTTGCCCAAACCTGGCACTGTGGAGCGTTTCCACATGCACGGTGCCATGGTAGAGCATCCCGCTATCATCATCGCGGATTTCGAAGCCTTCCTCAAACCCCTGTCCACTTGCGATCCCGACCCTGAAGTTTCTTCCACCACCCCTTACCAACTCCACGAGGCCTCGAGTTATGCATACGTTGTGGTGCGACGAGACCAGCACATTGCCCCCGAGCCCTACGTGTACCGTGGTCCCGACGCAGCCAAACACTTCCTCGAGAGGATGGTTGTCGAGGCCAACGAGATAGGGAAGGTACTGTTGGCCCCCAAGTCTATGCTCCCACTGTCCCCCGATGATCAACGTAGACACGACGAGGCCATTGCTTGCCCTGTCTGCGTCAAGGAGTACACCGCCAACAACCGTAAAGTCCAACACCATGATCACTTTAACGGTAGGTATGTTGGTCCATGGTGCAACGGATGCAACCTCATGGCCCAGGACCCGCGATTTATCCCTGTGTTTTTTCATAATGGCTCGGGATACGACTTCCACCATCTGGTGCCTCACTTTGGGTACGACGACATGCGAATCAACGTCCTGGCGCAGAACGAGGAGCGTTACATTAGCTTGAGCAAGTGGGTGCGAATCTCAGGATCACACTCTACCGTCGAGCTTCGCTTCCTCGACTCCCTGAGGTTCCTCCCGGCCAGCCTCGATGCTCTCGCAGGGAAGCTTAGCGACGAGCAAATGCTCATTACCTCCGGAAACTTTCCGAACTTGGACGCCGGCCTCTTCAAGCGTAAGGGGGTCTATCCCTACGAATACATCACAGACCCTTCCAAGTTCGCAGAGACGTCGCTACCTCCTCGAGCAAACTTCTATAGCAAGCTGCGAGGCTCGAACATCACCGACGAGGAATATCACCACGCCCAGTCCATGTGGCGCGAGCTGGGCTGTCGAACTCTCGGGGACTACCACGACACCTACCTCAGACTTGATGTGACGCTCCTCGCCGACGTGTTCCAGACGTTCCGTGCGACTGCGAAGACCATCTACCAGCTGGACCCTGCCTACTTCTACAGTCTCCCCGGACTGGCGTGGTCAGCCATGTTTCTGGTGACGAAGATCGAGCTGGAGCTTCTTTCGGACGTGAACATGGTGCTGTTTGTGGAACGTGCCGTGCGGGGTGGAATGGTCCAGGTGTCGCAGCGACACTCGCGCGCCAACAATCACCACATGTCCACCGGTTACGACCCCTCACAACCGTCCAGCTACATCATGTACACGGACGTCAATAACCTCTATGGACACTCCATGATGCAGCCACTCCCCTTTAGAGGCTTCGAGTGGGCTGACCCTTCCAACTTCGACGTCGAAAGCTTCGACGATTCGGAACATGGGTTCTTCGCCGAGGTGGACCTTGAGTTCTCCGAGAAGCTGCAGGATTTGTTCTGCGATCTTCCCCCTGCACCCGAGTTCAAGTGTCCACCCGATTCCAACCAGAAGAAGCTCGTCATGGACTTCGAGTCCAAAGAGCGTTATGTCCTGCACTACCAAAACCTCCGGTGGTTGATGAAGCAAGGGGTTACCGTCCGCACAGTACATCGAGTTTTGATGTTCGAGCATTCTCCATGGTTGAAGCCATACATCGAGCTCAACACCGAACATCGCACAGTCGCCACTTCTGATTTCGATCGCGATTTCTTCAAGTTAATGAATAATGCGGTGTTTGGCAAAACTATGGAGAATGTACGGAATCGCATGGACATAAAATTGGTAACGAGGAAAGCACAATGTCGCAGGCTCGTAGCAAACCCGTTATTCAAATCGAGGACCATTTATAATGAGCAGCTTGCTCTGGTGCATATGAGGAAGAGTGAGGTGAGGCTCGACAAGCCAATTTATGTTGGTGCCTCAGTATTAGACCTGAGCAAGCTGCACATGTTCGAGACGTACTACGACATATTACGTCCACATTATAGCCACAACATCTCGCTTCTCTACACGGACACGGACAGCTTGGTGTACCACGTCCACTCAGCCGATGCATACAGGGATATAGTCACGGTACCAGCTTTGGTTAACCTCTTCGACACCTCGGGCTATCCCCAGCCGAACCAGTACGGCATCCTGCCCCGAAACAAAAAAGTGCCTGGCAAACTCGAAGACGAGAAGGACGGTGATGTAATTCTCGAGTTTGCAGGTCTTCGCGCCAAGGCCTATGCCATCAAAGCCGAGGGCAGCGTTACCAAGAAGGCCAAGGGTGTCGGCAGACAGGTGGTTCGGGAGCATCTCACATTCAAGGACTTTGTCGATTGCCTCAAGACCAGGTCGTCGGTTCTAAGAGAAGAACAGCGCATCCAGAGCGTCGACCATGTGTTGACCACAAACAAAGTTAGAAAAATTGCGCTGGATCCCAACGACGATAAGAGGTGCGTCCTCGAGTGTGGTATTCACACATTGCCGTGGGGGCACTATCGCTTAGCAGAAAGCAAAACCTGCAACATATGTCCATCTTCAACAGAAGATTCATAAAAACAAAAAAAAAAAAAAAAAAAGAAAAAAAAACACTTTGACTGTCATTACAAAAAAAACTTTGACCGTATTCTTAAATAACCAGCATGCCTATGAATTTGTTCGGTTTCAAAAAACAGATCATTATGGAAACCATACCAGATCATGAAGTCTTACCTTCCGTGTTACCTAAACTCAACGGTCTGTTGATCATTCACCTCAACAGCATTTGGACGAAACTGAATGACGATGTGGGCAAGATGTTTTATGTTTTTAATAACAATTTACATTTCTACGAAATTCCGATCGACGGGAAACTTCAAATCACCGTGAATCCGGAAAACGCAGGCGAAATCAAAATTTCTACCGGCAAGAACATTTTTCGAATCAAGCACGACAAGATGCTTTCTAACATTACGTACGATGTGTCTGCAGGAGATTATCTTTACATGGAACTCCTCGGAGATTACGACAAACTTATTCCTCTCTTCGTAGAATTACGAATCGTCTATCCTATTATAAATAACCGTTAACCAAAAATGCCTAACGACATTTTCGGCAACACCAAGCGTGTAGACCACGCAGAAGAGATTCTCATGTTGGACATTCGAGTTAAGAAGTTGAGGACCGATTTGATTGCTTTGCAGGAGACCTTAAACAAAAGTTTAGAGTCGGAAATCGCTACGCTCCAAACGCAATGTCTCGACCCCATTCTGAAAATCGATTCTGAACTGAAGACGCTGATAAAAAATTATGTCGACGTACCTTCTTACGACAATGTTCAAAATATACAGTTGAGCGTGGATTCGCTTCAAAATGATTTGGCCAAATTACAGCAATTTCAATCGAAAAATGAAGATTTGGAAAAATTGAAACTCGAAATCGAAGAACGAACTTCCGCAATAGAAAAGAATTTCTCCGAACTTCAAACCGTGGTGAACGATATAGACGCAGAACGCTTGCACGTCGTCGTTTCCAAATTACAAGAAGAATTCACCAGCACGTTGGAAGAAATTAAATCCAAGTTGCAGACTTTGGAAGATACCATGACGAACCTACCATCGTCGGACGAATGGCAGGTCATCGGTAAAAGCGTTGCGAACATAAAAATTCAATTGGAGGCGTATCGAGATTTCGAACACATTCAAACCACCATCGCTACGCTTCAGGCGTCCTTGGAATTGATCAACGAAGAAATTAAAAATATTCACGCTGAAGCGAGCGTGCTGACGAGCATTCAAGACACGTTGAGCACGGTTCAGCAGAAGATCGAATATTTAGAAAATTTGAACGTTGAAACGAATCTTGCTCATTTTCATCACGTACTGGACAACATACAGGGTGACTTGGAATCGTTACGGACAAGCGTGCCTTCGAGCGAAGATTTGGAAAAATTGAAAACGGCGGTGACGGCACTATCCGATTCGAACGACATCAAAAGTTCATTGAGCGATCTCGAGAGTAGGGTGGCCAATCTCCCCACCTCCAAAGAATTGCACGCTTTGAAAAAAAACATATCTCGAATGCTGAAACGACTAGAAACGGAAACGGCGAACGTGGAACAGATTCGAGACGAAATTAGTTCGCTGGTGTCGACGCTGCCCACTTCGCAGAGCGTCGCCGACCTTCACACGCAGTTTACAGAGATGCGAAGGATCGTGAACGATCTTACCGAGAAGAGCTCGAAATTGAATCAAGTCGAGAACCTTCAGAACATTGTCGTCAACATCAGAGATCAAGTTGGAGTGCTGGAATCCACGCAGGAATCGACGCTGGCCTCTTTCGGTGCCAAGTTGCAAGAACTCAACGAAAACTACAAGCAGTTGAACGTGGAAGTGAAAATCAAACCGTCGTTTTCTGCCGTAACGGATACCATAATCGAGCATTTGCTGCCCATCGAAAATAAACTCGGACAAGTTCACAGTAATCTGCTCGGCGTCGACACTAAATTCGCCAAATTGTTCACCTTGCAAGCCATCGAAATCAACAGCGTACCCAATCAACAGAGAATCTCCACGTTTGTCGAAGGTAACAAACTGTACATGTTGCATCCTTATCATCCGTACTACAAGTTTCTCCTCGATGGCACGATTCAGATAAACGAATTTTCGTACTGGTCTCACGGTAGAAAAGCTAGCGTTCCCACCATGACTTTGATATCGAATCGTGGTGTCCAGAAAGCAGGAAACATTCCTCTGGCACGTTGGAACGAAACGCGCAACATATATGAAATACACGAAGACGAAGATCTTACCGTTTTCGACGTGAGTGCCGGCGATAAGCTGATCATTCAAAACACGAGCGAAGTGCCACCCTCTTTGAATCCCATCACGCTTGTGCTTCTCTTGAAACGTAAACTCTAAAAAAAAATGTCTAGGCAAGCCATCGTCGAAGAATTGCATAAACCTGCACGCCGCAACTACGAACGTTTGGCTGTGGTAACCAAGGGCATCGACGACCTCTGGCAAAGCGACCTCGTGGAGATGAGTAGCGGCAATTTGAAAAACGTGCATAAATTGAACAAGGGCAACAAGTACCTTCTCACCGTCATAGACACGTTTTCGAAATTCGCATGGGCTCTACCTTTGAAGGCGAAAACGGGAACATGCGTCACGGAAGCATTCAAGACAATTTTTCGCGAAAGCGGTGGCAGACGACCACGGTTTCTGCAAACGGACAACGGTAAAGAATTTTACAACGCTGTATTCCAAAAGTTTATTCAAAAACACAAGATTCAACATTATTCGACCTTCAGTCACATCAAAGCCAGCATCGTGGAAAGATTCAATCGAACCTTGAAAACTCACATGTGGAAACGATTCACGCTTCGGGGAAATTACAAATGGGTCGACATCCTGCCGGAACTCGTCGACACCTATAATGATACGGTACACAGAACAATAGGCATGAAGCCAGCCGACGTTACCAAGTCTGACGAGCAGCGTTTAATTTCTACAGTTTACTGTCCAAAGTACACACCCACGACAAAAAAAGCTAAATACAAAATTGGAGACCGGGTGAGGATTAGCAAATTCAAACGCACCTTCGAGAAGGGATTCACAAAAAATTGGAGCACGGAACTCTTTACGGTGGTTCGAGTTTTACCTGGAAACCGACACACGTATATAATAAAAGATAGTAGCGGCGAGATTTTGAAAGGAAGATTTTACGAAGAGGAACTCTCTAAAACGAAACACCCCGACACGTACCTCATCGAGAAAGTATTGCGTAGAAAAGGTGACAAACTGTTTGTCAAATGGCTGGGACTTCCGGAAAAGAGTTGGATCGACGCGAACGAAGTGATCTTGTGAGTACGTGGAACGTGGTGAAGCGTCTACCGGATCCGGAAAGTCAAACGAGAAAAAAAAAGAACGGCGAGTTGCTTCCCGACAGCATCCGCTGTCTGATCGTAGGTCCTTCGGGGTGTGGGAAAACGACACTGCTCGTGGACAATTTTCTCCTCGCACCGAATTGGTTAGATTGGAAGAACAGGCACCTGTACGTGTTCTCGAAAAGTTTGGAGCAATCCAAATACCAGCAACTGATGAAAGTGTACAATGGTCTGGACATTGCAACATTCGCTTCGGAAATAAAACCACTCGACGATTGTTGTGAAAATTCAGTCGTCGTGTTCGACGACGCCATCCTGGAAAATCAAAATGAAATTCGCAACTTTTTCACGCAAGGTCGTCACAAAGGAATGGATTGCTTCTACCTAGCTCAAACGTTTTATAAAATTCCAAAACAGTTAGTGCGCGACAACGCTAATTTCATATGTTTGTTTCGTCAAGATCACACCAACCTCAAGCACGCGTACGATGACTACGTAGGCGGAGACATGAACTACAATCAATTTTCGGAACGTTGCTCTACTTGCTGGAACGGTGACGATTTCGGATTCGCTACGATCGACATGACGAGAAAACCCAACGACGGAAAATACAGAAACAAAATCAACAACTTTCTAAACGTTGCAACGTTGTGAGAAACGACGTGTATAAATAACGTCATGACGAAACGAAAAATCGAAGACGAAAATCTCAAGCTTCGCGATTACCTCGCGAAACGCTTCAAAGGTTGGAAATCCGAGAATCGCGGATTCTACGAAGAGAAGAAACGTCAGGATCAACCCGTGATCGATGCCATCAGCAGTCTAGGTAAAGAAATTAAAAGTGTCACGGAACAAAATAAAAATTTGATCAACGAACTCGTACCGCTTGCAGCTAAAAGTTACGCCGTACCCACGCCTATTTCGAGCATTCCTTCGACGCCGTTCGAACTGAAGGATGCACCGGCACGACGTCGAGCCATAGGCAGCACGTCGTCTTCGGATAAAATCGAGTTGGGACCTTTGGCACGAGACTACCTGAGCACGGGGAAATTCGACAAGGATGAAGTGTTCGGATTGTATCCCAGCATGGAAACCAGCGAAGGCGGCGGTGTGGTGTGGAAGATTGGGAAATCGAAGGTGACCTTCGAAGGCAACGACATTAAAGTCAATTTAGGCGACAAGGATAGTTGGAACAGGTATCCGGGTACGGTGGGACTGTGGGAACTCGTCGCCAAAAAGCAGCCGAAAGATTACACCGACGAAGATTACCAAAGTTACAAGGAAATTCTGATCATGACGGATGCCTTGTACCAGAACAACGACGCCTCGCAGAATAGGGTGAAATCAAGCAGCGGCGAGAAGTACAGGAATCTCATCAAACCGATTTGGAACCAGGTCAAAACAGGCAGCGGCGTCAAACGCTACAACACGTTACCCAAAGAATTCGTTTGGGTGGACGACGTGAGGAAGCTCGTGGACCGATTGTTGGTGATAGCCGGCGAAGAGAATGCAGGCAACCGTAATTTCTACAACGAGAAGGTTGGCATCGTGGACATGATCAGCACGAAACTTTCCAACTTCATCGTGAACGACGACAAGGGCATAGGTTACCTGATCAAAATCATCAACACGCTGCCTCCGAAATTTTGGAACGTGGCCGAAGGAAAGGGACTCGTGAAAGACATCATCAACAAGTTACCTTTCGAGATGCATTTACCTGGCTACCAGTACTGCGGACCGGGTACCAAACTCGAGAAAAGATGGGAGAGAGGAGACAAGGGTGTAAATCCGTTGGACGCCGCATGCAAAGATCACGACATCGCTTACAACACCACGCAGACGGATCTGCACGCACGTCACGAAGCAGACAAAAAATTGGAACATGCAGCTTTCGAAAGGTTCGTGAGCAGAGACGCATCGCTGGGTGAACGGGTCGCCGCACTGGGTACCACCATCGCCATGAACACGAAACAAAAATTGGGGTGGGGTATATAAATAACATACCGTAAAAAAACTACACAAGAAAAAATCTCAGAATATATATATAAATAACATACCGTGAAAATAACACATAGAGCATCAACATGAAGCCCAAGGGTGTCGTGTACCAGATACCATACTCCAATCTAAAAAATCTAGGTGCTCTCGATGGGTTACTCACCAAGAAACAACGCGAGAAGAAACGTTCTTGCTTGTCGAAAGGACATGGAATGAAATTACTTCTCAGCACACCTCAATTGAGACGCTTGCAGCGTTCGCGGAAACAGCAAAAGATCGGAGGTTTCATATTCAGCATCCCCGCCATCCTGGCAGCATTGGGGGCCGTGGGAAGTTTGGCCGGTGGAAGTGCCGCCATCGCGAAAACCGTCATCGACTCGAAGAAGAACAAGGCCGAATTGGAAGAACAGAAACGTCACAACCTGGCCATGGAGAAGAAAAAAGGAAAGGGCGTGATGAAGAAGTTTAAAAAGAAGAAACAACGGCACTCACCAACCGAGACATTGAATCTCTGATCGAACCGTTACAAATCAAACACTTCAGAGGAGTTTTCATGTCCGACTCGTTACCCTCAAGCGTCAAAAGAAGAGAATGCGGAGTAGTCAACTTGGACGGTCAAGAAAATCCAGGCACGCATTGGATATGTTACCACAAAAACGATGATAAAGCATTCGTTTTCGATTCTTTCGGAGGTGTTCCACCTACAAATTTAATTCATTATCTGAAAACGAGCAAAACCTCTATATACTACAACGACGAACGCATTCAAAATTTCGGAGACGTGAACTGCGGTCATCTCTGCCTCTCCATGCTCGCGTTTCTCTCTAAAATAAATAACCCTACGATCGAGGATTTCCAGAAAGCATTGTGGAACCTCAAACAGCATCACTAGGATGGGCGTGTTCCATCTCACGAGCGAATCTTCAATCTTGAAACTCACGCTGCACGACGACATCGTCTATCCTAAATCCGTGGCTCTGCGTGCATTCTACAGCATGTACCTCATACCTAATGTTACACAGCACAACAACAAAATTAGCGTCGGAAGCGAACACATCGTCGTCACGCCAGGACAATACAATCTTTCCACTTTGCAAGCTCAATTACCCAAAGGCACATACCTTTCTCAAAATTCGGTCACGCACAGAGTGGAAATCCTATCCGCGACGGAGACCGTGGACCTGGGCACCATGGGAGAACTTTTAGGTTTCGAGAACGACACCAAACTCGAAGCTGGCATCAAGCACGTAGCAACCAACATTCCTAAATTCTTGGCCATAGAGACTCTGAACATACACTGTAACGTGGCCGAAGGCATGATCACGAAATCTTCGGACGGATTGTTAGGAAGTCACAAGCAGACGGGAATTATAGCCACGTTCAAACCAAGTTCCGAGTTCATGGAACCGATCATCTACACACCCTCTTCGCCGATCTATTTTCCAGTATGTCGCAACCGCATAGACGACATAGAGTTGGTGGTGACGAACGAGAAAGGAGACGTGGTGGATTTCGCAGGTGCAACAACGACGGCCATCGTGGAGATCAACATATAATAAATAACCATACATGTAAAATGGAGCAAATCGAAAGTTACGAATTGCAATCTTTCCCTCCCAACCGTCGCACGTTCGCCAATCTCAACGAGGCGAACAGGGAGATCGAATACGACGTGGACGTAGGCGACGGGTTCATTCATCCTCACAGAGCGGACCTCTACCTTCAATTCGACGTGGTGAAGAAGGAAAGCGGAGACGCGTTTCCTGCAGCAGCAAACTTGATACTCGTGGACAACTTCGTGCCTCACCTGTTCTCGCAGGTGGAGGTGAGGAAACACAACACCGTCATCGACAGAATAGATTATCCAGGCATCACGTCGACGGCGGTGGGAACGTTGAAATTATCCAAAACGGACGCAGCGTACTACCAGGCCGGGGGATTCGAAGCCGGGACCAAAATATCGACGAGAAGTCACACGGTGCTCTTTCCCATGCGTCTGCTGCCTGGTTTCTTCTCGGACTACAAGGAGATCATGTGGAAGGGAGGACTGAGGGTCACGTTTCGAAGAGCGGCGAACGACAACGACGCACTCATGCGATACGCTACTTTGGGTCCGGACGGCACCACGCCGATAGCCAACACTTTACCCGAAGCGGCGAAATGCGTCATCCGGAGCATGGAATTGAGAATGCCGGTGGTGGAATACGAAACGAACTACGCCCTCAAGTACAAAGCGGAGATCTTGAAAAATCCGCAGGCGCCGATTCACTTTCACGGTTACCAGTGCGTGCAGAAGATGGCGTCGGGAAGTCACATGGAATTCGACGTGACGACGCAGTTCAACAACATACAGTTCGACATGCCAGATTTCGTTGTAGTGCTTTTTCAGACCGGGAGGGACAAGAATCAGGAAAAAGATTCCAGCAAGTTCGACGACTGCAAGATCAAGAACGTTTATCTGAAGAATGGACGCAACGAAGTGTTCCCGCGCGAGAATTACAACCTCGACGTGACCAAAAACGAATACCTCAAACTTTACGAAGCATTCTCGGCTTGCAAACGCGTGACCGAGGGAAGCGTGGACATGTACTACACGCCCAGCGAGTTCAAAGCACGGAGACCCATGACCGTCATCAACACATCTAAGAGAAAGAAGGTTGTGGTCAACGATCGAACCAACATCAAGGTCGTCTGCGAGTTCCACGATGCCTTGCCCGAGGATACCCTATGCAGTGTCATCCTGATTGCAGAGAAGTCCTTCGCCTACGACGTGAAGAACGAGAGGGTCACAGAGCAGTTTTAACAAGTTTTTTAACATCTTTTCTTGCACAATAAGAAATTTTTTGTACTAGCACAATCAGTTACAATAGCACAATACAAATTTCACTAGTTCAGATCAGTTACAAATGTCAATTTCATTAGTTATCAGTTACAATATCTTTTTTGCACTATAGCACGAGACAATCAGAAAATTTGCACAAAAAAAATTGTTGTTGTTTTTACACGTGAAAATTAACAATAAAATTTCTTTTTTTGTCGTTTCAGATGCTGTCGAAACATCAAAAACACATACACACACACTAGAAAAAAAAGCATGCAACTTTATTTGTAACACACACATATTCTCCATCTTCATCAAGAAAATATTATAATAAACATAATTATTTTTATCTATATCTCACAATAAAACTCTATATCCAAAAATATCACAACATCAAATAACACTAGAGTCGTTAGTACACGTTGCATGCATTACGGAGGTCCTCTGTAGAGTTTCATGGAAGTTTGAGAAAAAAAATAAAACACGTGAAACTCTACAGAGGTGCGGTTGTAGATAACCGCAGCCGTTAGAAAACCTTTACTTTTTTGGCTGGGCACCACGCACCCTGGCGAGGTTATAGGGGCCAGGCATCCTAAAAACAACAATTATTATTTTGTTTGTTTGTTTGTGTTACAATACATACGCGCGCGCGCGCGCGCGTGTGTGTGTGTGTGTGTGTGTGTGTGTGGCACATCGTTCCCCCGAGAGAGAGAGGTTTACAAAGGTCGCGATATACAAACATTGCCGGAGTTGGAAAATTACGATATGGCGCATTCGCTCATTACTGTTGCCAGCTATAGGTTTTTCTCTCTCTCTAGCCCTTGCCAACTAAAAAAAGGTGTAGGTAGGAGTTGGTAACACTGCGAGAAAATAGAGATCATGCCTTACAAGAAAAAACCATTAAGGCGATTTTTACTTGATGACGTTGAACCTGTGTAGTGTTCCTACCCATCCATCTCTCTCTTTTACGGCAGTGCCGGCTCTCCTTGTTTAGTATATGTAGGTTGGCAAAAATTGCTTTATGCACTGTAAGGCAAGCCTCAAGCAAAGTTGCCAGCTCCTTGCTTTAGGCTAGGTTAGACCAAAAAAAAAAGCTGTAGGTGGGTGTTGGCAGCTGTCGGTTGTTTAACTCTTCCCTCTCTCTCTCCTCTCTCTTTTTTGTAAAAGGCTATGGCAAAAATACCAGTAGGTTGGCAAAAATTGCTTTATGCACTGTAAAGCAAACCTCAAGCAAAGTTGCCAGCTCCTTGCTTTAGGCTAGGTTAGACAAAAAAAAAAAAAAGCTGTAGGTGGGTGTTGGCAGCTGTCGGTTGTTTAACTCTTCCCTCTCTCTCTCCTCTCTCTTTTTTGTAAAAGGCTATGGCAAAAATACCAGTAGGTTGGCAACTTTGCTTTATGCACTGTAAGGCAAGCCTCAAGTAAAATTGCCAGCTCCTTGCTTTAGGCTAGGTTAGACAAAAAAAAAGCTGTAGGTGGGTGTTGGCAGCTGTTGGTTGTTTAACTTTTCCCTCTCTCTCTCTCTCTCCTCTCTCTTTTTTGTAAAAGGCTATGGCAAAAGTACCAGTAGGTTGGCAACTTTGCTTTATGTACTGTAAAGCAAGCCTCAAGCAAGGTTGCCAGCTTCTTGCTTTATGCACTGTAAGGCAAGCCTCAAGCAAGGTTGCCAGCTCCTTGCTTTAGGCTAGGTTAGACCCCAAAAAAAAACCTTGGTGATTTTTTCGAGTAAAATATTGGCAACACTGCAAGAAAATAGGGCTTATGCCTTACAAGAGCAAACCATTAAGGCAAGCCTCAAGCAAGATTGCCAGCTCCTTGCTTTAGGCTAGGTTAGACCAAAAAAAAAACCTTGGTGATTTTTTCGAGTAAGCAGCTGGCAACACTGCCAGAAAATGAGGCTCATGCCTTACGAGAGAAATCCATTAAGGCGAGCCTCACCGAGCCTCATTTTCGGTTGGTGAACCGGGTTGATTGGACTACTTATACGACAATCACATATCAAACATTGGAAAATCGCTGGACCAAGTGCATTAGTGTACAGGGAGACTACATTGAAAAATAAAAAAAATCACTGTTGTAAGTCGTTTCTTTCTACTCCATTCCGAGAACTTTTCAAACCACCCTCGTATATCGAAGAATTAAAACTAATTGGCCAAACTACATCATTTACACACTTGTAACCATACCACAGAGTCGTTACCCCAGGTATACCATTTCTAATAACTTATACAACTTGTACTAATTCACAATATCATCGAAATGCCACGTACTAATTAGTCTAATCTAATTAATTAATTACATTAATTAGACAAAAATTTCAAATCATATCTTCGACAAAAACTACAAATATACAAACTGTAATATAATACTGAAATAAGTACATAAACCTAATACACATAATACGATAGTAAAATTGCGGCCCACGTGACGGAGTGATTATAATCACATAGCGCTACGACGCAGGGATCCCGGGTTCGAATCCCAACCTAGGCATGGATGTTTGTGAATGTCCATTCATCAATTTCATCATATCATCACTCATCTCCATCCTCCAAAATTAGCCAAAAGTGGCACAAAAAGGGAAGTAAAATAAAGCAGCAAAATAGAATAACAAATTAAAAACAAACAAAATTCAATATCATGGGTTGTTGTGGACCCAAGGACGTGAAAAAATTATAGTGGCACCACATATACCATAATACGTACTGTTTCTGTCACTCTGAACAAACGCATTTAACAAAACATACTGGTACATAATCTTGTGTAATTTAATAAATCCAATGAAACTCAGAGCACTTTAGAAAAGGGGGAACCGCTATTCTCCTGTCTCCCTTTATTTATTTCTTAATTTTGTATTTATATTGGCTTTGTATACATGGTGAAGTTAAGGCTTGAATTAATGCCTTTTCTTCCACTTACTTAACCATCTACTTAAATATGTTTACAAATCAAGTATAAAAGAATTAAAAAATAAAACATAAAATAGTATACCGTTTATAAACGCAGACAAATGATCACCCTCTCGCACACATAAACACCCCTTCTTCTTCTTCTTTTCCTTTTCTTCTTTCTTCCATTCCTTCTCTCTCTCTCCCTCTCTCTCTCTTTCTCTTCCCTTCTTTCTCTCTATTGTCCTACTAAGTTATATTTCTCTGTACCTCTTCTTCTTTTATTTCTTTCATTCTCTCTCTTTCCTTCCTTTTCTTCTTTTACTCCTCTCTGTCTCTTCTCTTCCTTTTATCTGTTGTCCTCCTTCCTTCTCATACTTTTTCCCCTTCTCTCTTCTTCTTTTTCTCTCTCTTCCCTTTTTTATCCCCTCCTTTCTTCTCTTCCCTTTCACTCGCTTTCTTATTTCCATTGTCTCTTTTTCACTTCCTTCTCTGTGTTGTGCTTCTTACTTCTCTTTCTTTTCCTTATCCTGCATCTTTTCCTTTCCTATCTCGCTTTTATCTTCCTTCTATCTCTCCTATTCACTTCCATTTCTCTCTCTTCCCTTTTTTCTTTGCCACGTCCCTTGCGTTAGCATCTGCCAGCTTAGCACAGGGGAGAGACAATGAGATACCTCTGGGCACAGATCAGGGTTACTAACGTTACAAAATATATGGAAGAAAACAACAGATTTAACCCACTACTGAGGGTACAATTCGTACTATATTCTTGATTAATTATGTACAAATATCAATTCACTTTGAAGTTTTTTCATACAGTAATTTTCTTGCCCTTTTAATTTTATTAATTATAACCGATCTTCTTTGGTCTTCTTCTTATAATTAATATGGCATCTTCTTCTTATGGCTTCTTCTTCATATAATCAATAAGGCATCTTCTTCTTATGGCTTCTTCTTCATATAATCAATAAGGCATCTTCTTCTTATGGCTTCTTCTTCATATAATCAATAAGTGCCTTCCTTTTGCAATTAATAAGTCTTCTTCTTCTTATAATCAATAAGTCATCTTCTTTTTGCAATTAATAAGGCTTCTTCATCTTATAATCGCTAATATTTCTTCTTCTATATATTTACATCTTTATTTCTCCTCCTTTATTAGTTCTTTATTTACATCCTTTGTTTCGTTCCTTGGTTTTTCTGAGGAACATCTTATATCCGTGCTGTCTGGATTATTCTTTGTCCGTGGATCATTAAATGAGCTTCCCTTTAAATTTTTGTATACACTCCCTGGAACGGTATGTATATCTATGTTCTGCAACTCATATCCCTGTTGTTGTTTGCAAAATACCAAGGGGATCATAATTGATACTTTCCTCGTTTCTTTGGCATACTAATTAACGTAAATACCAATCTTACGAATAAACAAATAGAAAGGGGTTAGTTAAAGATCGCCGCCTAGCCGGCGCTTAACCTTAACTTGGAGCTACAATGTATGCGCTTCCAAATGGCGCTACACCTGGGGAAATCAACCCAAAAGCCACACGAAACTCTCAGTCCGTGGGAACTGTAATAGACACAAAATCGAAATTGCAATTCGACTTCTTTACTTTTGTATATTAATTGCTTATGCCATTCCTGAATGATAATTCCCCTTGTCTCCTTATTTATATCCTGTTATTATTTTAAACTTATTTATTTATTTCCTTATAATTAGTATTAATATCTACAATCGTTATCTCCTCACATCTGCTCTTTCCGTTGTCTCTATTTACAATCGTATAAGTTCTCCTGGGTGGTGCCATCTCTTACCCACTTTCCAAACTAATTTATGCAGCATCTTTTATAACCGTTGTTCCTCTTGCATGCTGCCACCTATGGTTCTTTATTTCAAAGAAAAGCAATGCAGTTTGTGTACGTGACATCTTCCATTTCTCTCTTCGGTTCCCTTTCTTTTTCTTCCCTTCCTTTTCCCTCTTCACTTTCTTTTCTATCTCTCTTCCCTTCCTTTTCCCTCTTCACTTCCTTTTCTCTCTCTTCCTTTTCCCTCTTCACTTCCTTTTCTCTTTCTTCACTTTCTTCTCTTCCTTTTCCCTCTTCACTTCCTTATCTCTTTCTTCACTTTATTCTCTTCCCTTTCCCTCTTCACTTCCTTTTCTCTCTCTTCCCTTTCTTCTCTTCCTTTTTCCTCCTTTTCTCTTATTTCACTTTCTTCTCTTCCTTCTCCTTCTTTTTCCTGAATGTATGCGGGTGGAGGACATCTCTTCCTTTTTCCCTTTTTTCCAGTTTGGATATAATTCTCGTCTCGACAATTAAACTCCACTTTGATTTTGCGTTCAGACACCCAAACCCAGACACCACAAGAACGAATAAAAAAAGAACACACCAGAAGAATGTTATTTAACGATTTATCCTGGAAACGTGCCCCCTTTTTAAAGTATTTCAGCCCCGCAGAGCACTGTGGAACAATTTGGGACGCTGCATACAGGTGTTCTGGAACGCCTCCAGGCCAGAAGAGAAAGACAGCCATGTGCACAGGAAGACATTCCTCCCAGCTCTTTTCACTTCTAACGAACGATTTCCACATGCTTATTTTAGCGCCAGAAAAAAGGGGTTGTTTGCCCTCTCGTCTCGTTATTTTTACATCCCGCTGCTCAGTGTTTGTCCTGCATATGCTACGATTCTTGCCTCTAATCTTCCTTTACATCTAACTTTCTTCGTCCGTTAACGTCGTCGCCTTATAAGTTGTAATGAAGGGGACCCGGGTTCGATAACCAATGGAGGCACACAGTGGATCGGATACCACTTTAAACTGTAGGTTCAGTACCGATTAGATTCTTTGATGGCGTAATGGTAACGTCGTAGCCTTGAAACTAAGGGGTCTCGGGTTCGATACATGGTGGTTTAGATACAACTTTAACTGTAGGTCCGATCCCCATTAGCTTTTCTGTTCATAAAGTGGACATACAAAAAAATCAACAACGATTTGGAGCTTATCGTCATTCGTAAGCCGAATAGACAGCTTGTTAATTATGTCCCTCATTTCAGTTCATTACACAACACAGCACATATCATTCACAAAAATACAATCCACTCACTACTGTATTCACACGCTGCCTCTAAATAAATTCCACGCACAAAGACCACTAGACGCGATCTAGACTAGAACCGGTCCTTGTCATTTCGGTACTTTTTAGATGCACTCATAAACCATTCCCGCTCAGCCAACAATTTTCTACTCTCCAGTGTATCTCTAGTTGCTTGAAGGTCAACGACCTCTTTTTCAAATCCTCTGCAAGCGTTCAATGATGTTCTTGTCCTTGCCATATGACACACTTTTTCCTTGCCTGCGATAATTTGGCTTCAAAATTTCCAATTCCTGGGAAAATTACATGGTGGAAAAAATTGGTTTGCAACATTGACCCAGACTGTTGAGGAAGTTCAGAGGGTTTTCCCCCGCCGTATGCAACCCTGTTCTCTCTCCTGTAACAGTTTGGCTCTATAATTCTCCGATCCTGTGGAAATTACATACTGGGAAAAAATGGTTTGCAACATTGATCGGTAGCCCTCTCAAGCTTGTCCTTCACCCACATGGACTTGCCCACCGGCGCTGGGCCAGCCGTTTCGCGAATTCAAAGAAAGCGGGCAACGTTTCCAACTTCTAAGAAATCAGGTACATCTTCTTATTGAAATGAACAATTTTATGCACATTTTCTGATAGATATTTTTTCTGTATTTTATTCACTGAGTCTGGGCTTCGCAAATAGCCTAGATAGCCCCGAATATACGCCTCTGGGTCTTAGGTTCAATACCATGTGGAGGCATAGTGGTTCGGATACCACTTTAACCTGTAGGTTCAGTCCCGATTAGCCTCCCCGATGGCGTAGTGTAAACATCGTAGCCTTGTAATGAAGAGGTTTCGGGTTCGATACCCGGTAAATGCACATGGTGATTCGGATCACACTTTAAACTGTAGGTCCAGTCCCGGCTAGCCTTTGGATGCATATAATTGACTTAAAACCAAACTCGTCCGTACTAACGGAAATTTGATTATTATTTCGTTTATTTTACTTCGCTTTTCTGCCACTTTTAACTAATCGCGAGAAGATGAATGATGACATGATGAAACTGATGAAGGGACACCCACAGAAAACACCCATGCCTAGGCGGGATTCCAACCTGAGACCCCTGGCGTCGTGGCGCGCTGTGCTAACCACTCCACCACAGTGTAGGCGGATTTATGGTGATATTTTCTTTAGCTATCATCAGTTATTTTTAGTCGCCTCTGAGGGGTGATCACTTTATTTTAGACGTAAGGGGGTGATCACCTGTTAGACGCGAATACCAAACTCTCTTTCGACCTTTCTGTTTCGGATTTTTACGTCACTTCTCTACATCTTGCTCTAATCGCAACCTTGACCATGTGACGTTCCCTTTGGTGCACGGCGCTGGATTACCACGTTACGGTAGTTGCCCAATCCCCGTGCGCGGCAGAGTTATGAGACTCTCCTTTATGTTGAACCGTCTCAGGACGTGATGTTGAAGAAATTAAAGCATAATTCCTTACCTTTATAACGTTTATTGTCGTTTCATCTTATTAAGATCAATCACAGGGTTATAATATCACTATAACCTCAAACACAATTAAAATCCAATGAACCTTTCTCTGGCAAATTATGCTGTAACTCACATACACATCTTTTTACATTTCACACTTAACATTCTGTCTTCTTATCGTTATTCGTTGTCATGGCAACCCAATCAGCAACAGATAAATCTGTGCCAAACTGGATGTTTATAAACCGAAAATGACTTCCGCTTCCGATGCCTCTGTAATTAGAGGGAGATTATTTCCATAACATCTTTGGCTGTTATGCATTTGAAGCTTCGAAACGAGTCACAACTCTCGAAGCAGCCAATCAACTAAGCGAGCCGCTGACGTCATCTCAACCCAGAGCATATCGCTAAGCCCCTTGCTAGGCTCTACACGCCCAGTAGGCTTGCTAGACAGACTCGCTCAGTCCACTACACATAAATAAAAGAAAACTATATATTTGATAATATTAACACAAAGAAATAAAACATATTCATATTGAAAATAAACAAGTAAAACATTACATATGGTAAAAATAAACAAGGCGTTTCAACCTGAGGAAATAGATGATGGAAGAAACACAATGATACAGTGTTGAAATTCCAGTGAAAATCGCAGGCTCGACTAGGACTCGAGCAGGGTCTCTGGCATACAGTGTTGTTGCCATAACAACTATGGTACCGAAATTTCTTAACTGGGGATAGCATCCAGGCGTGTATCCACGGGGGGGGGGGGGGCGATCGCTCCTCCCAACTGCCAGTTTTTTTTTAGTTTTTTTACATGTTATTGTGCTTAATAATTTTCAAGACTCAACTCTTCTGTCTTTTATCACTAATTTTAACAGGGTCGATAATATTTCTTTAAAAGTTTGATTAAAGCCCAATTGTTGCTCATGAAAGGCTAATCGAAACTGACGAGGCCCCTTCAGAGAATGTTTTTTTGTTTGTTTAGTTATTCATTTTATTCCTCACGTCTGATTCAGTGGCGGCGATTGGTTTCCAAAACTGAGGGGGAACAGTTTACTCTTTCCCTTCGTATATAAGGTTTAGCATAGTGCGGAGACCCAAACCTGGCAGAAAATGGGGGGCAACTGCCTCCCCCAAATCGCCGCCACTGGCGTGATCATTCAGTTTGCCGTGATAGTGGGAATTGTGATAACGCATCCGCTAATAACAATCCATTCTAGGCCTGGATCTCTATTTTTGCCAAAAAAGGAAACCAGTCTTCTTATGAAGAGATGGGCTAATCGGGACTGGACCTACAGTTTAAAGTTAGATCCGTTCCACTGTGTAATGTGCCTCCTCAGGAATTTGATTACAAGACGATAATGAAAACACTGCAACATGTGTTGGTTAGAATGAATTCTCGGTGAGTTGAGGTACCCATCTGAAATTTGCCCCTCCCAAAAAGGGCGCCCGCAGAGGGGAGCACTTAACCCCGCCCCTGAGATATCATATAATCAAATTTTGAAATTGTACCATGAAAACATGAACAAGAGGTGCTGTGAAAAACATGAAATTAAGTGCCTATGCTAATTATCCTAGTTCTGGGGAAGCATTTTGAGAATTCTCTTAACTGGGAGAAAGCATCACGATCACCCCACCCCATCTTTCCTCCATCTTAAAAACTGCTGCCCCCCCCTGAGAAAACATCCTGCGGCCGCCCTTGTTAAGCAAGGAAAGTACTCGTTAAAATCAGGGGTGACCATCCCCCGCAAGGTCAACGCCCCCCCAAATCATATCATATGTGTCCCCCCATAAGCATATCATTGGCGCCCTCAAACCATCCCCACAAAGTATTTAATTACGACAGCGTGTCTACCGAAAGTAACTTTTATTCTCAGCTCTACTGAACACTATACTTACTCTGCCCCTCCTCCATAAACAGGGTTGCCCATCACTCAAGACCGCCCCTAAAATCGTTCATCATAATCTCCCCAAAATATTTTTGTTGAATTGTTAATAAATGATGTTTATTGGAATGAAATAGCATGTTAAGCTGTCCATATTTTTTTAATTGTTCGATTTTAGAAAAAGACTTAAAGCTATCACATTGATTGGTTAAATGTAGTAAATTAAATTATGTAAAGATGCATATAAATAGTGTTTGTGAGTGGCTTTATAAAACTCACAATTTGAGTATTTAACACAAATTTTTACACAACTTAAGATGAAGATAGAAAATTCAACCTTGGAAAACCAAATAACATGCTCCAGCCATATGACCGATTCAATTATTGTTTCGCGAGACATTACAGAACCCTAGTTAGACATTCGTAAGCTCAGGGCAATAACATAATACGGTTTTTCTTTCAAACAACTCCCCACCCCTACCCACGTTTTCTTGGGGTAAATATATTTTATTAGCTCATAACAATAATTACGTGGATTTTATCTTCACTGCAAATGTAACTTGTTAAAGTACAATTTTCCTGTGACAAGAAGTTAGAAATGCGGATTTGATATATTTTTGTTCCAAATCATGCATCTGCTTTAAATTAAGCAGCATACTAACACTAAGCTATGTTAAGAAGTGATGTTATTAATGAATATCGAGAACATCGCTTGTCTTGTAATGCAACTGTACTACGAAACATCACATTCAATTCAATAATGCGCCAAATACGCATCCACAACACATCATCGCGGGCGAAGCGAGCAAGAAAATGTTTACATTCATTTCTTTGGAGGCTTTCAAGAATATTAATTTAATGGGGTGTCAATACTTTCTTGGGATCCCGCGATATTTACTCTTTTCCAGCTTCTCTTTTGGCACGTTCGGGCACGCATATCGCTAAATACAGTCTACAAAATTTAATGCTCGTATTCGCTCTTCAATACAGAAATCCCTTAGCAATCTAAGATTAACACTTTATCAAGAGTTTCCTAGCTTTGCCTTTAAATTAAATACTCAATCCTACCACCAAAATTTCCATGCCAATTTTAGACTTACTGTTGATATTGAAGAGCGGATATTTGCGCCTCCAAAAAATTAATTCTTAGTTTCCACCAGAATTTTCGCAACAGTATAAGAACAATAGTAATACACAAGAATTGGATATCCCCTTCAATTTAATGCTCAATCCCCCTCTAACTAAAATACCCGCCATAATCTAAGACCTAGAGTTCGATACTGCCCCTCCCCCAACGTTTAATTCCCAGCCCAAGAACTCACGTGTCAATAAGGACAATGACCAAATCCAAGCGGTGTTACACTGAATCCACTGTGCAAAAGGTAATTGGCCGTTTTCCCGCCTTATCCGCTCCGGTTACCAAGGAACACAATGGCATTGTTGGGACCACCACAGCACGCGTTGCCTGGCTGGTCGATAAACACAACGGCAGCGAAAGGAGAATGGGCCAATTGAAAGATAACAGCAAGAAGACTAAACACGTTACAGGTTCGTGGACAGTCGACACAGAGAGGGCGTTGGGGGTGTATGATTCACTGCTTGCTTTATCGCGGGTTTACAGTTGCTTCGAGGAAAGACAAGTCTAGGTTCACGGGGAAGGGATGGTTACCTAATTTCTCTGTCACGCGAAACGTAAACAGTTCTGCAGAACTTCCACCTTGCCTCCAGCAGCAGTCAACATCATTTTCAAGAACCACAGGAATTTACAAGACAGCGTTTTCGTAGAGGCCGCCTCAATATTATCACGGAATTTATTTACAGAGGAAGATTTGCGATAATTGAGTTACTATTTGTTGTTATTTTATCTTGTATTTCTGACTCTCTTTATTTATCGATGATGAATGCAGAATTGACTAGTGTTGCCCACGGGATGAGACGGGACAGGCTTTTAAAAATTCGAGACGAGACGAGATTGATCATGTATCCCGGGACAAACGAATATTTTCGAGACGAGACAGCATTTCCACAAGACGAGACAGGCCAAAGTCTCGTCTCGTGGGCAACACTAGAATTGACGCAATGGAACAAACACAACCAATGGCGTCCGCAGGATTTTTGCCATTTTTTTATTATTATTATTGATAATAATAATGTTTTTTTAAAATTATATACATTTGTAATTTCCATATTCTGTATATCTATATAAAGATAATCAATGTAAAATAGACTGTGAGCTTAAATGTAACCCTACTTAAAAACAATAAAAATGACAATAGTTGCTGTAACTTACGGTCTCTAACTCATGGAAAGCAATACTTTTTGTTACAAAATACCGCTACAATTTCGTCATAAGAATTACATTAACTTCATCCAGAAATCTCAGGGAGGGCAAGTGCCACCCCCCTGTGGGCGTCCTTGAAAACAATGCAATGCTAACAGTGACGTAAATAACGCCTCCGCGGTGTCGGTGGGCGCACGAGCTTCGGGTGCGCAATAGTTCACAAAGGTTTTCCTTTTGGCGTTAAAATATATTTTCAACCAAACATACCGGGTGTTTCAACAGAAACGCCGTGATTTCAAATGGCATTTTAAAATATTTATGATAACCACTCAAAAAAAAAATAATTACATAATCTGATAGAGAAAACGCAAAAGTGCAGTACAGGGTTCAATGTTTGCTTTCAGATCATCTAGTAATCGCAGTCCTCGTTTGAAAACTCCCTGCTTTAGGAAACCCCACAAGAAATAGCCTCACGGTTTTAAATCAGGGCTAGTTGGAGGCCACTCTAAACCATTTTGAAATAAATGTGTGTACCGATTGTCAGGACAGGTTCAGTTGTATGCGGCCTAGCTCCGTCTTGCTGGAACCATTGCTGACGAATTGGACAACGTTTCCGTCGAAGACCAGGAATGAAGTATTCCTGCAGCATTTTCAAATAATTTTCTGATGTGACATAGCCATCAAAAAAGAAAGGTCCAATCAAGCCACGTTTCAATACACCACCATACCAAAACCTTTTGTGCGTACAGAGGTGTCTCCTTCGTTCGTGTGGATTATAGATTGCCAAAAATTAAATTTTAGACTTTTGTCAATCATAACATATACAAATTATTACTGTGAATATACTAAATATTTTTTTAGGGTCATTTGAAATCACGGCGTTTCTGTTGAAACACCCGGTATTATATTTGAATGCCCCTACAACTGCAAACAAAGTAAATAATTAAAGTTAAGTGCTCCCCTGTGCTTTGCACCACGCCATGAAGGCGTATAGGGGGTGTGGAGTTAGGGCACCACACTTACTTGATAACCAGTAAGATAAGCCTAATGTGATCAGCACCACGCACCCGGCCGTCTTCACCCCACAAAGTTTTCTCCAGGTACACACTTTACACGACGCTGGGTGGGCAAAACATAAAATGTAAATCACTAGAAAAGTAGAAAGTGTATTACCAGATTAGAAGAAAATCTACATTAGCCGAATGCTTCAAGTCATTTCATCGCCGAAGGGTAGACGAGCCAAGAAAATGAGCTGGCAACACTGACTCTCACCCCTCCCCGCCCCTACTTACCGCCCGCATTTCAGCAAGGTTTAGTGAAATTCTGGCTGTGGCCGAAAGGTACAAGACCGTACTTGAAGCGAACATCCTCCAAGAATGGTCTCGCAGTTCGGTCTTGAAGTCGTCGACCGGAAGTGAAAGTCTTTCGAATTGCACTTCGACTGCAGCGCCAAATACGATCAGTAGATGAAGCTGAGGACACGTTGTTCTTCCCGCGTTTTAAACACTTGTTTTTCACCATAGAAATCCAATAGCATTTTAAAATGTTCTTATACATTAATTTCGACACATTAGAAGAACTTCAACCAACAACTTGCTGGCTTTCTACCTTTTATTTTGACTAAACCATATGTAAAACTCAATATGCTGACCAAGGCAGTAATTTATTTTATTATAAAACAAACTAAACGTAACGTTTCAACCTTCTAGCATGGTCTTCTTCAGACTCTGCACCAAGTACAAATGTCCAGAGTCTGAAAAAGATCTTGCTAGAAGGTTGAAACGTTACGTTTAGTTTAGTTTATGTTTTATAATCAAATAAATTTCTGCCTTGGTCAGCATATTGAGTTTTTCATATCATGGAAACAAGGCTTAATGGTGTTATAAACCATATGGGATACAACAATGATATTTGTTATGTATCAATCAGTAACACTTCAAGTTTCTATGAATGTCTACAAATGGCTATAAATGTTCAATGAGGCTTCCACCCAGGCCTGTACTCAAGGGAGGGGCCAAGGGGGCCATGCCCACCCTCGAGCCATGAAATATTTTAAAGCGAACCTATAAAAAAATACAAAAATAACATGGACGATTTTTCAGATTTTGCAAGAATTTCAATTTTCTTCTTGCATAAATGAATGGGTTGTTTCTGGAGAGAGGTAGACTCCATAAGTCTGCAGTGTAGTATATTTAGCAATTTTAGTTTTATAACCATTTATTGAAAGTTACCAAACGTCCTAATTTGGTTGGGACACTTTACTATTTTTAATTCCTGTCCTGATTTTTTTCGAACCGCAGTCTTGATGAGAAAATGTCCTTTTTTTGGTTAATTCACATTCAGACATGTTCTTCATTATAAGAATCATTCCTAATACATGTCATTTAACTTATAAATATATTACTTTGTAAACATAGATTATCTTTATTACAAATCAAATCAAATCATGGCTGATCAATGGTGGTGGTTTAAGAAAATTGAAAACATTTTTAATTTGTGAATATTGTAATATTCAAATACTTTTGAGATTGAGAATGTATTGGAACCAATAAACACCGAGCTGTACCCCATGTGACAGCCTTTCTCTATAAGCGACTGTATTGTTGATTGTCGGGTCAGGGAGAGAGGATGGAGGGCTATCACTAAATTGATTTTTTTCCCCCGTTACTTTGGATCATAATATTGCAACACTACAATTATACATCCAGCTGCAATACCACCATAGCGTTGGTGGTCACATCCAGGGTACGAATTACCATGGTGGAGGGGGATCTCCCACCTTCCCACCAACGATCTTGTTCTATTAAAATTCAACCCTCCTCCCCATCAAAATTTTCCGAGGGGAAGAGTTCGTGTTATAACAATAAATGGGGCTGTAAGATGTCATCCTTCCACGTAGGACACCCAATTGTCAACCTCACTTCCACATAGTACACCCTGGACTTCAGTTTGCAAACTAACGAGGCTCTGGCGTCTGTGTTTTGTATATATGTGTACTGAGTGCCCCTTCACAGCCTCTGCTTTCAACCGAAGAATGTTTTAATATTTTAGTAAACGACATTACAGTTAATACCTATAGGTAAGGCAAGGGGCTGGACCCCGTATAACGTGACGGGTGCAAAATAGCCTTTAAGTACTGACGCAGCGAAACATTCAAATTCAAACAATAATAATAAGCAATTAGTTTTGACTTCATACATACTTTACTAAGAATAATATCAGAAACACATACTGTTACGTTCCCAGGTTTATTCTCAATGGATCTACTTACTTTTATTCCTCGACGGCGAGCATGAGACTTATAAGCCTACTATGAAGCCCTCAGGTTGTGGGAAATCAGATAAGGATATGTTTACGTAAACCTTACTAACTCTCGCACACAAAAAATATAATTAGATGTCAGTTAATGTTAATATATTACACTTGCACTCGCAATTAAACTCCTTAGTACAAACAAAATTGTATTAGGATCATAATTGTTCTTGACTACACAAATTAACACATTCACACTTCCAAAATCACTTCCATCATCCAGCAACTTTCATAATATCTCTCACCTAACAACCCCAATCAAATGTTTTAAGGTTAGTCCATAACCATAACAGACTACCCAATTGAACAAAACAAATTATGTCATCATAGACATTTAACATATTAAACACTTAAAATGATACAATAAGTGGGTGCGTAACAATACAAAGAAGGAAGAACAAAGAATAATGTCTGTCTGTTTGTGAATGTTGCATACATCTCTTACTCTTGCTCTCTCTCTCTCTCTCTCTCTCTCTCTCTCTCTCTCTCTCTCTCTCTCTCTCTCTCTCTCTCTCTCTCTCTCTCCCTGCTATTTCTCCTCCATTTCTCACCTCCTCTCGTCAGATATAAAACATAGCACTTACACGTTAATTTAATAGGAAACTAATGTGTTCTCAAAGTATATTGTATTGTGCCCCTCCAACTAGTTACGTATATCAGATTTTTTATTTTAAATCGAATTTGCAGATGTAAACAATACCATACACTGCTTGAATGAAGATGAGGTGGGATGCACAAGAGACTTGTCATTTTATTAGCCGCATTTCATGAATGCTAAGTTTTATTTTCGTCGGATTCAACGGAAAAGAGTAGGTACATAAAATTTCTTCAATGTCTAAGTATGCGAGCTACATCTAGACACAGGGATGTAAATTCGGTGCAGGGGGTGCAAAAATCTATTCTCGTCCTGGGCGATGAAATCTCTAGCTACAGCTCTGATAAGGAGATATTTCCTTTCGAGAGACCATTAACAGATTTACGCCATTATAGAAACATAACACCAATAAAAGTATGAGATTTTATTGATAATTATTAATGGAAAGCAATAGTTAAATAAAATATAACACTTATCAAAAACTTTTACCCATTGTCTAATTTCTTGACATTTTGAACCAGTTGTTAAAATAATTAATTTGCTAGTTTACGTGGGTCGTTCAATATATAAGTTTCCGTATGCTGCAAAAAAATTTATTTTTAAAATACATTAGAGAACTATACATACATGTGTAGAAGGATCCTTCCTCACTTCTCCACATAATCCCCATAGAGATTCAGGCATTTGTCCCACCGTTGAACCAATTTGTCTATACCCTTTGCAAGAAAATCAGGGCTCTAGTTATTGAGCACTATTGACTTTAACACCGGAAAAAGATGGAAATCACTCGGCGCTAAATCGGGGCTGTATGGAGGGTGGGGCAGCCGTTCCCTCCCCAATTCTTCAATTTTGTGTTGTGTTTACACTGCTGAGTGGGGGTGAGCGTTATCGTCAAGAAGAATGACACCAGCTGACAGGAGACCTGGTCGCTTATGTCGAATTGCGTTTTTCAGTTTATCCAATATTTGACAATAACGGTCAGCATTAATTGTTCTTCCTCGTTCCAAAAACTCCATAAGCAGAACGCCCTTAGCGCCCTTAACTCCAGCTTTCCAACACGCATGCACAATCCATGCTTCTGAACTCCTTATGACGCGAGCCCGCGTTTTCCGAACAAGCATTTACTTTTCGCCCTTGAGCGCATGCGCCTTCACGTCTGATAACGAATCGATTGGTGTTCCTTGTAGACGAAGGATGGCGTTTGCCAACCATGTGCTTCTTTTTAATGGCATTGCTTTATACAATATTTTATAGCACAGGGAAACTTATATATTGAACGTCCCTAGTATAAATGTACCAAATTTAATTAATTATTTCATAATTGACACATATTTCATGACATATATATATATATATATATATATATATATATATATATATCCACGGTTGCGGGCTTGCCCCCCCTCAAAAAAATCCTGGGTACAGGCCTGCTTCCACCTGTTATGCGACACAGATCCCATCGAAATTCTAGTTGTCTTGCAAGCCCCAAATGGAGTTGGTTGGTGTTTTAAGTCCACTTTATGCACAGTAAGGCTAATCGGGACTGGGCCTACAGTTTAAAGTGGAATCCGAACCACTATGTGCCTCCACCGGGTATCGAACCCGGGATTCCTTGAATAGAAGGCGACGGCGCTACCACTGCGCCATCGGGGAGGCCTCCAAATGGAGAACTCTAGGGTTTTAAATCTGGGGGTCCTCTGAAAGTCGCCATTTTCTTGAGCCCTACACTAGCGCCACAATGACCGTGTTTACAAAAACCATGAAAACAAAACTTGAAGATTTTCTGATTATTGTACAACAAACCTTATTGTTGTGTCTCAGATAATTTTTTAACAATAAACCTGATAAGTTGTTTACTCTCTTATGATACACGCTGTATAATGACCTAATTTTTACTACTCTCTCTGTATTAACTTTCGATCGTCTGAGAAATTGTATGTACTCTCATGAAGCATTCTGCCCCCTCCCCTCCTTCCTGCTCTAATGCTCCAATTCTATTTTTCTGCTGTCGTTTCGAGTTTTCTTTCCGTTTATTTTTACACTCTTTCATCTCTTTTTCTGTCTCTCTCTTCTCGGTGTTAATTTTCTCTCTCCGTTGCGCCGGCTGCTGCACGGATGTTCTTCGCGAGTGTTCCTTCATGAGTTTCATCATATCATCACTCATCCACATCGTCGCGATTATCCAAAAGTGGCAGAAGAGCGACGCTAAACTGATTTACTTGAATTCTGGACTTGAATTGCTCTAACACAGTGACGGCTCGCAATGAATGTGGTTAGTGGTTCTGCCGGTTAAAATGGTTTATGTACAACCTTGGTGACAATGAAGTTCGACCAGAAAGGAATACGTGATTAAATGCACAGAGGCATAGGCGGTGGAATGGGTTACCCGCAGAAGTGACGCATGTGTGTAAGAGGAGGCGTGTGAGCAGGCAAGAATCGTGATCCCAGCATGTTGCACCCAAGGTCACATAAAGAACGAAAACGGAGAACTATACGCGTGACATTGAACTTCGACCAGGCACCAGACCCATACGGGAAAATTCCAGATAGTGGCGCATTCGACGGAAGCATGACGTCACGGACACGATAAGGGAGTCCGCCGTATATAAGCGAGTGCTGTGCACCGAGGAACCGCAGTGCATCGTCACCATGGCCAGGGGCAAACCTATTGACAACACCGTGAGGAGAAGAGTGGTGGAGTTGCAACGGGATGGACTCAGTGAACGGGAAATAGGGCGCCAACTGAACTTACCCAAGTCAACCGTCCACTGCATCATCAAACACCACCAAAATACGGGTGCTACAGAGCCAGGTAAGGCCCCCGGTCGAAAACGCCTGCTGAGCGTGCGTGACCTACGGATATTTAGGCTCTATATCCAGACCAACAATCATGTTTCTGTGGCCGAATTACGACTGTGGACTCGAGAACGCTTTCACATTGAAGTGTCAACCAGAACCATTCGCCGTTACCTACAGCGATGCGGTTACCGAGTGTACAAGGCGAAACGTAAACCCTTCCTTTCCGTGTTGAACAAAGGCAATCGACTACGGTGGGCACGAATGTACCGGGGATGGACATTTCGGCAGTGGAACAGGGTTTTGTGGACGGACGAATCCATTTTCAATGTTTTGTACTGGAAAATACGGAAAACAATCATTTGTCGGAAGGAGGAACAGAATGAAGCAAAATGTTATGCACGTCGGGTACAGAAACCTGCGTCAGTGATGGTATGGGGATGCATGACGGCATCTGGGGTTGGCCCACTACACGTCTGTGAGGGCATTGTGAATGCACACGCCTATACACGCATACTGGAGCGGCATCTTCCCACAGTGCGAAGGCACCTGTTCCACAGGCGGCGTCTCATCTTTCAACACGACAATGCCAGGCCTGATACAGCGCGGCTGACAAGAGAATGGTTGACTCGCCATCACGTGCGAACTCTGCCATGGCCACCATCGAGTCCCGACCTCTAGCCCATTGAGAATGTGTGGCATGTTCTTAAGCGAGGTGTGCAACAGAGGAGACCCACGACAGTGGCTGCTCTTATCGCCTGCCTGCAGGAGGAATGGCACCGCATCGATGTGGAATACCTTGAACGACTTGTCCGCAGCATGCCCCGACGCATTGCCACAGTTATTCGCCGACGGGGCGGCGTCACACCATGGTAAACAGGATCCCCTCTAACAGTGGTCGAACTTCAATGTCACGTGTAGATGGACGAAAATGTTTTATTTTGTGTGGACACCATACAGTGTTGCGTTGCAGCGGAAATTTATGTTTTCCTTTGTTCCTTGTAGCCTGCTGAATAAAATATGTTCAGCATATGCATGTGTTCTCCTTCTTTCACAACACACTCCTATATTTGTGACTGGTCGAACTTCATTGTCACTAAGGTTGTAAATTGCAAGTAAAGCATCACATGCAATGGTAAATAGTAAAGTCTGGTTTCTTCTGCTTTTGAAATTTAATATATACCGGGTGTTTCATAAATAATTGAGGGGTTTCAAACGTTTATTGCAAGTAAACTATCAAACGTAGGTTAATGAAACCAGTTCAGAACGATCGAGGAATGCAAGCAGTTTATGCGCGTATGTTTTGTTAAGCTGAGAGTTCATATCTCTGCCGCTAGGCGACACTCAAATCACCCACATCACTCACAGTGTTTTGTGCAACGTTTTGGTCCCCAAGATCACCGGACCTTACACCACCTGACTTCTTTTTGTGGGGTTTCATAAAAGGCAGGGTATTCGTCTCACCGATGCGGGGTGATATCGCAGCCCTAAGGGACACTATCGACAGGCCCATGTTGATACGAGTGTGGCAACAAGTAGACTATCGTGTCGATGTGTTCCGTGTCACCCGTGTTGCACACATTGAACATTTGTAAGTGTAAAAGAAAACTATTTGAGTTCCTCGTTCGTTCTGGACTGGTTTCATTAACGTAAGTTCAGATACTTTACTTGCAATAATTTTTTGTAATCCCTCAATTATTTATGAAAAACCCTGTATATTGTACGTACAACAAAACACTTACCATGCTGAACTGGACATAGAGAACATGATCGTGAACTCAGTAAGACGAAAGTTGAAAAAAAGCGCAATAAGAACTTTGATAACAAATTCTACCTGAAAAAAATGTAGAAAAATTATTATAAACTCCTTCCTTCCGAAATCTGGATTTGACCATTCCTAGAGAAAAAAATGAAATATTGATTGTAATTAAAAATAATTGTGTGTAGAAATTTATGATCGTATTCATTGCTGTAGAAATTAATTATGACTAACAAAAAAAAACAAGCTGGGTTATTTTGACCGGATTATACCAGCTACACTGAGAAAAATGTTTGTTTGGAACAGCCAAAAAGTAGTTTCTTGTAACCATATACTTGTTTAAATACTTGTTTCCTCTTTAGAGGAAAATTATTTTAATGACCATGCACATTGTGTGGAGTTGTTTGTCTCCTAATTGCGAACAACGCCTAAATCGTTCTAATTGCGAACACATAAATGCGATAAATAATTCCATGTCCTAATTGCGAACACATGGAACTGGTAAATCTGTTTGCAAAAGCAAATAAAGGTAGTGATCCAGAGATACAGCTGAAACGACTAGCAGCAATAGTCAATCTGATTGACTTATCATGCTCATATTAAATTATATATACTTCAACGACGACTTAATCATGTCGAATTTTCTATGTTCGAACTGTGACCATTAAGGCACTGGCCAGTCTCAACATGGATCTGAGTTACTTTTAAAAATTCGTGAGACTCGGGAAGTGTGAAACAAAGTTGTAGGCCCCAACCCAAAGGCAGAAAAAAATGTGTTCGCAATTAGGACACAGCCCATCGAGGTTCTTCCTGTTCAGGCAGCAAGTTTTCGCAATAAAGACTGTTCGCAATTAGGACGACACCGTGGAGTTAGCGTTAAAAATTAGATAATTAACCATGGTTGCCATAGTCAAACGCGCTTTCATTTCTTTCCCTTTGTAACAAGAATTCACCATACCAGTTAAGGAACAGAGAGGCTAATCAATACTGGATACAAAGTTTAAAATGCCATTGAGAAAATGAGCCTAGAACCTCTTCATTACCAGGCCTTAGCTTTATCCATTCTGCTACCTGGAACGCAATCGCTGCAGTACTTATTGCTGAGTCTTGCTGAAGCTACAAGAAAACGTTTCGCCTCAGCGACAGATGAACGTGTCATGCTGATAAAAGCCAGACGCAATACTTTGTGAGGACACCGAAAGCATTGCAGCAAGACACGTTGACAGGGAAGCGTAGGCGCCAGAATCCACGCTTGCCTCGTGCGCCGTGCGATGCTCGATTGTCCCCTCGCCAGATCCTTCGGCACCGCTTCAGTTGATCCGCTAACAGCGGCGCGTCGAGAGGTCCCGCTTACAGGCGCCTCAGGGTACACACGGACCGGCATGTGCCGCAGTGCAACGCGGACCAATCGAATTCCGTCCTACTTGTGACGTAGCCGTGACCTCGGAAGACAATGACCTCAGTGTGATACAAGAAGTGACCTTTCTTTTTACTTTTTTTAACAAGTGTAGTTTAACGTTGCGTATTTGGGCACCATGGAAGGCAAACCGCGACCGAAAATCAAGATTCAGATGCCCACGGTTGGTGGAACGCCGACGAAGACCAATGACGTTGAAGCTGGTATTTACCAGCGCCCACCACCCATGCTTAACGTCCCCCTGACCCCTATGGGGGCGCCGCTCCCGCCGATGACCCCCGGTGTCCCCATGACGGCAGGGGTCCACATGGGACCCATGGGCCCTATGGGGATGTTCCAACACTACTACCCCACCAAGGCGTCCGATTTCGTCTTCAAGCAGTTTTCCGGTATAAAGGACTTTACCGTGAACACTGCAAAGTCCGGACTGAGCATCGGGGAAAAGACGGCCTTCTGGTTCTTCAGCAAAGTCCGTCACTTGTCCAAGCGCTGGTTCACCCACCTGTTCCTCTTCATCGTGATGCTCGGGTACAGCATCCTCGGGGCCGTCATGTTCGTGGCCGTCGAGGGCCCACACGAGGACCAGGAGAAGGCGGACATTACCAAATCGAAGCTGGCCCTTTTGGACACGCTGAGGGTCCTCAGCAGAGACGTCACACTCGACAATGAGACGTGGGAATTCATGGCCTCGGAACGACTCACTGAGTTCGAGGACCAGCTCTACAAGTCCTATGCGGTTGGCGTCACGGACAATGACAGGAAGGTTTGGGGATTTTGGAATGCTATGTTCTACTGTGGAACGGTGTACACGACTATAGGTGAGTACGTTGATTCTTTTTCTTCTCATTAACGAAACTTGGTGGGGGACAAGGGGGCACTTACCCTCCCATAATTTTCAGAGTTATTAACATTTACAAGTTAAGGGTAATTTTGCGAACCTCCTGGAACCTGAGGAAGAAAGAAATAGAAAAGTTTTTTTATAATTTCTCAAATGTAGCAATCCTCAACGCTATTTTAAGGTAAAGTTCCCCGTGCATGAAGGCACACATTTTGCCAGTCCCGATTAGCCTTACTGTGCACAAAGTGGACTAAAACAATCAATCAATCCTCTTCATGAAGGCACATTTAGGTGATGTGGGCGTAGGACCCCACACATTCTTTATCTCGGCCATTTTGGAGGTAATGTGATTAGCACCACGCTCCGGCCGCCTTTACTCCCCAGATACCCATTTATTTGAGGCTGAATGAGCTCCAGAGCCGCTTTACGTGGGAACAAGACCGGAAAAATTTCGACCTTAGGTCACACACCCCGGGAATCGAACCAAGGTCTCCCGCGGGGCAATGAGACGCTCTACCGACGTAAAGGAATACCCCTATGCAATAGTATCCCTCCCGTTATTCACCATCTTCTCAACTTTCACACATATCATTTTTACTATATTCTCAGTTTTTCTCATTACGGACAAACACAAACATCCATGTCCTAGCTGGGATTCGAACCAGGGACCCCTGGCGTCGTATCGCGCTGTACTAACCACTCCGCCACGGAGCTCGACCGACTAAACCACCGCGTTTTGTTTTAATTTATTGATGTTTTCCGGTTTCTTAAATGCAGCAGTCCTTTACGCAATTTAAATGGGATGAAAAACTTTTGGATTCGCCCACCCCCTCCCCCGAGTTTCGCTCCAAGTTACGCTGATGCTACGTATTACAGTTTTGCTCAAGAGACGAGAGAAACTTTGGTCTCTGTCGTCTCGTCTCGTGAAATGCCGTCTCGTATCGAAAATATTCGTGTCTTTCGTCATGTCTCGTAAAAGTAATGCAGGATAACAAAAGTGTGGGACATCACAAAATGTTATTCCTGAAAGTGGGTTTAACCTTCAAATACTTTGCTTGCTGTATAGTACCAACAAATAACATTCGTAAGGAGATTAATATTTGAAATTCAGTTTGTTGACTACCAATTACCTTATGGAATCTGCCTTGTGTTTTTTTTTCTGGCTTCCACCGTACGCTTAAGAGGACATTCAGACCGAAACGACAAGCGACATCGGCCCATTCGTGTAGCTTCGGTTCGATAGGTTTCATTTAACAGGAAGCTTCCAGGACAAGGACAAGGACACGTGTCGAAGTAATAAATGTCACCTTTTGAACCGATACAGTAAGTTGCACGTGTCGCTCGGACCGAACCGTATTCTGAATACCGTGTTCGTGTCACCCCGGTCTGTTGTTCGCGCATGCGCAGTGAATGCTGTGAAATCCACTTGTCCCTTTGGGCTGAAAACCTTGTTACTAAAGGTTAGTTTCCAAGCAGCACGGCGGTTTCAGATCGTACCGACAAGCGACATGAGACGGGCCCCTTCAATCTACAAGCAGGTATTCACGGCACATGCGCAAAGAACAGACCGAGGCGATGCCATGCACGCCAATGGAAAAAGCCACAGACGAGCGACACGCAAGCGACAAGTGGACTTGCAACCTTTCGAAACGTAGCGACACAAGCTTCAAACAAAACTTGTCGCTTGTGTGTCGCTCGTTGTGTTGTTCGCGCTTGTCACTTATCAATTAATGTTGTTTTGGGATGACCATCTTGAACGGTACGCAAATGTCAATCTATCGTCCATTGAGTTCACCCTGGAAACGGCATTGTTGCAGGCTAACGGGGCTTTGGCGTCTGGAACGACGATGATGATATAGTATTATGTGTGGATCACAGGCAGGGCGAAAAGGGTCGTTCCCGTACGACGTCAAGAGTCCCTGAATAGAATCCCAGCATGGTCATGGGTGCTCATTGTGAGTGTATCATCATTCGTTTCATCATATCATCACTCATCATCACCTTCGCGATTAAACAACTGTAGCAGAAAAGCGAAGTAAAATGAACCAAATCAATCCATCAAACTTTCGCACATTTAAGAAAAATTGTCTCATTCTTCTTTCTAAGTTTTAATGTTATTGTTCGTGCCTTCTTTCTCTCCTGTCTATAATTTCTTTTTCACACATTTCTCTCCCGTTTTGTTTCATTTTCTACCTTATTTTCCCTGTCATTCTTTCACTCTCGTTTCTTTATTCTCTTCTTTTTTCATTTCCCTTTCTTTTTTATTCTCTCCGGCTACTATAGCTTTCACCTTTTCAGTTCTCGTTTCTTTGTTTCTTTCTCTCTCTCTCTCTCTCTCTCTCTCTCTCTCTCTCTCTCTCTCTTCTCTATTTCGTTCTCCTTCCATCTAAAGCTTCTTATTTCATTTCTTTTATGTTCCTCTTTCTTTCCCATTCTGTTCCCCTGCCGTTCTCTCTCTGTTCCGCTACTTCGTTTCTCCAATTTTGCTTCCCTCTCTTTCTCTGTCATTCTCTGTCCAACTACTTCATTTCTCTTCTCTTTTCTTTTTCTTCCTTAATTCTATTATTTTCACGGTTTCTTTCATGTCTTCCTTCCTCTTTCCCTTGAAATGATCCTCTCTTATGGCTGCGTCAGTATTTGTATTTTTTAATATTTACTGTCGCCTCTCTGCCTAATCCTGACGATCCCAATGAAATATGATTGATTAGATAAAATTGATGAAGAGACACTGACAAAGAACACCAATTACCACACCGGGATTTAAATCCGGCAACTTGAGTGGCTACGTTTAAAATCACACTCGGCCACCGCACCAGCTTTTGACAACATGTAAACATGACGTCATTATATTCCGCTGAAGAACACAACTCTTCCGTTTTGACCTACATTAGAAAATTTTCCGTATGATGCCAACAAAAATGGAGAGTGTAATTCTCACCAACCCTTAAGGGGCACGCCACCGGTTGATATGTAATATAAGGATACTTTCCCAGTCTTGTTCAGATAGTACCTTAAATCGAAACACCCTTTCTATAGTACATTAATTCGACACTTTCGAAAAGAAGGTCGCCTATATTTTCTAGCTTTCCTTCAGTTCGGATCAATTCCAATGCCATTTGTTGCGTGGTAACCGACCATTGTTGTCGATTTAATCACCTGCACAAAGCACTAAATTGACAATGGAGCAGAGGAAAGAGAAAAAAAACTCTTGACATTTTATCGATAGGGTTTGAGACGGAAGACAGTTCTATGTATTAGGGTTTAGGTTTAATGATGAAATTTCTCTACAAGTGCAAACCTACGTAGGCGGGAACATAATCTTCCATTAAGTAAATTACAGGATATCTAGTTTAAGTAGGAAAGTTCAATACCTTGAGGTGGATGAGCATTCTCTTTCGAGTTGAAGTGTCTGCGCAGAGGCGCAACCACGATTTTTTGTGTGGGGGGGGGCAAGTACCAGGATAAACGTACCAATAATAATAATTACTTGTATAATAATAATGCTATTATTATTATTATTGTTACTAGTGGTATTAGTAGTATCAAAGACGTTATTATCCTCATAAATTACGCAAAAAGGGAGTAGAAGTCGGTGCTAAAGCATTTGTTTGGAACAAACTATTTAAATAATGTTTCAACACCTATTTCACATTAGCTAATAATGGGAAACAAACACACAAACTGTATTTTTGAATGGAGGAAAATGAATGATAAATGCATTCCGAATATAATGCAACATGGAGTGACATAAAATAAGAAAATACATATGCAACATGCTAACACAAAATAGTGCACGTATTCAAAGTTTACTCAATACATACACATATACGACACATGTTATTTAAATACAATACATTACAGAAAACAAATATATTGCGAGCGAAGCGAGTAAGACATTTTTTAGATCCAAGTTTTGCAATTGAAAGCAATATTGATTTTATTAGGGCGCAAATATTTCCACTGGACGCCATGCATTCTCTCTTTTACAACCTTTTTCATTTAGATCGCTCGGCAACCATGGCCGACTCCCGCCGCCCCCTAGCTACGGCCCTGAACTTGACGAGACGGAGGAAAGGAGGCATTGCGAGCGAAGCGAGCAAGAATATTTTACGAAATGTAGTTTTATTTGCATAAAATTTCAAATTGAAGAGGGTAACTGCCAGTGCTCGAAAAATTTTATTTAAAGCTAGGCGCCAGCTCTGAAAATCAGGCGCCAAGAAACCACCTACTAGCAATTGCGCATACTACAGAGTGTTTCAAAAGTCGCGCAACCCAAACTTTGAAAATGTATATCATGAAAACCGTAACAGATATTTACACCTGGTTTTCTGCACTAAACTGATCATGTAGGCTATCACTGGGTTAATAAATTTTTGTTAGCATTTATACAAATAAAAGAAATTACATTATTTGAAAAATATTGTTAATTTGCTGAAAACATCTGAGAATTGATTTCCAACAATAAATACCAACTCTTAACAATTTGTGGGATCATTTGTTGATGTTTGACTAGTCGTAAAACAGTTGTTTGTGAGGTGCAACAGAAGTAGGGTATTTTTCTATGAAAACTTCTTGCACATGAGTGTAAGAATTAGTAGTATCATAAAATACTCTTCAGCAAAGCACACGAGCTGCTCCAACGTATACGCCATGCTGAATCAATTAAAATAAACAGGCACAGTAGCTGCGAAAGTGAGCAAAGATAATTCAAGATAACCAGGGGCAGTCTAGGATTCTCTCAAGAGTTCAATTTCGGCACAAAATCTTGATTTATTATTTTTCATGTAAATGTATGGCCAATACTTAGGCACATGTTGCGTGCGTCTGTTAACAATATTTCGATCTGCTAGTGTTGCCATATACGGAGATATGTCCCAAAAATATAACTTTTTCACATAAATTCGTCAGTCAAAAATCCATCAAATGTTGCACTTGACCAATATTGGTCGTAAATGACAGATTGACATGGCATCAGACATCTAATTATGACCCTTCGATAATTTCTTACATATTTTTCTCACCCAGAAGTGCATTTCTGGAAAAATGTTAACGCTGTCTTCTGCCAGTTATTAATTTATCTAATTTTCTGTGTGGCGTAAACTGATAATTTTTTAGCATTGAAAAATATCTCAATGGATGAGGCTTTATAATGCAGAAAACCCGGTGTAAATATCTCTTACGGTTTTCATCATATACATTTTCAAAATTTGGGTTGTGAGACATTTAAAACATTATATATAAGAAGCTGAGCATCACGGTATTCAAAACATCGCTAAATCATTTGAGAAAGCAGGAACTGGGGGACAAAGAGTAAGAAATTGTTACTGATTGTATAGGATGTTCACAACGTTGATAAAAAAATTGCTAACTTACGCTGTACTGCAATTTGAACTTAGAATCTTCAAAATTTCGTACATATTACAGCAAAAGATCACAGTCGCCAGGCTGAAACGTTTAGTCACCATGGCGACCTGGCGACCGGGATTTTTCGAGCCCTGGTAATTGCTCCTCTGTGCTCCCCTGCAGGTGCCCTTGGCCGTCAATGTTTGCCCCCCCTTGCCCCTCTAGAATTGACTTCCGTCGAAGATTGGGGGATAGCGCCCCCTGCCCCCCTGTGGTTGCGCCACTGTGTCTGCCAATGTTCAGTGTTCAATATGCCTTCCAGAGAATGAGGTACAGAGAGATGTAAGAGGAAAGAGGAGAGGAGAGAAAAAGTGAGAGAGAGAGAGAAGATCGCTTGTCTGTTACTATTTGGCTAATCGCGATGATGAGGATGAGTGATGAAATTGATGAAGGGACACTCGCTAAGAACAATCATGTCCAGGCTGGGATTCGAACGCGGGACCTCTGGTTTCGCAGCGCTCTGTGCTAACCACTCCGCTATAGAGGTCGGCAGAGAGAAGGCAAGGGACAATGAAGTGAAAAGAGGAAAGAGTTACAAAGAGAGAAATAGGGGAAAATAACTGAACAAAAGAGAGAGGGAGAGACGAAGATAAAGAAATGAGGCAGATAGAGAGGGAAGGAGAGAGAAATAAATTAGACAGATATGAAGGGAAATGCAAAGTATAAATAATGAAAATAAAGAGGGAGAGAAAGAAAATAACAAAGAAATGAGACAGGTATAGAGCGAAAGGGAATAATAGAAATAAAGAAACAAGAGGGAGAAATGTTAAAACATATACAAAGAGAGAGAGAGAGAAGAGGAAAAGAAATATAGAAAAGAGAGAGAGAGAGAGAGAAAATGGAAAAGAGATATAGAGAAGCCAAAGGAAAAACAGAAGAAAGAAAGACACAAAGGAACGAGCCAGAATGAAAGGAATATGAAGAAGAGAGAGATACAAATTGTAGAAGGTTATGGACAGAAAAGGACAAAGAATATACAAGAAAAAATGATCATGTAGAGAGGAAATAAACAAGAATAAAGAGATACTAAAGCTGATGAAAGAAGATAGAGGAAAAGAAAAACAGAATAGAGACAGAAATAAAAAGAAGAGAAAGATAAATAGGGCATTATTTCCAGAGTGGATGCACGTGGCTGACAGCACAATCGTCTCCGAAACAAGTACAGCGTAAACTGCGCAGTTTGTGTGTGAAATTAGTCAACCTTTCTTCATTTCCTTGCTTTAACTCGGACAGCGATATCGCAGCGGTTCACAATGCGTCAATATCAGGACTTGTTGCACGCCACCCTTGTGAACTTGTGGGTCTTTTCGCTGCAGTGCTTATCAGACTACACGGAACCGGTGGTTTTGTGTGGCTAGTCACCGCGTCCAAATAGGGTCGTCTGCAGACGAGTGGGGCGGGGCAGGATTAGACAAAATGATGTCTATATGTAAAAGCATGGTTTTGCTTTACAAGCCCTTTTATTGTACATCATAAAACGACTATAAAGTATTGAGTGTTTCGTTTATCATAATAATTCAACATGTTTTGGCAAAGCTTTAGAATGGAGAGAATTGTTTATTCTTGTGATGGCTCTTACAGGTCATTTGGAGTTTAGTGTTTTTATTTTTACGAGTATGCTTCTCCACTGTGTTCGTGCCAGTGAGGCCGAATATGTGGACATATCGTTAACATTGCAATATAATGATTAAGAAATGTATTGCTCTTTTTGTTTGCAATAAACAGGGAACGGATATACATGTAAATACATATTTTCTATTACACTAAAACAAGGGGTCTCGGGTTCGATTCCCGGTAGAGGCACAAGTGGTTCGGATCCCACTTTAAGATAGAACAACATTTGGGGGTGGAACTTTCTCTTCAATTTCTGGGAACTTGATTCGAATATTCTCCATAAGATATCAAAAGGCAGAGTGCGAAATCCTAAAGAGGGACCAACAATATTGTCCTCAAAATATCTCCCACCAAAAATTTTCGGGGGGAGAGTTTTTGTTACAACAAAAAAGATAAACAATTACTTTTTGTATTTTATAAAAAATTGTATATACAAGTAACAAATGAATTCCATTTCATATATCTTAGTATGTAATAATATATTTTTAAATATTTAGTGAATTACTTTTACATATAACAACATAATGAATATGGATATCATATTCTGATTCATATATATATATATATATATATATATATATATATATATATATACGTATGTATATATATATACGTATGTATATATGCGTGCGTGTGTGAATTCAAACCTTCTCCCCCACCCCCTCCCTCTCCCCAGTCTTCATTAATTTCGCTCCCTGCAACGCGTTCGAGAGGCACAATAATTAAATAGAAGCAACATCTAAGTGTCTAAATTTTATTGGGGATGACTGTACTTCCATCCACGAGGAGAGAATTTGTGCGTCTAAAACTGTAGTCAAATAGATCCAAATAAGTTATAGTGTAAGCCAACCTTAAGGGTATACTTCATAGCTTTGCACATTAGTAACCCAAACTTAAACAAAAAAGTTGTGGAGGATGTGAAAGTATAGCGATCGAAACAAATAGTCTTGTTTCGGGGGAGGGACAGGGGATAAATATAAACTTTTGCATTGGATTAGAACCATGTAACATTTTATTGTTTATTTATTCATTATAAGGTTACCTACTAGAGCGTCTGGTGTAGCTCTATAAAAAATAGTATTTTTCGGAAGAGGAGAAAACAGTCTAAGTTTATAAAAGGAAAGAACAAAGGAAAGAAGCTTGCTGTTTTTTTCACATACTATATGTTTCTTCTTGCGTCACTCTCTGAAGCGGTTGTCATATCGCAAATGTATTGCCCTCTCTTGGAGAAACCGCAAAACAGTCTACCCGTAATCGAGATAATGGAAAGGCCCTCATTCTGCACCATCGGAAGACAAATATGGAGGAACAAAGGGTTGCTCTTAAAGCCTTTCTCTCCCTCATGAAAAGTAATGACAATCATTTGCAGTAATGGCACTTCACTTTGGTAACAGACCGACATGTCACATTCAACATGAAAATATCACTGTTCCTTCAGACTAGCCGACAGATGTCTCTAGTGCATTAATATACTCAATGCAGCAAATAAATGCAGCTCATAAGAGTTTCTTGTACGTGAAACAACAAAACAAATAAAAATAATATCAACTCACGTTAAAAACATGTCGATAATGAGGTAAAGGCACCCCTGTGCGTGTGCACACATGCCATATAGGCAAATGGGGAGATGTGGAGGTAGAGCTCCACATATTCATGATCTCGGCCATGATTTGGATGATGTGATCAGCATCACGCCCGGTCGCCTTTACCGCCAGGTACCCATTAATACTAGGCTCAGAGCCGCGCAGAAACAGGGATATGACTTGAAAAATTCCTGCTCCAGATCACCTCCCCCGGGATCCGAACCCGGGAATTCTTGGTGGCCAGACGTCAGCAATAGTTTAATTAATTTAAAGTAGCAAACACACTCACTAAATGAAAAGCGTGGAACGTTCCTTGAAGAAATGTGCTAATTATGTACTTCATTACTCACTAACAAGTACAAACCAAGTATCTTCTTTCAAACCCGTTGATTTATACTGTATTCTGTGTGTATACCCCTATAGTTTAAGACCAAAGCCAGATGACTTTTTACAGACTTAAGCTTCCTATCTCTCTCGTTCTTACTGTTTTTCTATTGTGTGTGTTTCCTTACTTTCTGAACATAAAACATCCATACATCGTGAAATAATATTAAAATATTAATCAATACTGGGAATATACTTGTCTCTTTCCGCAACTGTAGTAATCATCTCATCAATGCATCAAACATGCAAATCCCCAGA
The DNA here is from genome assembly GCF_977018435.1 of Lepisma saccharinum. Classification (NCBI taxonomy): domain Eukaryota; kingdom Metazoa; phylum Arthropoda; class Insecta; order Zygentoma; family Lepismatidae; genus Lepisma; species Lepisma saccharinum. Next base: position 42,874,949 of record NC_139247.1, on the reverse strand, counting down.
ATTGGACTATTTTCAATTTTCAAAACGCCCCCTGCATATATTTTTAGTCATCACTCGGTACCTTTCATATCATATCATGAATAGACTGCATGCAATATCTGCTTCTAAGCAATAAATATAAACTTTACTAAGGTCGCGATCGAAACAAGCGTAAAAAAATTTAGATCTACAAGTATTTCTTTGCAAACTAACAATACTATTAATTTTAAGGGCACCATCAGTTTCACAGGGATAAACAATTCGTCTGGATGTTTTGCAGGACGCTGTTGAAAAATAGGATATATTTGTCTCTTTCTTTTTTTTAGTATCATCGCAGACCGCAGGACGTGACCCTAAAAAGAAGGACTGTCCTGCGAAAATCAGGACGTCTGGGCACTCTATTATACATATATCTGCAAAAGACGTCAAAATAAGTCTTTATATCACAGCTGGATATTTGATAATCCGTTACATTATCCAATTATCCATTGATTTCAAAACTGGCACTGAATAATTTGAAGACTAGATATACTTCACCCGGATTTCTTGCTCACGTACTCAAGCACACTTCTGCTCAACAATTGAATAGCGAATGTATAACTGGCATTGTTTAACTGATTACTCCCTACTCGTGCCCAATTGGCAACCGAACAAGTATTCCCAGATCCAAATTCTAAAGGTGCTTCCTGTGACCTGTACTTAGCATCGCTGCGAGAGTGAATCACCCAGCGAATATTTTCTTCCAGAACACAGCGGTAAACACGAAAGCGAAGAAAATCTCCCGAACCGAAATTTAATCCCTGTTTCTCGCTTATTCTCTGGTTTTCTAAGCGTTACGTCACACGTTTAACTGTAAATTACATTTTGGCCCACGAGAACGCTGAATGAACATGGAGCAGTGCACACCGTAAACAATTTGACCGTGAAAATGTAATTTTACTGTCATTGCTACAGAAACGTACCGTGTAATTGCGTTGAAATTGTTCTCGTATTCAGAATGTTTCCGCACTGCCATCAGTGAAACTATACCCTGCCTCTTTCACAAACGTATTCGTAGACACGCGGTTGAGTGACGCTGTGATGACGATTAGACTGAACAGCCCCGTCTTGTTGGCTGCAGTTTTTGACACTAAGTGTAGTGCAGGTGTATCTAAGTATCACGCTGGTGCAATGAAATGACGTTCAACCAAGTAGACGATATAGCGGTCTTCAAGTTCACAAGATTCAACAAAATTAAAAATTCATGTCTGCTGCTTTATACGTTCATTTCATTAGTTAGCACGCATCACATGATCATACACCAGTGTGCGAATTAACGGGGGGATGTCGGGGATTCCCCCCCACAAAAATTTCATCTCCGGCAAAAGAAAATTATTTTTATCTCTGCCAGGGATGTTTTTATCCCCACCAAAGAAAATTGAATTGAAAGCATACAGTATACCATTTCTTAACTATCCAACAAAGACAATTGATAAATCATTCATGTACATTAATGGTCCAGTCATCAGAGATGTTCCAGCCGAAAAGAATACTAACTAACTAACTAACTCTCTAGCCTTCTTAAACCCGAAGGTTCATGGCTACAGCAACACAGGCCTTCCATCTGTCCCTATCTTGAGCAAGATCTATATACTCTTTTCCATCCCTACCGATTTCCTTTAGGTCCATCTCAACGTTGTCCCTCCATCTTCGTCTTGGCCTTCCTACAGGTCTCTTACCATCAGGTTTCCCAACAAGAATCCTGTAAACTCCTCTTTCCTCTCCCATTCGTGTCACGTGGCCTGCCCACCTAAGTCTTCTTGATTTAATTATTCTAATAATATCTGGACATGAATACAAATTATGTATTAATAATTTAACTACTTTAATGACCTTTTAAATGTTCATGTAGGAGATAAATCAGAAGTAAATGAAGTCTACACAGCAGAACCTTTAGTTCCAGAACCTAACTTGACTGAAGTTAAAGATGCTATTAAAAGGCTAAAGAATAACAAAGCACCTGGCATTGATTTAATACCAGCTGAGTTAATTAAATATGGTGGAAATTCGTTAATATCTCAAATTCATAAATAAATTTGTTTAATATGGAATAAAGAAGAAATACCTCAACAGTGGAAAGAATCCATAATTGTTCCTGTGTTTAAAAAAGGTGATAAAATTAACTGCAATAATTACCGTGGAATTTCTCTACTCTCAACAACGTATAAAATATTATCTAACATTCTTTTAACAAGACTAACCCCATATGCTAATGAAATTATAGGTGATTATCAATGTAGATTTAAACGTAACAGATCAACTACAGATAAAATTTTTCACATCAGACAGACACTTGAAAAAAAGTGGGAATATAATCAAAATGTCCATCAGCTATTCATTGATTTCAAAAAAGCATATGATTCGGTCAAAAGAGATAAATTATATAATATATTAGTCGAGTTTGGAATACCTAAGAAGCTTGTTAGTATGATAAAAATATGCACCAGTGAAACAGAAAGTAAAATTCGTGTGGGTATTAATATGTCTGACAAATTTACAATTCATGATGGGTTAAAACAAGGAGATGCATTATCTCCATTGCTCTTTAATTTTGCCTTAGAATATGCTGTTAGGAAGGTAAAAGAAACTAACGAAGGACTAAAATTAAATGGTATGACTCAGTTGTTAGCATATGCAGATGATGTAGACTTATTAGGGGATGATATAAATACAATTAAGAATAATGCTAAAATATTTTTCAAAACTGCTAAAGAGATAGGTTTGGAAGTTAACAAAGAGAAAACAAAATATATGCTTACAGTCCGAAACCAAGTGTTAGGTAATAATCAAAATCTAATTATTGATAACAACTCGTTTCCAAACTCAAATACTTAGGAGTAATATTAACAAATGAAAATTATATTAAAGAGGAAATAAAAAGTAGGCTAATTAATTCAGGAAATGCATGTTACTTCTCTCTTCATAAACTTTTGTCTTCTCGTTTAATATCTAAGAAACTAAAAGTTAAAATATACAAAACAGTAATTTTGCCTGTAGTATTATATGGATGTGAAACTTGGTCCCTTACATTGAGAGAGGAACATAATTTGAGAGTATTTGAAAATAAGATCCTTAGGAAAATCTAAAAGGGATGAGGAGGGATGAGGAGACAGGTGAGTGGAGAAGGTTACATAATTTAGAACTACATAATTTGTATTCATGTCCAGATATTATTAGAATAATTAAATCAAGAAGACTTAGGTGGGCAGGCCATGTGGCACGAATGGGAGAGGAAAGAGGAGTTCACAGGATTCTTGTTGGGAAACCTGATGGTAAGAGACCGGTAGGAAGGCCAAGACGAAGATGGAGGGACAACATTGAGATGGACCTAAAGGAAATCGGTAGAGATGGAAAAGAGTATTTAGATCTTGCTCAGGATAGGGACAGATGGAAGACCTGTGTTGCTGCAGCCATGAACCTTCGGGTTTAAGAAGGCTAGAGAGTTAGTTAGTTAGTTGAATACAAATTATGTAGTTCTAAATTATGTAACCTTCTCCACTCACCTGTCTCCTCATCCCTTTTAAGTTCAAATATTTTCCTAAGGATCTTATTTTGAAATACTCTCAATTTATGTTCCTCTTTCAATGTAAGGGACCAAGTTTCACACCCATATAATACTACAGGCAAAATTACTTTTTTGTATATTTGAACTTTTAGTTTCTTAGATATTAAACGGGAAGACAAAAGTTTATGAAGAGAGAAGTAACATGCATTTCCTGAATTAAGCCTATATTTAGATTTTGATTATTACCTAACACTTGGTTTCAACCTGTAAGCATATATTTAGTTTTCTATTTGTTAACTTCCAAACCTATCTCTTTAGCAGTTTTGAAAAATATTTTAGCATTATTCTTAATTGTATTTATATCATCCCTTAATAAGTCGACATCATCTGCATATGCTAACAACTGAGTCATACCATTTAATTTTAGTCCTTCTTTAGTTTCTTTTACCTTCCTAACAGCATATTCTATTGCAAAATTAAAGAGCAATGGAGATAATGCATCTCCTTGTTTTAACCCATCATGAATTGTAAATTTGTCAAGACATATTAATACCCACACGAAAATTACTTCCTGTTTCACTGGTGCATACTTTTATCATACTAACAAGCTTCTTAGGTATGCCAAACTCGACTAATATATTATATAATTTATCTCCTTTGACCGAATCATATGCTTTTTTGGAATCAATGAATAGCTGATGGACATTTTTATTATATTCCCACTTTTTTTTCAAGTGTTATAGTATATTATCAAAAGCATAGAGCTTTGTGAATTAAATGACACCATTCTAAAACTGACCAACACCAGGCTGTTTACCACGTAAGTTTCCGCGGCATAGTGCTGATATTTTCAAATTATTCAAATGTTCACAAGAAACTTGTAGGTGGATTAGATGGACGTCAAGTTTGAACTTGGCAATAGCAATTTCGTGTTACTAGTTCGATAGCTCTTTTTGTGTATGAGTTCGGTTTTCTTTCTTAGACTGCAAATTTATTGTTTCTAAATTACCTGTAAATATTATCATAAGATTTAATACTGTAGTTAGAACCAATGTTTTAAGGTACTTAGAACCGATAGGCAAGAGTTAAGTTTATTAACTGGTATACAAATTTGCATATCCGAAAAAAAATTATCTCCCGAAATGAAATCACAGATACGCCACTGAGTGTGCCAAAGAGGGAGGGGGGGTTCGTATGCTTTTTCCAGTAGTCTGTCCTCATTTTGCCATCTTTCCTACCTTTGACGTACTTTACTTAGGAATACTGCAATAGCGTGCGGTGACCATTTAGATAACCGAAGCACTGAATATATAATTTTTAAATAAACAATAGTACATCAAGGGACAGGCTTGCCTTGGTAGAAACACCGCATGCCACTGCTTTGCGGCATTTTAGCATTTCACTGGCTCCTCTCGACACTTTGGGGGAGTCTAAAGTATCCTGGGAATTATGCAAAATTCGAATTGAATACCGAAGCAGTGCTTTGGTAGCTTACCTTGTATGCACGCCACTGGGCCAAAGGGCACGCCACTGGAGTGAGCATTTCCCCCAAAGCAAAAAGCTTAATTCGCACAGTGCCAGACACCACTCACTACACCGCTCCATAACGTAGTGCAAACGGTGCAGACACCAAATACACCAGTTGACACCAAATCAACGAAGTAGACGAATCGGTGTTGCACCGTGTAACCAACTCGACGCATGAGTGCAGTGAGAGTCGAAAAGTGCAGTGAACTGGACGGGGCTAGTATGTTGATGTGATGGCATTGATTGTGCTTACGACACTTGAGTGCATGAAAATTTACTTTGTACTTCACGTGCACGTTTCGCACATAACACAAAACGTGTTGCCTACCTAGTGGTGGAGTGGTTAGCACTGGCACTACGACGACAGGGGTCTCAGGTTCGAATCCCAGCCTGGACATGGCTGTTCTTTGTGAGTGCCCCTTCATCATTTTCATCATATCATTTGTCATGCTCATCTTCGCGATGAGCCGAAACAGGCAGAAAAGCGAAGTAAAATAAAAACCAAATCAAAATCAACCGAAACTGGTCAATTGACACAAACATTTTGACTCCAATAACAAATTAAAGTGCATAAACTACAAATGATGCACTTTTTGGTGCGTCACAGGCGCCAAGGCTACAAATATGAGAAATTAAACTTTCAGGTCTGTTCTTTCGTTTCATGATTATCACACACGTATTATATTAATAGTTTTGGAAATATTTCACTTCAAAACCTGATGAATCATTATAATTACCCTGTATACACAGAACTGCTTAAAAAGATGCTGTCCGTGCAAGCACGATAATTGCAAAGAAACGAAAATTAAATACCTTGGTTTAATGCATTACGAGTTCTGTTTGTTATGTTTGGTACATAGAAATGTGGCTATTAAGTTGTTATGAGGCATAAAAGCAAGATTGACAGGTATCAAAATTTACCTTTCATGTCAAGGGTAACTGATTGACCTTGAACCCTGAATGACAAGCTTTCTTTCTAGATTATGTAGTTTAGGACAAATATTTACAGAAATTGGTATGATTGCATCAATTGTACGCCAAAATGTGCTGATTACAAATCATTCTTATTTTATGTGTCTAGGCTTGACTGTTTCAGAGCTACTGATACTCGCGTGAAGGTTTTCAAACGCAAAATTCACAACGTACCATGATGTAGAAACATAGCGGCCATTTCTCAACTGCATGTGATCAAAAGAAAATGTTACCAGTTTTGAACTGTATCTATGTGAAATCATACTCATAAACCTAAATTTTCTAAAATTCTAGGACGAACCGCACTGTAATTGGTGACTGGTTACATAATTTCCTAATAGACGGTTGAGACGTCTTATTTGGTTACGAAGCACTTTCAAGAGGTATACTACTGCGTCTATCCTTTACACAGTTGCCATACTTGTTTGGTAGAGATTACAAATTCCACATCTGCCTCCGCAGTTGGACACATTTCGTGAGAAACCAAATAAACACAGTATTTTTGACGAAATTCCTTGCCTTGAAAAAAATTTCGAACACACCACACCTGTATCCACGTTCACGTCAGTGCCAAAAGACTATACTCCAATCGTGCTGTATAAAGCATGTGACCATACTTGTCTTTCAAACTGGTGTTCTTTGTTTACATTACATTGAACAATCAAGAATGATCAAATATATCCGTTTACGGTAAATTTCTTGTATCGGACAAACGGCTTAAATTTGCTAGTTGATTTATTTGAATATTCGTACTTACTTATTCTGCATTGAGAAACATTGCTAAAGGTAGCATTTCACTTATTTCACGGAAATAAGCTCTATTTGCGACATATCGAGTAAGTTTTCTTCGTTTCTTTTTGCCTTCGGTAACACGCAAAATGGCGGTCACAGTTTCACTACCGTACTCGGCATGCAGTGTTTCCACCCCACTGCACCCAAAAATACCTACTTAGCCCCAGATTGACGTATAGCCCCACGAACCTTTCATACATAGCCCCACGACCATTTCCGGTAAGGTTAAGTTAGGTAGGGTCACGTATAGGTTACAATAGTTAAAAATTGGTTTCGAAAAAAATATGCGTAGCCCCACACACCATTCTTACATAGCCCCACGAACCATTGACACATAGCCCCACAAACCATTTGCGGAAACGTGCCTTGTTCAGTTACAAAATCACGTGTTTGGAAACACTGACCGGGATTGACCAGGATTACGTCATCACACACACAGGCTACATCCTCCTGGAAGTAAATGGATGCAAGAGCTTTCGTGCATCGGTCACACATTTATATCGAAAAATAGATGATTTAACTGCAAAATTTAATGAACGATGCGAGCAAACACTTCCCCGAACTTCCATAAGTATAAAGAAACTGCATTCGTTAAGTAATTTTTCCTGTAAATTTGAAGAAATCCGTTTGTCCGATACGAGAAATTTACCCAGGTATGTCCATCATAACCACAAGAACTGTGAAAATGAACAAAAATTTAGAGCACAAACAAACAGTCGTTAAAGCATCTTCGTCGTCTTCTTCTTCTTCTTTCCAGTCACTTGCAGTGCAAACTCGAAATAATTTTTATATGTTAACACACTTGGAGTTCTGGGTGGATTTAAAGTTTTAAAAAAGCTTCTATTACAAAATACAAGTATTCAATTCAATTACTCCATCTATGAGTAGTAATAAAGGAAAGGGTTTTGAGCAGACTCGTAGAGAGAGATTTTGGCGCCCTAGGTAGAATTGTGGATTGAATCTGTTGAGAGGTTGGAAACACTGCACTCGCTAGTGGTTCACCTGGAGAAAATCTCTGTCAAATTGGAACACAATGGGACATAATTACAAATAGTTTGTGCAAAATAAATATGATAACAGTATGGTATAGGGAAAACACATTTCTTCAAATTTACAGGAGAAACTACTTACGGAACTAAGTTTCTGTAAACTTTTGAAAGCTCGTGGAAGTGTTTTCTCCCTTCGTTCAACTTATTCGGCCGGTAAATCATGTATTTTTCGACATTAATGTCTCTCCGATGCACAAAAGCTATTGTCTCCATTTCGTTCAACTACGTGAACCAAATGTTCCGTGCGTTCAATGACGTAACCCCCGGTCAGTGTTTCCAAACTCGCCATTGTTTTGCCAGAACATGACACTTTTAACTATGTTTGCCTAACCTCTCAGAACCTAACCTAACCTTGCGTGCATGGTTCGTGGGGCTATTTATGAATGGTTTGTGGGGCTATCCGTGCATGGTTAGTGGGGCTATTAGAATGGTTTGTGGGGCTATCCGTGAATGGTGTGTGGGGCTACGCGTGCATGGTTCGTGGGACTATTTATGAATGGTTTGTGTATTTATGATTGGTTTGTGGGACTATCCATGCATGATTCGTGGGGCTATTAGAATGGTTTGTGGAGTTATCCGTGAATGATGTGTGGGGATACACGTGAATGGTTCGTGGGGTTTTAGAACCCGGAAAAAAATACAAAATGAGTAACACGAAAGTAGGTATTGTTCGGTGAAGAAGGTTGGAACACTGCAACTCACTGATCATAGACAACGCTAGTCAAGATTCCTCCGCCATATTGTGTGTGAGAGGAACGAACAATAATTACTCGATATGTGGAAAATTGAAGCTATTTCGTGAAAAAGCTAAATAGCACCTTAAACAATGTTTCGCAATGCATAATAGGTAAGTACGAATGTTAAAATTGACGAAATGAACGAGTGAAATGTGTTTTCCCTACACCATACTGTTACCATAAATATAGCAGTACCTTGCAAAGTACTGTGTAATATGCGAAAATAAATAATTCTCACAATTTGCAGCGAAAATGTGTTAGTCACATGGAAAGGTGTTAGCTTGCACAGTCATCAATGCGTTTCAGGACGTTTGCTTCGAGCAATGTAGTACAGCATTGGTAAAGTACTGGCGTCCGAGCTCTTTTTTTTACCCCCTAGGAATTAAGGGTAGCGGGTTCAATCCAAAACTCTCCATTATTATTATTAGTATTATTATTATTATTATTTAAGTTCTTCATGGACATGCATTGAGTATGGAGTTTAGGAATGAAGTTGAAAAATTTTGTTTCAGAATGTTCGCAATAATGAAATCGGTGTAGAATTCGAGGAATGTTTCCATCTTCTTAACGTATTTGTTTCTTTCTTTTCTTCATTTCTGACACTGAGGTATACAATTCAGAGACGAGAGTTAGCACTAACTTCCCACTTAAATTAGGCATGTTAGATGTGAAAAATCTGCAATTATTTTGAAACTATTTTACACAACATAATAACCCACTGCGCGACAGCCCTATGAGAGCCTTGGCTTACCTACCGACTGCTGGTCTCCCTCCCACACTGTTTCTCCGTCACCTGTTATAGCGTGGAGATCTTAGACCAGTATAGGGGTGACGGGTGGTCAGCCCGACGAACCCCCAGCCGTTGTAGGTCTTCTCGAACGGGTTACCGCTCACTCATTCGGAGTTCCCCAATTTCCTCACGATGGTGGGTTGCCACCGGCCCTATACGTAGGCCGAATAAATTCCGACCAGAGCCGGATTCGAACCTACGCCGTCCCGCAGCGAACGATCTCAAGACGAGTGAACGCCTTAACCCGCTTTTTTTTTTTAAAAAAAAAAAAAAAAAAAGGAAAGCCCCCTAAGCGGAAGCTTCCCCCATCACATTCACTCATATCATTTCATTCACATTTCTATTTCAGGACTTTTTCAGGACAGACAATCACAAATACCCATGCCTTACCCGGGACTCGAACCCGGAACCCCTGGCGTTGTAGCGCGCTCTGCTAACCACTTTTTTTTTTTTTTTTTTATTGTCTCATTCTGATATACAAGTTATGGAATTACATTGTTTTTGACATAAGTGTAGTACTGCTATTACAATTCGTATTTCTATCTGGTTAACCTTTACATTTTTGTTTGACCTAAATTAAGTATAAAGCACTAATAAGAAATTTGCGTACCATTTCTTCCTTGCTTGGAGAGGAATTTTTTCATATTGTTCTTGCAAGAAGATACTGAATTGTTTCTTAAAACTGATCTCGTCATTGTGAAATATATATATATAATAAGTATTCTGTTATCAACCATTGTACTGCTCGTTGTTTTGTTGGTGGATAAAAATTGAAAGCAGGAAAAACTATATCTGTATCCGTAAACTTTGTTAATGAGGTGCGGCATATACGACTGAGCATTGTTCGCAATTTGTTCCACGCCGTGGAGGAGTTGCGACACTTGGTTATCCTGTGGGCTAAAGAGTCAGGCACGTTGCATGATATACAGTTAGGAGAGTCACTGATTCCATATTGGTATGTCCTATCTCTTGTCACTATAACACGATGAACCACTTTGTACCATATTGATTGGGCAGCTTTTGAAAGGTGTTTGGCGGAGACATTTTCCCATATTTGTGGCCAATTATGTGTATTGGAATCCCTGACTATTCGTGGTACTGTGTGCTTGAAACTATTGATTTCACTATATAACTTTTTGACAGATGGTGTAATTGTCTCATGTCGTAATAACTGGTAGCATACCTGTAAAGCGATGTCCTTATAAAACGAAAATCTTTTGGGGATACTTTGGATATCGATGGGAGCTTCTAATGGAATGTCCTGTATTATCGTCTGTATACATGCTTGGGTCGTTGACTCGTGCAGTGAGAAAGCTGTTTTAAGGCCAGTCTGTACAAACAATGCTCTTGCCTGTGTGTTCACGTGTATTAGTGCCAAACCACCTGTCTTCTCTGATAACGTGACCTCATTTATTGCCACCCGGAAAATTGTATCGTGCCACAAAAAACAACCAACAGCTTTGTTGACCTTGGCTAAGTGCTGTGTTTTGAAGGGCAGGATTTTTGCTACATACCAAAGTTTAGAGAGAGCAAAAACGTTGATAAATCTTACTCGTGTTTTTAAACTCAGAGAGCGCATCTTGTTCACTCTGAGGACGTAGATTGCCCTCTCGCACGTGAGATTACTATTGGCTTCGATCGTTTCATCGATATTTGCATAGAAGTTTATACCTAAAACTTTTATTTTCTTGTCTACAGGGATCTCCGTATTGTTTGTGAAAGGATTCTCCTTGCCAAGGGGCATTAGGAATGATTTTCGATTGTTTAGTTTTGCTCCTGATGTGAGCTCAAAAGTATGTATTTGGCTTTTACTACTTCGCCACGGAGGTCGACAACCCGCTCGGCTACGAAGGAGGATTTTTACATAACATATTCCTGATTATTATTATCATTCACTCTTAAGTAATTATTTTAATATAGGTATTTGGTTAAACAAGGAATGATAAATTATATTTTCTGAGCCTTCAAATCAATTTTAAACCTGATATCAGTCTGTCTCCCTTCGGCTAGATCCAGAAAACATTACTTTCATTTTCAATATATATATATATATATATATATATATATATATATATATATATATATTGCATTTTCGGCCCTTTCTTTTTTGCACTTATGTCATTTTTTTTTCAGTATTTCTTTCAATTTTTGTTGCTTATCTGTTCATTTTTCAGCTTTATGTTTCTCCTCCCTTTTTGCTTCGTGAATTTTAAATGCATTTTCTAGGATAACTTACACATTTAAATATAATCTAATGTACGCGAACTACAACTGTATTTGCTGATGCTGACCGTCTACTGTATCGTGGACGGCCCATTCTGAAAGAAGGTGAATGGCATACAAAAAAAAAACCTTGCATGTAATTTGTGTAACATTGAAGTAAAAGAACAACGAAAAGTACTTAACTGCTCTTATCCCTTTGCTTCAGTAGTTTAAACCACTAAACAGCGGGTTTTACAAAATTATTCAACTACTATCTTTTAATTAATTAAAAAATCAAGCTTTCATTTTCAGAGCGAAAATGGTATTTTAGGTCATTTTTTAATAATTTCAAGGTCACTCTACAGGTCTTCAACTTCCGAGCTCTAGTGAAGACTAAGCAATGCTTCGTATCTGGTTTCTGCACCTGTCACATGGTATCTGAGTGTCTATTGCAATTGAGACAGCTGTCTGGTATTTAAGGTTTACAACTCTTGGAAGGAATCAATGTTATTCCCATGAATCTGAATAAATATTTCGTCAAACTCCTTTCGCCTTGTGAAAAAGTTTCTGCGGTGGATAGGAATCGATCTTACGATCCCTGTTACGCAAGTCGAGCACGTTACCACTACACCACAGATGCCACTCAAAATTTAGTTTGAAGAATGACAGTCCATTCAAATTGATGAAAGATTATATTGTTTTTTAAAAATAATAATAAAAATAATTACTTAGAGTGAATGGTAATAAAAAGAACGTGGTTCGACAGCCCTTGAAGGACCTTGGCCTATCTCCCGACTGCTAGTCTCCCTCCCACAATCCTACATAGAGGTGTGGAGATCTTCAACCGGTAATGGGATGACGTGGGATCAGCACGTTGAACCCTCGGCCGTTATAGAGATTTCTGAAACCGGGTTAGAGTCCAGCACAGATATTTCTGCCGTGCGATGCGCGACAGAACTAAAGAAGCAGTGTTGCTAATGGAGCAGATAGAAAAATCGCTGCAGTGCGCCGATGCACAGCTGTTACGTACAACAAGGAAATTAGAGAACTCAGGTCTATCTAACGTTGAGTTTTAAACGTCATGCATTATACCAGGACTACGATTAATATGTACTAACAAGTGGCTTTGTATGTAGCTACATACATATGGACTAAAAATTCGCAAAATATGAACTAACACATAGTAAAATTACCAAAAATGCTGCAAAGAAGACTTCTTCATACGATTCCTTATTTGAGTGATTTCAAACAAAATAAAAAAATATTATTTTTCATTGCATTAATGCACTGGTGGCGTTCTAACTGTTCACTCCCAAAACCCGTATACACTGGTACGGAACTGCAACGGCAGATAACAAAATGCCAACGTGTTAAACCGCGACAATTAGACCACAACACTCCTCCTCAAGCAGTATTATTATTTCCTCTCTGTGATCGGCAAAAGTCGGTTGCCTTTGTTCTACATTTACAAACGATGCAGGCTTCCACAACAATAACAAGTACATATACTGCCACCAGACGATAAGCTGCGCGGCTTTTTCTTTTGCTATGAACCAGGGCTGGCGCTAGTCATTTTGCCTCCCTGGGCGGTGGCCGCAGATGCCGCTCCATTTCGAACCCCTCCCCCCGCCCCGCCATTACGCAGCAACGGGAAATTGAAAATCAATATATTCCTAATTAAACATCAAAATATAAAATAAATAATGAGACTTCTTATGCTATTTCAATACTATTAAGCGCAAAAGAATATCTCGCTCGACCACAGTTTTCAATAGGCTTATTTTTTTCTTCTCTTCAAATTTTGCCGCCCTGGCCGGTGGCACGGTTCGCCCTCCCCTTCCGCCGGCCCTGCTATGAACTTGGTCACCCATCAAAGCATGGCAATTTTAACACAGAAAACAATATGCATCGCATTAAGCAGCAAAAATGACAGCCTCCTCTTCCTCCACCTAAATCCCATCTTTCGCAGCAAACGTAGCAAACTCTCTTGACTTCCCGCAAAATATATGTCCGCCTGTAATTTGACATGCAATTTTTTCAATGTCGGCACTTCATTTTCACGCAGAGCGTAGTCGTATATGCGCCTACGGTTAACGTTTTCATCGAAAGCGTCCACTGACGATTTGGTCGCTGGTCTTTGTCGTTCTTTCCCGGGAGTGTGGAATGATGTGGAGGGGCCTTCTGACATCTCAAGAGATTGTCTTTCGTTCATGATAGCCCAGATTGTTCGTTCAGGAACTCCAGTCGCAGCCGCTGCTCTCTTGCCAAAATGCTGTATTGGGATGCTAACACCTTCACTTGCTTCCTCCTTCATGAACTCGTGCTTGGCTATGCAAGGTTTTTGATTTCAACTTTGATAGAACTGGAGGCATTATGGAATTTAACGTTCATTAACAAACTCACACTTTCACATACACAAACGCAATACACGCACACAACGTCAAACCGGTCAAATACTTAGTATAAAATAAAAATATGGTGCTTCCAATCCAACAAAACTCACCGTCATTTTACCTGCCTTTCCCCTTCCGTGACAGAAATAGTGCTTCATTATTACAGTTGGCAACATTAGTTACTAGCTAGCCAATGAACATGCACTGCATAAAAGAAGCAACCACTACGCAGTGCTATATTGCCACATTACCGTCCCTGCCGAACGGTGTGAACCGCGAGCTGGAGCGCTATTCAATTGTTTTCAATGATGTTTGCGCGAGTGTGTCCAGGAATGGAATGACAATATGGCAACAATAGCGAAGGTTTTCGAGCAGGGTAGAACACGTGATACTAAGAGAGAGGGAGACGAAACGAAAATTGGTATCTACGCAACGGCAAATTTATGTGTGTTGTACTCTACGCTACTCACTCGTAGCTCCCCAATTTCCTCACGATGGTGGTTTGCCACCGGTCCTATACACAGGCCGAAAACCCAGAGACTGACCAGAGGTGAACTCGAACCCGTGCCGTCCCGCAGCCGGAGTCCAAAGTGAATGGTAATAATAAAGGATATGTTAAGTAAATTAGTTTGAAAGTAATTGCAGACTTTTCACATCTAGCATGTTTGAAATTGGTTTGAAATAAATCTCATCTCTGAATTGTATATCTTAGTGCCAGAAAGAAAGAAAGAGACAAATACGTTGAACAGACGGAAACAGTCGTCGAATTCTACACCGATTTAATTCTTGCCAACATTCAACTTAATTCCAAAAATTACTTACTCAATATATGTCCATGCCTTACTTAATAAAAAAAATGTAAAAGATTGGAGGGTTTTGGATTTGAACCTGCGACCCTTAATTCCTAGGAAAGAAAAAGAACTCTGACGTGAGTACCAATGCTCTACCATCGCATTGATGATTGCGCAAGCTAACATCTTTCAATGTGACTAACACATTTTCGCTGGAAATTGTGAGAATTATTAATTTTCGCACATTGCACAGTACTTTACAAGATTTACTGTTATATTTATTTTGCACAAACTATTTGTAATTATGTCCCTTTGTGTTCAAATTTGACAGCGATTTCCTCCTGGTGGACCATAGCGAGTGCAGTGTTTCCAACCTCTCAACAGATTTTCTGATTCCAATTTTAGCAAGTATTCCTTAAAATTATACGTCTCACTTTAGTTTTCCGTCTTCTTCTCTATTAATATATATGTTGGGTGAATATAGTTTCTGATTTCATGTTATAACCAAGGATATAAATCTTTCACCGCTGCGTTTCTCGTCTAGTAAAAGGACCTGCTGGTTGTCAAGAGCCAAATTAACGATTTCTGGACTTAGAAATAACAATTGGAGCAGTGTACGTTCCGAGATAGAGCTGATTCGACAGCTTTGAGGTCACACTGATTTCAGTGGAAATAGCTAGTGGATGGCAACACTGACGACGAGACATTCCGTTCTGCCGTGACGCTTGTACGCACCCATGAATCCAGTCGTATGCGTCCTCAGGAATCATCAATTTTTCCATGAGTAATATGTGAGCCAGAAATAAAGTCTGGCCTGGTGAGTAGAGTTGGCGCCAAATCTTCAATTACGCAGCAACCTCTTCCCAGAGGATCTTATTGAGTTTCTGCACCATCAAGTTTCTCACTAATCATTTCCGCACTCATCCTTAGTCATCCTACACTGTAAATGACCACCAAGTTTTCAAAAGTCTAACGGCATCTTGGACATTCTTTCATGTGCATAATCACAGCTGCCTGGATGCTTACATTAATCTGTAATTAATAAAATAAACCTGTAATTAACTAGAGTGTAAAGGTGTGACCTTTCTAGAGACACCGAAAAGTCAACCCCACTTTCATGTAGTACATTTTGAAATTACCATAAAAATTTTAAAAAATTAAAATATAAATTATTTTGAGAATAGTTTTGTTTATTGGAAGTAGTTGCAAAGTTATGTAAATTTTACTTTAAAAAGAGGGAACTGTGTGTCTTGTATAAAAGCATACTTAATGTTTGACTTGCTGTATTTTACTTCGCTTTTCTTGCCACTTTTATCTAATTTGCGAATATGAGGATGAGTGATGAAATTGATGAATTGACACTCACAAACATCCATGCCCAGGCCGGCGTCATAGCGCGATTTGCTAACCACTCCGCCACGGGGATCGGAATACTGAATGTTAAATATGTAGAATACAGGGTGTTTGGTAATTGTCTGAAGTACGCCGCAGGCTGCGTGCTTGCATACGTAACCGGGGGAGGCAATTTTAACAGGATTTGTAGTTTTTGTAACAGCTAATTCTGACAACCTGGAATCATGAGAATAGTAAATAACATTATTATTTCACTCATTTTCGTCCCTTTATTTCTCACAACCGACAACTTCTTTTCACTTTACAAAGAGGTCTACAACGCACCTTCTCCGATTTTAATTCAGATTTTTCCCCCAACCCGTGTGCCAGTTGACAATATTTGTATATTTTTTTAGAGCTTATGAAACGAGGAAGTTTTTTCCGTAATTTTTACGCTAAGTGTGTTACCAATTTTTTGAGTAATCCTCTTCGATTTAAACAATAATTTCCAAATTTCTTCATAACGTGTGCACCAATGACTGTTTCTTTCTGTGAGTATGAGAATTAGCAACGTGTCGATTAAGTTTCCAGGGTGTAGTAGTTTTTTCACAATTATTAGTTTTTTGGTCGCAAGTCGGAATATTTCACGAAAATCTACAAACTGCAATAACTCGAAATCCATTGATTTTCGACCCCCGGTGCATAGGGTCAAATTTGTTGCAAATGTGCTCTAGTATTACCCCTTTCCAGGAATAGGTCGAATTACCAATCACCCTGTATACTCTTGTTTCATCACAAAGATATTTCTTCCATAATAATAACACTTAAAAATTTTGTTTCGAATTGTGAGAAATCAAAACTCGTCTGAAACAAGGTAATGTTTGATGCAGAAATAAATGCACGTATATGTATATACAGTGGGATGCATGAGTATTATCGTGCAAATTGTCCATCACCATGTTCGTGCACTTTATTTCACCCAATAAGAGCTTCAAGAATTAAAAGAAAACTCAAAACAAGCTGTTGACAACTTCCGAACCAGCATACATAAAAATCCATTGCTTTAAAACACATAGGATGTATGAAAAAAATTAATGAAAATAGTCATGGACAATTTGCACGGTAATACTCTGTGATCCCACTGTACAAGAGATAGTAGTATAAATGTAGTACTTCTAGTATTGAAAGATTGATATAGAATTATAGATGTTATTCCTATTATTGATAATAATATAATATATAATATAATATTGTTGATGGAATCATCTAATTATACCTGTGGTTAGTATCAGGTGGTTATAATTAAAGTGACGGTGTTCAGAGTGGTACAGCACGGGCTGTAATGAGAGTAGCAGTCTGAAACTTCGTAGATATGCTAATGAAGCAATGCGCTCGCGAATTATGCAAAAAAAAAGTTCCAATTCTCGCCACCAGGGTAAAAAATGGCGCTGTAAGCCGTCAAAACGTGGAATTTTCCGTAACTCTGACGTCAAAGTCGGTTACATTTCCTAACCATTGTGTGAGCTCCCTGGTTGTTGTTGGTGACGCTTGTTGCTTTTTCCTTTAGTAATGTTCATGTAATTCGAATAGTGAAATTGTAGCGATATTTTATTACAAAGAGTATTGTTTTCTGCGATTTATAGTGTTTTTCCTGTATCTATACCAAGTTGTGACTGCTTACAGCGCCATTTTTTACCCTGGTGGCGAGAATTGGAACTATATATTTTTTTTCTTCATAATTCGCGAGCGCATTGCTTCATTAGCATATCTAATGCTGAAAAGAACAAAGGTTATCAAATAACTTGTATCTTCTAACGATTGGTTACAAGTAGCTGATGCAAGAACCAATTTTACCTAAGAAACTTCTGGTTCCTGAACTTTAAAATAGTTGCAAAAAAAGCAACTAAGCTTTCTACCCATGCTTGGAATGCTAATTTTGCAAAGTTTGCGTTGCAGTAATCTCGTATGCAGAACCCGGAACACAAGCTTGCGGTCCGTTTGATGTGCCTGTAAATCAAACACGATCGGAACGGTGAATCACCACGCAAGCGTTTTCGGCCACGAAAGTACGTCAAAAGGCGCAGATATTACAAATGCGAGGTGCAGGGCCAGCCGTGCCATAAATTGTATAAACAACGGAAGTAGAGCCCGTTTCATTAAAACTTACAAGGGAGGTTATCTAAGTGTCCCCCTCCGATTTCCATGAAACTTGGAAGGTGTATAGAGGGGCCAAAACGAAGAAATACGTGTTTTTTTGTTTCGGATAAAAAACTGTTTTAGGGGGCAAACCCCCCCCCCTCAAATGTCAAGATGAGGACAAAACCGTTTTTTAGCCGAAATAAAAAAAACGTATTTCTTCCTTTGGGAAGAAATACACCTTCCAGGGGTCAGATCCCCACTTCAATTTGTCCTCATATTGACATTAGAGGGGAGGTTTTGCCCCCTAAAACAGTTTTTTAGCCGAAACAAAAAATACATATTTCTTCCTTTAGGCCCCTCTATACACCTGCCAAGTTTCATGCAAATCGGAGGGATACACTTACATCACCTCCCTTGTTAGACACCATTGAATGTGATTCTGTTTCATGAATAATCAAAAAACATTGAAGTATATTCTGTTTCTCAATAAGTAGAGGCCATTGAAATAGATTCTGTTTCACGAATAAGAAGAGCCACGCAGGTATGTAGAAATATATATCGGCAGGGATCCTCACCTGCTAACCAACTCATGTATAGTAATAATATTAGTAATAATAATAAATATTATTATTATTATTATTATTAAACTTGTAAGCAAAGATGGTGAAAAAGTTATGAACAAAAATAACAGCGTATTATCAACTTATTTCTAAGTAGGACCATTAAAATTCTTATAAAAATCAGCTGTTCTACCAAAGTGATTAATTTATTTGGTTTAGTTTACTTCGCTTTTCTGCTACTTTTGGCTAATCGCGACGATGAAGATGAGTGATGATATGATGAAATTCATGAAGGGACACTCACAAAGAACGCCTATGATCAGGCCGGAATTCGAACCCGGAGGTCAGCACAGAGACACTAAAATAGATTCAGGTACGTATGTAAGAATATATTTCGGAAGGAGTCCTGACATACAGTAATAATAATAATAATAAATATTATTACTAATAATTAAAATTATGGATGTAGCAATACAGCCATGCTTTTATTAAGAATATGTATATAACTAATAATTATTAGTATTTTATTACACAAATGAGTAAAAAGATGATGCCAAGATGTAGAAATAACAGCTTATTTCTAAGCAACAACATTAAAGTTTTGTAAAGAAATGAGCTGTTCTACCAAAGAGAATAATTTCAAAATTAATAAAAAATTTGCAAGATTTATAGATCAACAAAAGGATTTTTATCCCAGCTAATGAAAATAAGTCCCTAGTTATTATTTTATGAATAATATTACATAATAACGATAATATATATTTTTATTATTATTCGTCTTTTGATAAGTTGTAGATTCATTAATTATTTTTAATTTTTGTTATTTATTATCATTAATTTTCGTAGACGACTCTCAAAACAACTGATAAACAACAAACAGCAAACAAGTAAGTTCTTCTTATCACCCCTCAAAATACGTCACTAAGATGGATGAGTAAATCTGATTGAGGTTATAAAGCATAGAAATCGTTTATGTTTCACTAAAAACGAGTAAAAGGCATTGAAGTAAATTATGTTTCATGAATATGCATAGGCGATCGAAGAAGAAGGAGTTTAAGTTCGCCTCTTATGATAAGGTAGTTTAATCGGGACAGGACCTACAGTTCAAAGTTGAATCCGAGCACTATGTGCCTCTACCGGGTCTCGATTCCGGAACCCTTTGTAATCAAGCAAGGGTCAAGCAAGGACTTGACCTTGATCTTTCAATAGAAGGAAGGGGAAGAAGCAGCCAAGAGTGGATACTTGCTCTGTTTAGCTTTTTTCTAATCCTCTTTCTCTTTTCTCAGTCTTGGCATCTCTCCGTTCATGCTTACGTCCTTTCTTCTTGATCATTTCTTTTTCTATATTTTTCTTACAGTTTCTGTCTAATTTTCCTTCTTTTTCTCTGTTTTCTTTCTCTGTGCTCGTATCCTCTATATATTTCTCTCTCTCTCTTTCTATTTTTTCTATCACATTTCGGCATGTCTCTTTTTCTCTTGCTTCTTTATTTACTTTACTTTCCTCCTGTTCTCTTTCCTTCTCTCTCTCCCTCTCTCTCTCTTTCTTTCTCTCTTTCTCTTTCTCTCTCTCTCGCTCTTTCTTTCTCTCTCTCTCTCTCACTCTTTCTTTCTTTCTCTCTCACTCTCTCTCTTTCTTTCTATCTCTTTCATTCTCTCTCTCTATCTCTCTCTCTTTGTTTCTCTCTCTCTTTCTGTCTCTCTCCCTCTCTCTCCCTCTTTCTTTCTCTCTCTCTCTCTTTCTTTCTCTCTCTTTTTCTTTCTCTCTCTCTTTCTTTTTCTTTCTCTCTCTCTCTTTCTCTCCCCCTCTCTTTCTTTCTCTCTCTCCCTCTCTCTCTCTCTCTCTCCCTCTCTCTATCTTTCTCTCTCTCTCTCTGTTTCTAACTTCTTTATTTCTCTTACCTTTCTCTCATTGTCAAAAATTTCTCTCAGGTCTTGTTTTCTCTCATCCTTAAAACGTTTTCTTTCTTCTGACGTCACAAAAAAGAAGACGTCAATATATCACATATAAGGACACAATGTCTCCATTTTGACGCCCCTTGGAAAATTTTCTGCCGACGCCCATGTCTGTCTACTTGCTTGTAACTCTCTCTAGCTCTGGTAGTTCTCGAGACATCTCTATTTGGCGGGGGCACATCCTTCGTTGAAAGTACTTTCCAGCCTCGGTGTATAGTGCCTCAGGAACAGGATATAACTTTGTTGAACTTTCTTGTCAGTATTTTCTCCTATCTTCCGGACACAGCGTGGCTTTTGGCAAGTGTGGGCCTCTGGGATCGATCTCAAGATCCACGCCTGCTTGAAAGAACTGCGACCGCAGTGTATTGATTTTCCTCAATGTAACTGCCAAATTGAACTTGAGAGAAGTAAACAATTTACTTTCATTATTTCTGTCTCTCTCTGTTTGTTATGTTCTCGCAGTTGTAGCGTCATCGCCTTGTAATCAAGGGGTCCCGGGTTCGATACCCGGTGGAGGCACATAGTGGTTCGGATCTCACTTCAAACTGTAGGTCCAGTCGCGATTAGCCTTTCTGTGCATAAAGTGGACTTAAAAACACAATTCAATCAATCCTTATACGTTACGAACACCCTTGTTCATATTGCCATTTCTCTTCGCTGTCTCTTCTCACATTCTCTCTAGTTTCTTCTGCAGCATCTATGATTCTTCTCACTTCATATTTCTCTCTCTTTCTCTCTGTTTATGTGTGTGTCACTCACTCATATTTCTTTCTCTCTGTACTCTCAGAATACCCTTGTTCATATTTCCTCTTTCATTTGTTTTTTTCTTCATTCTCTCTATTCTCTCACAGAGTGTCTACCAAAATAACATCCAAAATTCTTGACCTTTTTCTCTTTATTTTCTTAACGTTTATTTAATCGCTCCCTACTTAGGTATAGGTGTAAATTAAGAAAATAAATATAATTCAATGAAAAATTTCTACCACAAGGCTGGTAAGAACTGAAGCAGTACTTCAAGAAGCTATTTAGACTTGCTTTACATGTAAGAATTAATGCTTCAGACTTCATCCTGGATGGGGAATGGTCACATTATTTTACAAAACTTCCCGCATGCAAGAATGTAATTCTTAAGAAAGGACGTGAACAAATCTTAACCACAACTCATAATTTTAGATTTCCAACATTCAATTTTATAAAATCTCAATACAATGTTAAATTGTTTTATTCACTAAACAAAATAGCAAAAATTCTTGACACAAGCATAATTTCCTGACCCATGTTGGGTATAAGAATATAAATAACTAAAAACTAACCCTTTGGAGCTACAGACCCTGTAGGGCCTTCGCCTCCTCCACAATGGACTGCCAGACGGGTCTATCTCTTGCTTTCTTCTTCCATCCTCTCACTCCCAGCTTCCGTAGATATTCATCAGCCTCCTGCAGCCACCTCTTCCTTTGTCTTCCTACCCTTCTTCTTCCCTCTGGTCTTTCATACATTAATTTTCTCACACACCTCCTTCCCTCTACCCTTTCCACATGTCCTAAGCATCTTAGTCGCATCCTCTTGATTTCATTCACAATATTGGCTGCTGATATCGGTCCTGGAGTTCTTTGTTTGTTCTTATACGCCTGAGTCCCCTTTCATTCACTGGTCCATATATTTTCCTTAGGATTTTCCGTTCCCATACGAGTAGGGTTTTCTCATCTTGTGCTGTTAGACACCATCCTTCTGCTCCATATGTAACTGTGGGTTTTATTACAGTCTTGTAGAGCCTTATTTTGAGATGTTTAGATATGCTCTTTGATGTGAATAACTTCAAGAGGGAAAAATAGCATCTATTGCCTGCAGCTATTCTGTTGTTTATCTCTGTACTTATATTATTATTATCTGTTAAGATTGCCCTACCATATTTGAACTTCTCAACTCTTTCAAATTTCCTGTTGTTTATTTGTACACCTTTAACTTCTTGATATTTGCTCTTCTCCCGCGTGTTTATCATGTGCTTCGTTTTTTTCCTTGTTGGCTGCATGGCCCACTCTTTCTGCTTCATTCTCTAGTTGTACAAAGCTTTCCTTGATTCTTATCTCCATTCTGCTTGTTACGTCATCTGCATAACAAGACATTGTTTCATTCTGTTGAATGTATTTCCTCCCCCGAGTTCCTCGACACTCCTCCAGACCTTCTTCATCTTCATCTTCACCATGTGTCCCTACCGTCATCTTAAGGCGATCTTGGACAATTGAACTGAAGCAATGTATCAGATAAGATCCGATAACGTCCCGCATGAAAATAATCTCTTCCTCCTATTTGCATATATATACTCGTAAATAGGTCCTTCGCAAATATTAACACACAAGACAACACAAAACTCTTCCTCCTATTCACTATTGTAAATAGGTCGTTCGCGTCCCTCCAGACCTTCCTTGGATTGCCGCCCAACCATGCGGACGGTGCTGCACTTATAAAACTCTTGACCCACCTTCTTCAATCATATGATTGATTTCGGTTAATGCTGTGGCACGAGACAATTGCGTATCATCTGCTGTGCGGCCACCTACACTGTTTGCATCTTCAAAATCTTGAGGGAAAAAACAACAACATTTGTCGGCTCCGGGAATCGAACCTGCGAACCTAAGATGAGCAAGCAAGAGCGCAAACCATGAGCCACACGACCACTTTCGCAAACTTTGAATTCTAGTTAAACTTCCTGGCATTCCAATAGGAAAATCTTTACTAAGGAATTCTACACCACTACAGCGTCTTGAATAGTTATCGAAATATGCATTTACTTAGCATGGCAACTTCAATTGGGCGTTCTCATGTTAATATTTGCCTAACTTACGAATTTTCCTTCATTTTTCCAAAAGAGCCTTTACGTTTTGTACCAACTCATGCATATAAACACTATGATTGAGAATGGACCTACAGTTAGAAGTAGAAAGCAAACAATAACATGTGTTCACAACAAAGTAAAGAGAGTAGTCGTCAACATCCAGTATTGAATTAGTGTTTGTAGTCAACAGAATCCTTACAACCCACAAGTGTCTGTAGCTGCGCAGTACACCATAATTATTATATACACTGAAACTGCCGCAGATTTTCAAAATATGTTAAGGTATTTCAGAAACAATTTCCAAGGTCATGGAACAAGTGTCCCGGGTTGGAATCTCAGTCTGGGTATGAGTGTTGTTTGTGAGCGTCCCTTCATCAATTTCATCTTATCATCACTCATCCTCGTCTTCGCGATCATCAAAAGTGGCAGAAAGCAAAAAAGATAATAAATGGAATCAATCAAGATCGCGGAGAAAAATGAAAACTCAGCCTTATAGTCTAATTTTGGAAGACACGTTTTTGCAAGGTCACAAGAAATCAATACAACAAGAATTTTTCAGAAAACCACCTTGTAGTAAGTTACATAATAGATTCGTGAATAGGAATATAGTTAGCAATAAATAACGAAATTCAAGACAGTATAGTCTTAATCATTTCTCCAACCGCCCCCCTTATTCCGAGACAAATTAAACCATTCCGAGACGTGTAGCGACCCTACTTTATCAGACTGTGTATTTTGACAGTTCTTTAACCATCCAAGTGTTCCTATTATTTTTAACACCTTTTAGAAATTAAAAGAAAATGAACCTCAGGGTTCTAAATATATAAAAGGTTTAACATTCCAATATATATATATATATATATATATATATATACATACATTTTAATAAACTTTGAGATATGGCCCCAGCCTCCTTGCCACGCCAAGTTACGCCTATCACGATAAGCAGCAATGCATGAATTAAGCGAAGGGGATAATCTCAGCCAGTGGCGGCAATTGGGTTCCAAAACCGGGGGAGGGGGGGCAAGGACAGTATATTTTCCTTTGTAGATAAGGTTTAGCATAGTGTGGGGACAAAAGTGGTGAAAATTGGGGGGCAACTGCCCTCCCCTAATCGCCGCCACTGATATCAGGGTTTCAGTTTCATCCTGGTGGCTAGCATGATCCCGTTTCCATAGAATGCCAACGTCTTTAGTATGTTATCTGACAGAAAGAAATAGGGTAACTTCGGTGAATAACGCCACCAATTGGTCTTTTTGTTCTATAACTCATACATTTTTATTGTTAGGAACATGAAACTTACATGTTTAGGAGAATGAACTTTCCTCTATCGTGTAATAATAAAATATTGATTGCACTGTTATAATGAAAGCAATAAAATACGAAATTCTCTGTTAATGCAAAATGGCGTTATTTCCAGACCTGTCGGCTAATAACGCCATATTCTTAATTACAAGTAAAACATTCACATTATCTTAATTACAAATAAAACATTCACATTTTCTTTACTAAACTGTACTAGGAAAAATAATTACTGTAGTAAGTTATTAGAAAAAGCATGTCTTTTTTTGTCTTTTCGCGATACCCAGTCCCTCAAAGTTCTGCGAGGAATTTGGAACAAACGTGCAGCACATGCTATCTTCATTCCTTGTTTGACGGCTGCCATAGCTTGCCTAAAGTCATCTACTGACCATTTGGCCTGTATATTTCTACATTTTCTCGCCATCTGAAAGAGGAAATTAACCGAGAATAAATATCTGTACGCCTCAAAGGTAACTGAGCAAGAATAAACCTATTTTCGAAATCAACAGTTCCTTAAATTTGAGTTTAAATTGAGTGGCGTTATTCCCCGACACGATGATGGCGTTATTTCCCGAAACAACAGATTGCAGTTCAACCAACTGTTCTAAACTTACGACACCGACCATGAAAACCGTACACACATCATTCTCTTACGTAATAAACGTATTGTGTACGTACAACATTGTTAACATTTAAAATCTAATCCTACAATAGAAAAACACTCATCTTTGTCGGCGCGATGAAAATGTGGACCCTTTTTTCTCGAAACGCAACTCAAACGTCTACACTGTTCAAACTGTTTCTCTTAAATGAAGGCTCGACAATGGCAACCGTTCTTATCAGCAATGCTACCAGGCACCATTGTTTATCGCAAAACGGTGAGTCACCCCTTAACTTTACATGCGTCCATGCTTTTGAAACTTTGAAATGGCGTTGTTTCCCGCCTGGCGTTATTCACCGAAGTTACCCTATCACCTACATGCACCGAAGATCAGCGCTCAAAGTGTAGAAGGTGAAACGCAGCGGGATGATAATTCCTTCAGTTAAACAAATTCTATAAATGCTAATTTACCTAAGCATTCCCTCTAGTGCATTGTCGTAATGTTGATATGTATAATCACGCCCCCCGCCCCTCTTCAAACTTATATCCCCAAACCCGGCCAAGTATCCCCGAGCTAGAAATTTACACTTCGAAAACTACAGAAGAAAAAATGTTTTTCGAGGGCTGATGGTGCCGACACAAGGCCTTCCAAAAATTTCTTAAGAAAAGTTGTTTGTCTTGATGCTCTCTACAGACTGCCAAACTTCGTCGGTGGTTGAAATGTGTGTTGAGGATGGGGCGGAGGGGGAAGGAGGTTTGAGTGTAGAATTTTTCAAGGAAACAAAGGTGTCTATATTTTCACTTTTAAAAACATAAGGGCCTCGCGGGAATGGTTCGCACAGGACCTCGCATTTCCTAACGGCGGTCAATCACAGGAAAGAATTGTGAGGATCTTCTTCCAGCCACGATGGACATATACCATGATGCTATTTGCCAAAAAGAGACAAATTGTGCTACGCGGTCTGCAATCTCCATGAGCTGGCAGCACTGCTAAGATGCCTCATGAAGAGAGGTTTACTTTGTTGAGAAGCCAAGAAGATTTCGAACGAGAGCCTGGCTCTATCCAGGGGAAGTCATGAAGACATCTTCCTGTGTGAACGGTAAAACATTTCTCCTTGGATTTAAACATGCAGACCGAATGTGAGATCTGTGCAACTTCAACCCGATGTTTTCTTTACCTCGCTTTCTGATGTCATTTATTTTCTTAGCTTGAAACACATATTGTGTAGGTGGACTTCCCTACCAACGCTGTTGTCTTGTTGTTAGAAATTAGTACTCGATGCAAAACCACTTTTGCAGACCATGGTTCTCAAATGGCTGTCGGCCTCCCCAATGGCGTATGGCAATCAAGAAGCCCCAGGCAGTGTTGCCACAATATGAGGGTACAATTTCCCTTTCCAAAGGGGCAAAATTTCCCCTTTTGGACCAATTTTTCCCTTCACCTAAGTAAATCATACAATAATAATAATAAGTATTAGTAGACGTAGTAGCAGTAGCTGTAATTATTATTATTATAGTGGTGGTGCTGGTGGAAGCAGTAGTAGTAGTATTTCCGTTGATCCATGTACAGTGTCTCTCAAAAGTTTTAGGACAACGACATTTTAAAATAGGCAACCCAATTTACGCACGGCATTGATGGGTTGCGTGTAGAGTTAGGCTCAATTTCAGGGTTGCCATATGCACAATATATATTTATGAAATACGCGAAAGAAACAAATCTAAGTATTAATGCATAAAACTAGAAAAGAGGAAAGAAAAGAGGACAGAGGAAACGGAAGGAGATAAAAGAGAGGAGAAGAGACAAAGGGGAAGAGGAAAAGTAAAGGAGCGAAGAAAATAGAGAAGAGAAGTGGATAGGAGAAGTAATGAGGATAAAGGAAAAAGATTCGAGGAGAGATGAGAAAAATGGAGAAAGAGGAGATACGAGGAGGAAAACGATATGAGGGAAGAGGAGAAGAGAAGTTTGGAGAAGAGAGAAGGAGACGAGAAGAGAGAAGTGGAGAGTAGAGTAAAAGAGAGAAAAAGAGATGAACGAAAAGAAGAGGAGGATTGTGAAGTGGAGTCGGAAATCGAAGAGAGAAAAGGAGATAAGAGAAGTGACGAAGAGTGGGATGGGAACATGATGCGAAAAAATTAGGGAAGGCGATATGAGATAAAAGCAGAGGAGAAGGAGGTGAGAGAAGAAGGAGAAGAGAAGAATAGAAGGGACTGGAGGCGAGAGGAGAAAAGATATAGTTGCAGAAAATATCGTCTCGGCGTCAAGAATAGATGCATCAAATTATCGTCATGAAACATTCAATAGCATTTTCAAATGTATTGGAATTGGAGAATGTATTAGATCGGTGCGAAATGCCTTTTGGCTAAGTTCTGAGAAACATAAAATCTTCCACGTAAGATCTTTGATTTTACCTGCGATTATATCACTATAAACATGAATGTAATTTTAATATTTATAAGAATTATCCAATTTTTCTCCACTTCTCGGTTCATTGAAATGGAGATTTTCTAATTTAATATTTCCCCTCCCCCCATTGTCAATTACAAACAGAATCATTCCGTTTCAGACGGCGTGGAGAATGAACACAGAGGAATATGCACAGGATGAAAACTTTTCAGTCGATATTTGTGGAGGTATCTTTGCATTGAACTCGAGTGGGAAAATTTATAGAATTAGTATGTCCTGAATTGTCACAAATATAAATAGTTATTTCATTAATATTTGTCAATGTCTTTGAAGCAGTACACAATTATCGTTAGAGTATCAAAATTCACTATCTTATACATGAAAATATCCCTTTGAACGTGTGTCAATTAATTTTTATTATATATATATATATATAAATTCCAGATGCAAAACAATGTAATCACTTTACTCTGCTATTACACATAATGTCACCATGCTCTTCATTAATTAAATGAGAATTTTAAAAAATCGAGCCTGGGACAGTGTTATGAAATGTATTTGCTGTTGCGTAAGGTAACACGAAATAATTACATCGCTTGCGAATATAATATATAAACAGGCGGAAAATTATATTCATAAAATCACATCACATTTGACAGTGTTAGTCAAGAGGTAGAAGAAGCTGACCAATGTGAAATGTAGATGCAGACTGCTCTGGACACGATACTGCGTCAGTAAACAAGCATTTCCTCTGTTGCTGTATCACAGGAAGAGAACATCGTCCTGCAATGTTCAAGCCTCTAGCTATTTTCCATTAATAATGTCCAATCACAATAATAAGATAGAAGAAATAACTCGCATTTTCACAACTACCAATATTCTCGTTTTTCTTCATCACTTGAAAATTATTTTTCGAAGATAGCTGCTATACTACAAGAAAGCAATTCAAAACTAAAGTAACAATTCAACTACATGCATACCCAACGACAGTTACAATATTGGAGGGGCAGAATAATTCAAAATTGTTGTTGCAACGGAAGGAAAGGGCGTGGTGTAATGTTTAGAGTTCTCCATTGGGCTTCTAATGGTCCAAGGTTCGATTTTTTTTAGTTTTCTTTTTATTAATGAAGAACATGGTGACATTATTTGTAATAGCAGAGTAAAGTGGTTACATTGTTTTGCATCTGGAATTTATAAATACAAGAAAAATGAATGGACACACGTTCAAAGGGATATTTTCATGTATAACATCGTGAATTATGATACTCTAACGATAATTGTGTACTGCTTCAAAGACATTGAAATATATTAATGAAATAACTATTTATATTTGTGGCAATTCAGGACATACTAATTTTACTCATTTTTCCACTGCAGTTCAATGCAAAGATACCTCCACAAATATCGACTGAAAAGTTTTCCACATTTGCAATTCTCCATGAAATGTTTTCGTCGATTCGTACTACGCGTGCCTTCGTTTGCTTTGTTACAAACAATTATTCTTTGCACATTACGTGTAGGAGGAGAGTTGCATCTACATTTCACATTGGGCAGCTCCTTCTACCTGCTTTCAGAAGCGAAAGCTTGTGGGGTAGTGGTTACCGTTAAGGATTCTCAACTTGATGGTCGTAGGTTCAAACCCCTCTGGTTGGAGAAAATGTTCGTAAGTTTTAGACATATTCCTCTGTGCCCATTCTCCACGCCGTGTGAATCGGAATGATTCTGTTTGTAATTGACGATGGGGAGAGGGGAAATATTAAATTAGAAAATCTCCATTTCAATGAACCGAGAAGTGGAGAAAAATTGGATAATTGTTATAAATATTAAAATTACATTCATGTTTATAGTGATATAATCGCAGGTAAAAATCAAAGATCTTACGTGGAAGATTTCATCTTGCTTCGCACCGATCTAATAACATTTCAAAATGCTATTGAATGTTTCATGACGATAATTTGATCAATGCATCTATTCTTGACGCCGAGACGTCAACTAACTTTTCTCTCCTCTCGTCTCCAGTCTCTTCTATTCTTCTCTTCTCCTTCTTATCTCATATCGCCTTCCCTACTTTTCTCGCATCTTGTCTCCATCCCACTCTTCGCCAGTTCTCTTATTTGCTCTCCTCTCTTCGATTTCCGACTCCACTGCACTATCCTCCTCTTCCTTTCTTTTTTCTCTTTTTCTCTTTCACTCTATTCTCCACTCCCCTCTTCTCGTCTCCTCCTCTCCTCTCGTTTTCCTCCTCTCTTCTCTTCTTTACTCCATCTTCCTCATCCCTGCTCGAATCTTTTCCTTTTACTCTCACTACTTCTCCTCTCCTCGTCTATCCTCTCTTTCTTCTCTCCTCTACTTTTCCTCTTCTCCTTTCGCTTTCTCTTTCTTTTCTTCTTTGTCACCTTTCGTTTCCTCTCACCTCTTTTCCTTCTGTAGACTCATCAGTGATAAAATGCTAGAAAACCTTATTTTCGTTCAGAAAGAATTTTGTCATTTGCGATATAATAGTGATATTTTTATATTTTTACACACTAATACTTGCTTTTATTTATTTCGCGTATTTGATAAATATCTATTGTGCATGTGCCAACCCTGAACTTGAGCCTAACTCTACACGCAACCCACCAACGCCTTCCGTAAATTGGGTTGCCTAGTTTAAAATGTTGTTGTCCTAAGACTTTTTAGAGACAATGTACGTGTGAATAAAAAATGTTAAATTTTTCACATGTCACTTTTATTGCTTCCTAACCAGGTGTCCCAGGTTTGGATCCTGGTCAGGAATCCATTTAATCGTTAATCCTCATCGTTACTATTATCTGAAGGTGCAGATAAGTAATGTAGAACATAACAGAAATATAAATAGATACAGGCTATATTCAAGGGAGCAGGAAAATAACAGAAAAAATGAAAATGTGAATACGAAACTGGAACTTAGCCTAAACTGTAATAATGTAGTCAAATGGCTTAAAATTTCCGTGAAATTGTGGTATTTTTAATTGAAATTCAATTTTCCCTTTTGGCTAAAATTTCGGTCCGAATTTCCCTGCAAAAGGGAAATTTCCCTTCATGTGGCAACACCGGTCCCAGGTTGAATACACGGTGGAGGTACAGTCACGGACAATAATAATGAGACACCTAGATGCTGAATACTTATTTCCCTGTAAGGCGTTGTGTGTTGTATAAAGTGGATTTTAATAGCAAATTTTGTATGGCAACTTCTACCACCGCCGTAAAGTAGGCAACACACATAACGCCTTGCGGGGAAGAGAGTATTTCAGGATATAGGTGTCTCACTTTTATTGCCGGTGACTGTACATTGTTGTTGTTGTTGAATTGGTGTTATAAGTACACTTTATGCACAGTAAGGCTAATCGGGGCTGGACCTACAGTTTAAAGTGGGATCCGATCCACTAGGTATCGAACCCGGGACCCCTTGATTACAAGGCGACGACCCTACTATCGGGGAGGCCCACATTGCACATTGGTTCGGACCCCACTTTAAACTGCAGTTAAAGTGATTAACCTATCTGTGCATAAAGTGGACTCAAAATAACCTCCAAGCATTGTGTTTGATTGATTGATTGATTGGTTTTGCTTTATTTTACTTCGCTTTTCTGCCACTTTTGGCTAATCGTAAAGATGAGGATGAGTGATGATGCGATGAAGGGACACACAAAAAACATCAATGCTGAGACCGAGATTCGAATCTGTGACTCCTGGCGTCGTAGCGTGCTGTGCTATCGACGGAGGTCAGCAATTGTTCTTTATCATTTTTTTAATGCATGAGAAGTACTTTGCAAAATAAGATTGTTCCCTGTGAATATTTGAGTAACAAACAGCTAAGAAACCGTTAAATGTGAGACTTTTATACTTGCAGTTAACGTCGGTATAAATTTACAATACCGGAAGTATCTCCGATTGCTTTGATATTACGCATACTCACTAATTTCGGCCTTGTAATCAAGAATCTGCAGTTAAAAATTGGCGGTCACTTCCAGAAATTGCGAAGATACGTGCACATATTAACGCTATGAATGTCGATACACTATTATGTAGCCATGTTTGATGATGTGAACAAGTGAAGTTCGCTATTCGTTACGCTGTCTACAGCGTTGCCACACTGTTACTTTGTTACTTGGAGATCATTGATCTGCAAGGAGAATGACGACAGTGACGATGAGAATATGGAGGGAGAAGAGATTGTGGAATACGGCTTCGAATAGAAGTAAGTTTGGCAAGGGTGCGGTTGTTACAATTGCATGGAACGTTGATTTGCATTTGAGAAAATCTCGTCTTGCATAAGGTGAAAAAAATGTTTGCTCTACAAACCATTCACGGTAAGGTTAGGTTAGGCAAGCATAGTAAAAATTAAGAGTCATCATAAACATAGTTTTGAAACGCTACTCATTGCCAAAAATAGTTATTTTCTTCATAAATCAAGGGTGTTTACTCCGTTCACGGACTCACTTTTTTCGACTTATTTTGCAATTTCTAGACGTGACCGCCAAATTTTAACTGCAGATTCGTGATTACGAGGCCAAAATTAGTGAGTATGCCGAATTTAAAAAAAAATGGAGATACTTCCGGTAATGTAAATTCGCTCCTTAACTTCGCTCATTAGTGCCAAAATATATTTGAGTATGACGGAATTCATTGGTTCTGCAAGGCGAAAGTTAATAATATATTAGGGCCTACATCAACAGCAGGCTACTTCCATCACATTTGACTGCATTCATTGCAGATCGATAGCTTCATGACTTTGAAACGAGGAGGACGCTACTCACTAGGGTAGGCAAGAACGATCAATGCTATCATGAGTTCCATACCTGCCTTTGCGTGTCCTTTGCTCATAGACACACTTAGCGACAGTGTTGGTGATTTGCACGTACCTGTTTACCAGCGAGAGGGGCTTGTAAATGTTTCTACAAACTGCATGTTCAAACCTGAATGTTTGCAAGCAATAGGTGTAACCCCTTGAAATAAACGATGAAAATAGTCATTATACGAGGGATAGTCACAACAAAACCTTAATTTGTATTTTTTCCTTGTCTAGTAGATTTCTGCATGTAATGTAATATACCTTTCCCGTTAAATAAAAAATTATACAATCCTCTGCAGGCATTATGATATTACAGTCGTCAACGTTATGATTAAATTTAATTTGGGACGATCGAATTTCAATTTGAGGCTTTTCATTGTATTACGATATTGAAAGAGAATGCCTATTATATGTCTTACTTAATTTTGATTTTATTTATTGTTCCTATTTTCCACATTTTAGGGCCTTTCGCTGCCTATTTGGCTAGTTTTTAGTGCCTACAAATTCGGGTTATAATAAGTTCATATGAACCTGCACCATCTATTTTTAGATTTTTGAAATATTAAAGTCCACTTTATGTACAGATAGGCTAATCGGGACTGGACCTCCCAGTACCCATCGAACGCGGTACCCCTTGATTACAAGGCAACGACGTAACCACAACGCCGAGCATTCTTATCTTATATTGACTTTTCAAGTGCCTATTTTCATAATTTTGGTGTCTATTTGCCCTTCCTATTCTACAACTAAAAAGTCCTTATAAAATAACACTCTACAAATGATATATCATTAGTAAAACTGCTTGGCAGCTATAGTCTAGACGCTGATGACTGCGTGCGTGCTCACTTCGCGGAACCATATCGCAACGAGGCATGTGCTAGTATTCAGAAATAGATAGAGAAAGGGCGCGCGGTGCCAAATTCCGTTCCCAGGACCGGCGACATCAAAGAGACAAGCAAACTGAGACAAGACGCAAAGTGGACACTAATAATCATCCGGCTCATTCAATGATGTGTTCGTCTCTCGCTGCCAGCTGGTGACTCACGCGCTGGAAGTCAGACGATTGCTCAAGGGTTACGACCTGTGGTGAAACGACAACTAGCGACACCTGGGTGGCCGATTTAGTAAGCGTCTTACTTTCAGAGGGATGTTAAGGACTTGGAATCAATGATTTGTGATTTGAAGCAGATAGTTATTCACAGGAATGGTGCAGAGAACGAGAACGATACTAGACCCTTCGAGACTTGTCGATACGAGACAGACCTCCGTAAAATTCAACGAGAATTCGACAATTTGGTATGATATTTAAAAATTTACAAACCAAATTTGCTTCTGCAATCCATCCAAAGCACTGAAGTCTTCGAGAGCGAATTTTGGAAGTTCTAGATTTAGCATGAAAGGATACCTAGCTACCCTTGCCTTAGGTGATGCCAGAAATATCCTTTCACCTTAGCATCCAGAGAAGACACATAGTTAGAAACAGAGTTGTCATACTTAGCACTTCCCTCACGTTACAAGTTTTCAAGTTAACAATTTAAGTGTCGTAAAGTTACTGTTGATAACATTACTTCTATTGCAGAGAGTAACTCTGTTACTGTTTACTGACTTTTGAAAGTATCTAGTTACAGTTAATTTTTTTCAAAAAAGTAACTGTTATTTCTAAGCACAAATTTAGATCTACCAAACTTTGAAAAATACACCAAAGTTTTTTTATGATTAGGAGATATAATTTAATGAACTTTTGTATCTTGTCTTTCAGGTAAGTGTCCGTAAGGGGGTAGAAAAAGGAAGAGTATTCTTGCAAGATGGGGTAAGTAGCTAGTATGTTGTGTATCTTCTGCAAGTTCTCTCACACTAGTTCTTTTGGACTTGTAATCTCCACACCGAAAGCTCCGGTTTCGAGTAACGGTCTGAGCATTGGTGTTCCTTTCTAAGCATGTTTCATCTTATTATGATTCATTCCCATGGTACCAGAAAAGCATCGCAATACAAACAAAATGCAATACAAATTAATACTAGTTTATTTACTTTTTATGGTATATTAGACAAAAATTGAGCCTTAAACTTTTTCTTTTGAATTCTTTAAGTCAGGGCGTTCAAACTTTCTGTGTTTTCATATACGAGAGGTAATCATGGACAGTATTTGATGCAAAGTCGTGATTCATGTTCAGTTATACCGCAGTATCATCAACAGTGACTAATCTGCAGTCGCGGCGCTACTTGATCTGTTGTTTATTTGTCTCAGTTGCCACATTAGTGTCAGGCTAGAAAATAAAACTTTTTCAGTTGTGCATACTCTTTCATGGGCTTTAGAATAACATCCGTGCTATTTAATGACTTTCCCTCGTATATTATTAACAATATGAGTACAAATAATCATAGATGTCCCACTTCTCTGGAAACTAGCATCGTTCATTTCAAATTATAAAAATAATTAAGAAAACTTTTGTTTTTCTTTGTGATCGATAAAATAAAACCCGTGGGTGGCGCTACAGCCCGAATGCCGGCCTCACTCCCACCTGCCGGGGTGGGAGATCATCCAAGTTATAGGATGACCTGTGGTCAGTGCGACGAACCCCCAGCCGTTGTTGTAGGTTTTCGAGACCAAGTTACGCTAGTCATTGGTAGCTCCCGAATTTTCCCACGATGGTGAGTGGCCACCGCTCTCATACACAGGCTGAAATTTCAGGAGAATAGTTGTTATGCTTCTCCCAGGAGACTCGAATCTACGCCTGTATCGATTGATGCACCACAATGCATCGATTGATGCATTAAAGTGTGTCTTATGGCTTCTTCAAAGAATCAGATTCACATTTGATGCATTTGGGTGCATTTTTGTATGTCGTAAAAGAAACACGAAAGTGCATCATTTGATTCAAGTGAGGATTCCTTTCAGTAGAGATGCACTTCAATGCATCAGTTGATGCGTTTTGATACACCTTGATGCGTTTTGATGCACTTAAACATTTCGTCTGAGCTACATAAACTCTGTAGCTCAGGCCAAACGTTTGAGTGCATCATCCAAAAAGATGCAGGAAGGTGAATCAAGGAACATCAACTGATGCATTGAAGTGCATCTCGACTGAAATAAATCCTAACTTGAATCAAATGATGATGCACTTTGGTGTTTCTTTTACGACATACAAAAATGTACCCAAATGCATCAAATGTGAATCTGATTCTTTGAAGAAGCCATAAGACACACTTTAGTGCATCAGTCGATGCATTATGGTGCATCAATCGATATGATTCATTTAGTTTTCTGTGTGTAGCCGGGTCCCAAAGCATGACTCCTTTGACCGCACGACCACGGTGCAGGACCTTGATAGTCGATAAGAGAAGTAAAAAAAAGTTGACTGGTATTGGTTGATTGGCAAGTTCAATGTCAATATATGAAATAATATTTATTATATCTATTTTTGACAAGTATGTTTGATTACAGAAGCATTCTCTATTGTCAAACTAAAAGTTAAAATGTACAAAACAGTAATTTTAGCTGTAGTATTATATGGATATAAAACTTGGTCCCTTACATTGGAAGAGGAACATAAATTGAGAGTGTTTTAAAATAAGATCCTTAGGAAAATATTTGGGCCTAAAAGGGATGAGGAGACAGGTGAGTGGAAAAGGTTACATAATTTAGAACTATATAATTTATATTCATGTCCAGATATAATTAGAATGATTAAATCAAGAAGACTTAGGTGGGCAGGCCATGTGGCACGAATGGGAGAGGAAAGAAGAGGTTACAGGATTCTTGTTTGGAAACCTGATGGTAAGAGACCTGTAGGAAGGCCAAGACGAAGATGGAGAGATAACGTTGAGTGGACCTAATGGACCTGAAGATAGAGATGGAAAAGATAATATAGATCTGGCTCAGGGTAGAGAGTAAAAATAGACAGATGGAATGCCTGTGTTGCTGCAGACATGAAGCTTCGGGTTTAAGAAGCCTACAGAGTTAGTTAGTTAGTTAGTTGTCTATTGTCCAATTTAAAAATAAACAGAGTACAAAACGAACAGATTACAGATGCACGGCAAACCTTTGGTATTAACACAAGGGAAAATGTAGAAATAACATGAATATGTAATTGAAAATATGGAAAATATAGTAAAAATAACTAAAATATGTACTCCCTCTGTCCCATAATTATAGTCCGGTATGCCAAAATGGTAGTGCAGGAATGACAGACGAAGAGGCAGATGGAAAGCACAATTTGTACTGATCCTTAAGTAATAAAGTTGTATGACTCATTCCCGTATTTCATGTTCTTCTTCCGTGTACACCAATGTCACAGTTTGAATATCGGTCAATTATTATGACACAACACAAAAAAATGTACCGGACAATAATTATGGGACAGAGGGAGTAAAATATTTGCTATAAACTGAGACATGAAAAATATGGAAAATGAAAATAATATCATTTTTGGAGCTTACATACCACGATTTAAAATAGCATTGATTTTAGCATCATATGAAGATATGCATTTACGTATAAATCCGTTTCCTGATAATTACTTTACAATTAAAGTAAAAAATCCATCAACTGCTCGTAGAATAAAACGTTGGGAATGACATCACATGCTAGTTTTCCTCTGACGCATTCTGGAGTGATCGCACACTTTTGTTGCCGCTTCGCAAGAACAACAGCTGTCCATTACTATCAGAGAGCATATGGAGGGAAACAGATAGTCCCTCTTTCGACTCGTACAGCGAAAGGACGGGCTGTTTTGCTTCCGAAGCTAATCGAGTCCACTCCAATAACTTTCTTATTATGCCCTGCCAATACAAACAGCGACAGAAAGTAAATTTAAAATGGCTGGGAGCTGCATCGCTGGCTGAAAATAAACTTCGAACAAAGAGAGGGCCAACATATTGACAGCTAAGAGTACAGCGATGGAGGAATGTGCGTAGGGTGTGTGGAAAGATGTGCCCAGAAGAGAACTTCAAGTTTAAATGTCGTGTGCAAGTACAAAGGAAGGACAAGGGAACTAAACCCCGTACCAGCTAACTGTAGACCAGGCGAACGAGAACAAGTCTCTGCGCAAGTAGTGACGCGAGACGGTTCCACCAATAAACGGGATTGCGTAATGAGCGACGGGAGTTACCGCTTTTCTACTTCTCTCTGTCAGCGTTGCAAACTTTTGAAAACGATAATACAGTCCGCACTCGGTAAACGAACCGTGTTTTTGTCTCCAGGCCAGTACGATTGGTTAAAGAATTTCTTAGGGAAATATTAGGGATAAAACAGCAAGTGAAAATTTTGACAAGCCGTACATTTAGCGTACGGACTAAGGCCTGGATCGAACGGTTGGCAACGCTGCGCTTTCACCACTTGATTCCCCTCCTCCTCTGGCGCTATGCTCGGTCCTGCTCTACAGTTAGACTGAACGCAACTTCAACTGGCGACTGGGAAACAGCGAATCAACGATCAGCTGATTTTGTTTCGACTGACATCGGGTATTTTCGAGTCACAAGGCACCGAACGTTGTTCGCGGGACGAAACAAATGGAAGTTGGGTATAACACATGTTGCCAAACGTACCGTAAGGCGAGAAAGAGTCTTCTCGGGCAACGGTGTTGCCATCCCCAGAAATCAGAGGGGGGTTAATGGTACAACTGCACACGCCATCCTGAACGATGAAGTTTCCGGAAGGACAACTGGATCTCAACTGGATCTCACAACAAGGTCATATAAAGACAAGTGGCAAAAACAGAAGTACGCTTGGCAACGTTGCTTCGGGAGAGCGATGTGATCCCTTCAGGTTTTACTTCCCAACTGAGTTTGTTGACGCCCACGAACCACACCTCCACGAAAATGATTGGGGGACAGAAGGGCCAGAAATAGCCATCAAGGTCAACCGCCAGATAGAGTTGCGTTCAGTTATAGCTGGGACAGGATATAGCAAGCCGATCCCTGTGTTGGAGTGGTTATCACAGGCGCGCTATGGCCCCAGGGGCACAGGGTTCGAATTTCGGCCCTGGCATATGTGTTCTTTGTAAGTTGATTAAACGAGGTTATGTTATGTCGCTCTTCTGCCACGTGTGTGGCTAATCGCGAAGATGAGAAAGAATGGTAATGAGACGAATGAAGGGACGACTCCACAGAGGATTATCCTGACTATGTGGATCCAATCGCCCGAGCCTCGTTAGTCTGCAAGAAACAGTTACCGGGCTGCACTACCCCTTACCAGAAGGTCACCCATTACACCCTTGTAAGCTCCCCTTCATCCATTTAATCATATCATTACTCATCTTCATCTTCGCGATTAGCCAAAAGGGGCAGAAACGGGAAGTACGAGAACGGGAAGTCGTAAAATAAACCAAACCTTTTAATCAACTAGAAAACCAGCAAATGACACAATATTTCGGAACAAAAGTAGACGATATAAACAGTGTTGCTAGATTTTCCGAAACAAATATTTTTATTTATTTATTTTATTTCGGCTTTGTATACATGGCGAGGTTCTTCCACTTCCACTTCGATATTACAAATCTATAACTTGGCTTAGTATATCACTTAATTGATATCGCTCACTTGTGCGGTTAGGTTATTCACAGCTTGAAGGCGAGAGAATAATGAAGGAGCAGGCACAGGGAAGTGTGCACAAGCGTCCATGGTTTCTTGATTGATTTGCTTTATTTTACTTCGCTTTTTGTGTCATTTTTGGCTAATTTGCGAAGATGAGGATGAGTGATGACAAGCCGGGATTCGAACCTGGGACCCCTGGCGTCGTTGCGCGATGTGCTAACCACTCCACTACGGGGTTCGGCTCCATGGTATGTGTTAAAGGTATTCGCCAGGGATGACTGAAGAAACCAAGGGAAAATAACAGAGTGGTCTGCATTGAGAAGCCTTAATGACATCATACTGGTCCACAATTTAATGTCATTTTTATTACGTTTACCGACAGAAAAATACGTCCATAAAATAATACCTGAAGCTTTCCTGGCTGAGAATGATGAAGAGATTATCTCGGAATATCCAGGCCAGTTCCGGATAGGCTTGTAAGCTCTCGACAGCTAACGTCACTCTCATCCTCCATGCATTTACTGAAAATGAGAGCAACGTTAGCTCTCGAAAGTATATCGGAACTGACCTGTCTGATATACCGGGAGTGTCTTC
Source organism: Lepisma saccharinum (assembly GCF_977018435.1). Lineage (NCBI taxonomy): Eukaryota > Metazoa > Arthropoda > Insecta > Zygentoma > Lepismatidae > Lepisma > Lepisma saccharinum. Next base: position 42,835,112 of record NC_139247.1, on the reverse strand, counting down.
TTCACTTTACTTCTATTCCTGAAGATGACAGTGATGTTGGCTCTCGAAAGTTTGGGAGCATATTCGGAACTGAAATATCTGATGTCCCGAGATAGTATCTTCATCAGAAAATCACATTTTCGGTGGCAATATACAGGGTGAATCATAAGCAATAGCACAAACTGACACAGTTGAAAGTACACGATAATAGAAGCAAGAAAGTCTCCGTAAACATGGGTCTGCAAACGAGCCGTTCTCGAGATAATTGCGAATGTGTGGTTAGAATCCGTCACTGACTTCATTTTGTAAACACCGAGTGCTTTACTCCTTGCGCGTTCCGAAGTTTGCTCTTTGTTTACAAAACAGAACATTTCCGAGAGGTGGCGTTGTAATCAAACAGGATGGATACAATCAGTACAGAGTCTAATCGTACTGTGGGAGTCACGTCAGTTGTACTGTACTGCGTAGTGAAAATGGAACCTTACAGCAACGAAGAGTACATTTTTCCAACTAGGACGACGTTTACAAACAATGTAGTCAGTGGTGGCTTGTAACCATACATTCGCAATTATCTCGAAAACGGCTCGTTTGCAGACCCATGTTTACTGAGACCTCTTTGCGTCTAGTATCGTGTACTTTCACTGTGTCAGTTTGCGCTATTACTTATTGTACATCCTGTATACTACGTGATTGTGCATGCGGAATAGAAAGTGGCATTTTCAGAAAGTTCGTAGATTTGACACGAGATTTCAGCTAAGAAAAGTCGTTCGCCATTATATCCTCTACGCGCTGTTGAAGTCTGGCTGCGACACCACGCAATGAAGCACTATGAAATGTTACATATACGAAACGTTGCTCAACTGGAGACCTTTTGCAAGATGACAACATCCAGCTATAAGCTGTGAACAATCTGAAACTCAACGCATCGAAATCAATCACCCAGAAGTGGCCTGACCTGGATGCGGCGATCAAAGACACTATTGACCTTGAACTTCTATATTTTTAGCTTCTTCTTGGTCCCACGGGAATTCCTATGGGTACATTATTTCTCTCGGCTCCACGTGTGTCTGTTGTCACTGAGGCACGTTAATGTCCTGGAATGAATCCAGATTCCCCTGCAATCATCCGCAAATTTAGAGAATCATCTCTCCTGTTCTGTGCCAGTTCAGTGATCTGCTGTTATTGCACGCGGAGACATGTAAACAACCAACAAAGGTACACGAGGAGTCGTGAGGCGATGAAAAAATGCGTCATCGACTGCCAGAAGAAAAGCATGTAGGAAAATTACCATCACGAGCGGTATACACTGGTGAGCCTTCAAATATGGATAGTGAAGTGAAAGGCGCGAAACGTAAGCGAACATTGTCATCATCTCCATGTTAAAATGTAGTTTAGTTTATCTTACTGATATATCAAAATGAAAGAAATGATTGTGGGCTGAAACTACCAAGGTAGATATTTTACATATGTGTCACATTAAAGCCTGAATCACACGGAACTGGATATCCAGTAGGAATGCCCTAGTTGGCGCTGGACTGGCTACCCATTTGCTAGTTTTCGCCTCACACGATTCTTGCTACCGTACTTGTCGATATACTTTTGTTCCCATACGACATTGCGCAGAGCAGGCGTAAAGATGGACGAGAAATTTGAAGAATGTTCTAGGAGAATTACTGCTTTCTGCTAGAGATTGGCTCGAGATGGTAACCAATGCGTACCGAACAAGCTTTAACTCGCGTATGCTATTATATGAGATTCGCAGGGTTCATTCACATTTTTTAAAAAGAAATCAAACATTTAATTTAATACACTTGTAATAATAAGGATTTTTTTCCGCTAATCATATTTGTCACGTACACATCTCATTGCTTTGCATAAATACCTAAATATTAAAAAAAATATAAATATGCTGACCAACGCAGTAATTTATTTTATTAAAAAAATAAACTAAACGTAACGTTTCAACTTTCTAGCAAGGTCTTCATCAGACTCTGTATCAAGTACAAAAGTAACAAGATACCAAAAACAGGGCATTATATATATACAAAACATTACTCCCTCCAGACTATTAGAAAGTTGTTCTGGAACTTTCTAGCAAGTGGCTTTCCCTTGTCAATTGTACTTTCACCTAAAAGGCTAAAAATATATACTTCCATATGGAATGTGGTTGGGCTTTATATCTCACGCTCTTTTTCCTTCATTTTCTTCCTTCTTCTCTCCTCTTTCTCTCTTGTCCTTTCCACTCTTTCTAACACTTTCTTCCATTCTTTGTTTAACTTCAGTCCCCCATTCCAGTTCATTGTGTCTTCTTCTTCTTAAACAAAGAATGGAAGATAGTGTTAGAAAGAGTGGAAAGGACAAGAGAGAAAGAGGAGAGGAGAAGGAAGAAAATGAAGGAAAAAGAGCGTGAGATATAAAGCCCAACCACATTCTATATGGAAGTATATATTTTTAGCCTTTTAGGTGAAAGTACAGTTCACTAGTGAAAGCCACCTGCTAGAAAGTTTCAAAACAACTTTCTAATAGTCTGGAGGGAGTAATGTTTTGTGTATATATAATGTCCTGTTTTTGGTATCTTGTTACTTTTGTACTTGATACAGAGTCTGATGAAGACCTTGCTAGAAAGTTGAAACGTTACGTTTAGTTTATGTTTTTAATAAAATAAATTACTGCCTTGGTCAGCATATTTATATTTTTTCATAATCATGGAAACAAGGCTTAATGGTGTTATAACTAAATATTTTAATGAACTGAACACGAATGCACTACACTTCATCTCTTTACTTTTTTGTCGAGAAACGGAGATACTATAACAAAAACAGCCAGCACTCGGAAACCACAGACAAAAAACGCTTCTTTGCAAACTCACAGATTATCTTCACATGGTCAAACTTTGCTCTGATTCGCTGCTCCACAGAACAGTCGATGAAAGCCAGTAGCAATTAGAACATGTCCTATTCCTCCAAACCAGTGAAACAGTCAGCGTGGCAGCCATCACATCCGGGCAGGTAGCCAGTTCCGTGTGATTCGTCCTTTAAATTATATTACACTGTATTCGCTCGAGGGTAGGAGGCTCGAATTAATACGAGCGAGCGAAAGTGGCCCCATGGGGTACTCCAACCTACGCACATTAGGATACAAACTGTACAAAGAAAAACTTCTTGTACTGATGTACATTATATATTCAGGCTTTAATTATGTCCAAGTCACAATCACATATTGTTTACTATTGTAATCCTTTCTGGTTAATTTACGTCGTTAAGATGAGGATGAATGATGAACTGAAGTTGTGATACGGAAACAATACTCAGACTCGAATGTAGTACCACTGACGTCACAGTAGGTAACGTTAACAACAAAAAATAATGAAGATAGTCATGGACAATTTGCACGGTAATACTCGTGGATCCCACTGCACACCAGCAATATTTTTAATTCACTGTATTAACGGATTAGTTTGCAAATTCGCGATACGTTATACCATGGGTATGTTACCAAACGATATATCATCTATATATACAAAATATTATATCATATCGTAATAGAGGGATGTTACTGATAGCATCATACCCTGTTGCCACATCACCCACTTAAGTGTGAGCATTATACCCCTATATTAGGAATAAACTTTGAATATTTGATGATTGGATCTAGGATTCGGGGTATTAAATCAAACGCCCATTTCATTCCTTCCTTATAATTCCAAAATACAGGGTGATTCATAATTTCCACGTTTCGAACGTTTATAGTACAAAAATAATAACACATACAGAAAAAGGTTCATATCAGTAAAGAATCTGTCCAAGTTTGCACTCGTAATAGGTCTCATGACGTAATTGTAGAATTAGCCGGTAGGTGGCAGAATAACGCAGTTAACGCAAACATGGCATGAATCGATGAACACAAAGCGTTCTGCAAAATGTGAGATTTCGTACGAAGCACCTACAGAGACAAGACAATTCGTGCTTGGTACAATAAGTTCAAGGACACTGGCTGTCTGTGCTATGCAAAACGAAGAGGTCGGGCGTGTGTGGCAGGAACTTCATTTCAGGATTGATGTTTGTCGCGTCACCAGGGGTGAACATATCGAGCACATGTAAGGTACGTACCAAACGTGGAGAGATTCCTTGTGTACTGGTATGCACCTTCTTGCTGCATATGTTATAGTTCTTCTACTATACACGTTCGAAACCCTGGAGGAAATTATGAATCACCCTGTATACTAGTGACATTTAGCATATAAATTATAATTTGAAAGTGCATATTTCTCAAAAATATAGAGTTTGTGGGGAACAAGAAGGATTGGAGAGAAAAGCGTGAGATTCGTTTAGGAAATCACTGTACGGATGGTGCAGATTTAGACGGATGCTGAAAGATTCATTTCTCAGTTAATGCAGGCCATCGCTTGTCGTCAACACGTGGCGACTGGTATCATCGCACGCTTTCTCCCACACGAGGCTCGGGTTGGGAAAATTCATGACGTCAACAAAAAGTCACAAGGACATAAGGTATCGTTGCCAAAATTAAGCAGACTAAACACTCTTTCGCCCATGAGTGTACTCTGAATCAAGTTCCTGGTACTTTTTCGGAGCAGTTTTGAAAATTTGAAGCTAAATTTCTGCAACAGTCTATGTATAGTATTTCAAACATCATATTTTTGTTAGGAATATGTGAGCGTATGTGCCGGCCCCCGTGGAGGAGTGGTTAGCAGATCGCGCTGCAACGCCAGGGGTAGCGGGTTCGAATCTTGGCTTGGGCATGGATGTTTGTGATGTTTATGCATCAATTTCATCATATCATCACTCATCCCCATCTTCGCAAATTAGCCAAAATGGCACAAGAAGCGAAGTAAAATAAAGCAAATTAAAATCAATGTGAGCATATGTGTGTGGAGGGTTCCTTTGCTGTTAAGTGCCCGTGTCTATAGGTTAGACATCTATTCTTATAACTATTCATTGTTTCTTTGTACCTTTTTATGCCTTTATAATTTATTTTTTCAAAATTGCTAAATTTCAAATAAAAAATTGTATAAACTTTGTTAAGTGGAAGAAAAGGACCTACAGCCTTAACATTGCCATGTAAAACAAGAAGAAATAAAAAATTAAATAAATCTATTTTACACGGAAGATGTGAGACCCTTATCACAAGAAATCAAACCTAGAACCTCATCCTAACAAGCCAATGGGATAAAGCCAATGTGAAACAGCAGTAATTTAATATATTAAGAAAGTGGTTTCACAATACTCTGCGCAAGCCTCCGTAACGGAGAGGTTATCACAGCCCGCTGCGACGCCAGGGGTCCCGGGTTCGAATCCCAGCCTGGGATTGGGTGTTCCTTGTAGGTTTCCATTCATCAATTTCATCATATCATCACTCATTCTCATCTTTGCGATTAGCCAAAATTGGAAGAATTGCGAAGTATAATGAAGCAAATCAATCGATCGATCAATTAATCAATTTATATATGCATTATTTCATACATAAATTGATCTTGTTGCGTCTTTTAGGCACAGAAACAGATAAAAATTGAAGTAGTTCTTAAGTTGCTTCATGTTCCTGTATACTTGACGTGTACATCTCCAACTTTTTTGGGTATACAAGTTGTGAGATCCAGTTTAATGTAAATATACTACTGCCAGATTTTTTTGTAGTTCTCGTAATTCTTTGAATGTTTGAGTAGCTAACCCTGCTTTGGTCACGCACGGTTTCTATTTCCGGGTGTGTGATTCTTAACCCGCCATTAATCAATGATTGTTTTTTTCAAACTCTCTCTCTCTCTGTCTAGCTGAGTTTCTGACCTTCCTTCTTTACCCTTCGATTATATTTTTAGTGTTAGTCAGATCTTCGAAAAACTAGCCCTGGTCTATTGAGTACATGAGCGACTAACGGCGTACTTAGTTTTTAGTGAGAATCCTGTCTGAGTGCCTCTTATGTGTATTTGTGTGTTTGTGATTTCTACTAAACTGTGATATTTATGTAATAACTGAATAGTTAGTTTAATGAGAAGGTCATGAAGGAAGAAGATAAGACAGCTATTCATGGAAATTACAAGGAAAAGTAATTCACTTTAAGGACAGTTTGATTCAGATAACCATTGAAACCCATTACCGTAACATTTGTAAATGTCGTGAGAAATGAAAAATATTTTCAATCACCAGTTATTTTATTTGCACAAGAAACTCATTGTTTCCAAATTGCCTCTCTGATTTCGCAGTGGTAGCGTCATCGTATTGTAATCAAAGGGTCCCGAGCTCGATACCCGGTGGAGGAACATATTGGTTCGGATCCCACTTTAAACTGTAGGTTCAGTCCCGATTAGCTTTTCTGTGCATAAAGTGCACTTAAAAGAAAAACTAAAAAGAAACTCATTCTTTCCAATTTTATGGTCGCACATGTAACACTGAAATTTTCATTGTGTGGAATACTCGTATTACTTATTTTATCTAGGCTGATTCGATCTTGGCAATAATGACGTCACAATGGACAGTTATGACGTAAAACATTTAGTTGAAATTGATTCTACAATCGATTAGAACTTAATCTTTTGGAAAGTACTGAACGCTTAACTTATCAAACTACTGAACTATTAAATTATCAAAATAATAATGTTACATAAGTGGCTACAATAAGCGCAACCATTTAACATTTATCCCAAGGTAACATTAAATGCTGGCAATAAAACGTCTTCAAGTTATGAGTGACATTGAGAGTGCACTTTGTTAAACCATAAAACCACAATCTGCTGTTTGAAATCGTTGCCATGCGAACCGACTGGAAAGATGATGAGCCAGAATCAAATTTAGCTGCCCCCCTTCCTCTCTCTCTTTCTTTCTAAGAATACTATTAAATTCCTTCCAATTATTTACTCAGAAATCCCCCTCGCTTACGTCGAATCTTCTGATCGGTTTCTCAAAGAAGAAAACAAATGAATTCTGGAGTTTTGCGTCATCGTTAAAACAGAAGAACCGCACAGAAGATGATGATTCTTCTTCCGAGGTTTACGCGATATGTAAATCCTGGATGTCTGAGTAAACATATCGACAGGAGATCCCTTTCAATCCGTCCACCAGGAGGCAGAGTCGGCTGCAAACGCTGCGCAGATGTTCACTGAGAGATTCTCTGATTGATGCTTTCAAGACGTTCGACAGGACGTCGGGAATCTGGCTTCCGAAAATATAGCGATGGATTGAAAATGGGTCACGTCGATTTGTGACTGTTGCGTGGTAAATGCATTGCACTAAAACCTTATAGTTCCTTTGTATACATGGACGTCCGAAAGCTACATCTGTAGAAGTATTTTATACTGAAATTAAAATTCCTAGTAAATACGAGTATATGCACTAGAGTGATGCAGGGAGAGCCAAATATTTCGTATAGACGACACTAGATAGCATACGGAATCGAGAGCTTCTTCGCTCGAGCGAATAACGCTCGGACAGGCAAAACGAGAGGTATACGCTCGGCATTTAGGACGTGATTGCTTTTATTTTAAAAAGCCAGCTCATAAAGGCACTTTAGTCCAGAATAGATTAGTGAACATGATAAAGTACTCTAGTGCATTGCTTCTCAACCGCCGGTCCCTCGTATCAACTATACGGAGCTGCAAAAGATTCTGCTGAAAGGGGTTGAAAAATAACACAATCCCAATATCATATTTAAGTTGTGAAGACTTACACGTGTCTTACTTATGTTTCGGGTACATAACATAAATGTGTTATTACAACAGATAAAAATTAAGAAGGGGTCAGTAACTTATATCTGGGTTAAACTCTGTCGGGGTTTAGTATTCATAATTAATTTGCATGTATTTAGAATTTATTTGCATGTATTTAGAATAAATTTGCATATAATTATAATAATTTATTTATGTATCTGCATATTTATAACTTTTATGAATTTTAATTATTTATTTTATGAAAAATATGCAAATACATAAATATAAATTAGTTTTAATAATATGTAAATTTATTCTAAATACATGCAAATAAATTCTTAATTATATGTAAATTAATTAAAAATATTAAACTTCAATAGACGTTGGTGCATTCCTCTTCAACTGGGATCCTCCACGAGGACGCGGTGGTAGCGTCGTCGCCTTGTAGTCATAAATAAGACATGTGTAAGCCTTCACTGGTTGTGTTTAATCTGTTTGCACGAATATTTCCAGCATTAAGTAAATGTAAAAGTAACTGACAGGTACTTTTCAAGTACCAGTAATTGACACTCAGTTATTTCTAAAAAGGAACTTTCCGAACAGTGGTCGTTTGCATGCTGCTGTTGCTGCACGACTCCTTCGATTGAGCAAGCAAGTAAAGGAAGGATTTTAAGGTGCAAAATTATGGTCGGGAAAGGGTAAAAAAGGTTCTGAAAATGTTTTAAAAGAGGTTCTGATGAAATGCCTTTATTGAATGCTCTTTTTTTCTGCGCCTTCTGTATACAGGGTGTCATTTTAATGGCGCCCACGGACCACAGATTCGTGTAGAGGACATCAAAACAAACTTTTCTCAGTAACATTTTTCACGTTGGTGCGTCAATTCGACGCTACAGCCGTTCAAAAAAGACCGTTTTGCAGCCTGGATGCTGGCAACCCAACACAACATTTGATCGTATCTGTGACGTCATTTCCTGCGGCGAAACAGCGCACGGTAGGGTTGCAAGGAACACACAATTTTTTTGAAAAATGACAAACTACCAACCACATTATTAGCTGTAAAACGAAGCGAGAAACGCATCCAGTAGACCGAACATCATAGCCTAGCAGCCAGAAGATCAGCAGGCATCTCCGGGGAAGGGGGAAGTGAACCAACGATATGAGAAATGGTAAAAACGTATACAAAATGAAGAGTCAATATCGGATTTTGTCTCAGCCTACATGTCAAATATCAACAACAATAACTTTTATTGTACTTACAACTTACATGTGGCTGTTTACGCCCAGCTACATGTCAATTATATTTGCAAATCTCGTTGCAAGGTTGATATCTACAGGTTTGTGTCCAGATGCCTTGTGGTACTTTGTGCTGATAACGGAAGTATCCGAGGTTCACGTTGTTACATTACGGCTAAAACACCTACAACACAGTAACAATCTAATGATGAATCAGTAGCAAATATACTGCCCTGTTCAGAGTTGCAAACTATTACATGTGTATCCGGTGCGCAGATAAACACAGTCGTCGGAGAGTTTGTTTTACTACTATTTATATCCCTGTATTTTGAACAATTTTTGTCACTTGCCTCATAATGCCCTGAATATACATTATATTAACCTATGTGTTGCTTACCTTTAGAATTTTGAGTTCTTTCATTTATATTTTGTCATCTGTTCAGTGTGTCACAGACAACTAGTGTCAGAAGGACGAAGTGGACAGACTAAATTGTAGATGCCAACTTGGTAACTAGATTTGCAAATATTTGACATGCAAGCTGATACAAAATTCGATATGACCACTTCCACTTGAATTCTATTTTCTTTCTACCATTTTTCGTATCGTTTGTTTACTTCCTGTTAGGTTACAGAACGTGTTTTCTCGTTTTGTTTTACGGTACATAATGTGGCTGATTGTAGCTATGTCATTTTTCACAGAATATGTGTGTTCCTGGCAACCCTGTAACGCATCGCTTCACGACGGGATATAACGTCACAAATGCAATCAAATGTTGTGTGTGGTTGCCATCATTCAGGCGGCAAAACGGGCTTTTTTGAACGACTGTAGCGCCGAAACGACGCTCCAACGAGAAAAATGTTACTGAAAAAAGTTGTTTGTTTTGATGTCCTCTATACATTTCCGTGGTCCGTGGGCGCCATTAAAATGACACCCTGTATAATGCGCGCGGACCGCAGAGAGAACTGTGGTTCTACCGAATAGGTTTTGTTGAAGTTTGTGTTTTCTCTCGTAGGTTGTGCTACATTATCTTCGGAACTATTGGGGTTATAATGATTATATTATACCATTCTATAGCTCTCATTCTGCTCAACAAAATAAGACTATAGGATTTTATGTGGCTGCTCAAGAAGAGTGGAAATCATTTATTTTTCTGTCCACTTTTTAAGAAAACAAGAAAGAAAACAAAGAAAAAAGGTGCTAAGGCATCAAAGAGGGTGTAAAAAGGGGATAAATGTGCTAATCTACGAAAATGTGCAATGAAGTGTGTTAATTTTACTTGATTTCATGTCCTAAAGTACATATCCCAAACAATCGGAATGAAAACAGCTATATTGTTGGAAAGATGCTGCACATTAAAATCCTTTCCTTCCTAATGACTTAACCAAGGTCTTAGAGGGAAAATTCGTTTCTATTCGCTATCTGAAGTATCCTCTAGCACGTGCATCCATGTGTTGACCAGGATTCGAACCTAGAACCTCTGACTAATCTATCACGTACGGAGGACGAAATTCCCTTGTGATTCAGGGTCAGCACCATAAGTTTGATGTTCGCCCTGGCGATCGACACTGAGACGGTTAACACTAAATACTAAACACTAACCATTCAGCGTTTTGGTATACCAATATATTCCTGATATTTTACTCTGAAGATATTACCGTCGGCATTGATTGATAGACTGACGATATCATCATCGACAGCTCTGAGTTCAGTCCAGGTCTAATCCGATCGATCTCGTCCCCTAAGTTCTCGGGTTCAAATCCCGGCATAGGCGTGGCTGTTCTTTGTATTGAGTTGGTGTTTAAAGTCCACTTTATGTACAGAAAGGCTAATTGAGACTGGACCTACGGTTTAAAGTGGTACAGGACAACTATGTGCATCCACCGAGTATCGAACCCGGGAACGCTTGATTAAAAGACGACGACGCTACCACTGCGCCATCGGGGAGGCCCTAGGCTCTTCATTGTGAGCGTCCATCATTTCATCACTCATCCTCATTAGCAAGAAAGTGGTGGAAAAGTGACACTAAATAACAAAAAACAAGTGCATGAGGTTCCTTTTATTTCTGCGCTTTCTTTTCATCAATTTCATTCATCCTCATCGTCACGATTGGCCAAAAGTGGTATAAAGTGGCGTAAAATGAGACAAACATACAGTTCCGAACAGTTATTTGATGAGCCGACCTCCGTAGCGGAGTGGTTAGCACAGCGCGCTATAACGCCAGGGGTCTGGGGCTCGAACCCCGCCTGTGAGTGTCCCTTCATCATATCATCATATCATTCCTCATCGTCGCGATTAGCAAAGAGTGGTAGAAAAGCGACGATACTGACAAGAATCCAAGCAAGTACGTGTCCGAACCTAAAGCTCCGCAAGATGCACATTTTTCTATTCCGCCTACAGCATGCAACCCGCCTCGCAGCAAAGTACGTTGGGTTATCGATCCGACAGGAGACACTACGAAACCGTCTGCGGAACTTTCTAAAGCACGTGATTCAACAGTGAATTCCATTAAGAGAGCATAAGAGATACTTTCTCCCTTAAGTGCTTCCTTTTCCTGACGTCACGAACAGGTTAATTACATCAGTTGCGGCTGGTTACTAAGCATAATCTTCATTTTCCATACTTGTCATCAGATTTTTGTTATTTATGAATTTTCATGAATGTTTTGTTTCCGTGCTACTAAATAGCTGGAAATGGATCTTATTGTCTGTCCGCCTTTCCGTCAGCATGTGCCGCTATTGGGCTATTGGGCCCAAAATATGCTCAATACCAGGTAGATACAATATACATTTTGAGATTTATGTGCTTGGGAGTCAAGGATCCAATAGTAAATGTAATGTCAATTCTGGAGTCGTGTGACCTAACAATATCTCAAGAACTTTAAGAGAAAGGAACAATTGTTCAAATGAGTATGAAAGGCATATGTAGAAGTAATCTGAGGTTATGTAGAAGAGTAAATTTGTGCCTTCATTAAAGTTGTACTTGTGCAACACTCTTTCCATTTTTCTTTCTTCATTTTTCTTTCCTTCTTTCACTCTTTCGCTCTCTCTCTCTCTCTCTTCCCACCTTCCTTTGCCTCTCCCGCTCGCTCTTTCTATTACTTTCTCTCTTTCGTTTCGGGAGTCGGACATTTTTGGTTCCAGAAATTTTGGTGCTGGACATCTTGGTGTAAACAATTTGGTGTCAGGACTTTTCGGTGGCCGGGACATTTTGGTGCCAGGTCAATTTGGTGTAAGCAATATATTTTTTTTTCTAAGTGCAACCATTCTTTATTTGGAAGATATTTTGCGATTTTATACACTCCTCACACAAAAGTTTGGAATATTGTTACATTAGGCGATACGTGATAGGCAATATCTTGGAATTCAACAACAAGTATCTGTCTACTGCACGTTCTCGTGGTTTCGCTGACATATGCTACCCTGCCTATCACCTATCGTCTACGTTGTCGCCTTGTAAACAAGAGGTCCCGGGTTCGGTTCCCGGAAGAGGCACATAGAGGTTCGGATCCCACTTTAAACTGTAGATCCAGTCCCGATTAGCCTTACTGTGCAGAAAGTAGACTTTACACACAATAAATCAATCAATCAAAATGTATCGCCTAATATAATAATATCCCAAATTTTTGTGAGGAGTGTATTATTATTTTCTTTTTTTCATAATCCGAAATGAACAAAGCAAATTCTGTTGTAAAAACTTTATTGAATAATGATGTTATTCTGTCTTCTTACCGGTTATTATGATGATTTTGGTTAATTGGTGAATACAGTCATGTTAAGTGATATTTGTAGATTTCTTTTTATTTAATATGAAAATAATTATTGCAACAAACTGCCGACACCGAGAATAGTTGAAATAAGGTGATGACCTAGAGCAGATGATGTACGTCTTTTTCTTGATATATTACGACACTCAAAACTCTTGAGAGCTGTGGGCAAATCTTCTATAGAATTACATGGATCGTTCACCTTAGCATAACGAGAAAAGGTTAACAGATATAAAATAAAGAACTACAAATAGGGCTGGGAGGAATGTGCATAAGTCCACGTAGGAAACGTTTTCTATTTTAAAAAACTCATTCGTCGACAAATTTTCAATTTTTCTTTTGTTTATGTCATGTAATGATTTGAAAATATTTTGCTTTTCATTCAACAAGACGATTACTTTTTAAAAAAACAACCTTTACTTGCATGAGAGCTGGTGGCTTTTAAACTAACTATATTCTTATATTGGACCGGCTTTTTAAGGTTGGACTACACTACAAAGTTAATTTTTGCTGACTAAGGTGCAGCTTATTAATATGTGGAGATGGGTTACATTGTGTTGATTTGGATAGTATATTGAAAAATATATTTGAAATTGTATTTATTTGTAATTTTGTTTTAGAAAAAATATTTAGATTTATTAGCTCTAGGGTATGCACACATCGCCCGTCGCTCTATAGGTGAGATAAGTCGTAACATAGTAGGAGTACCGGAAGGTGTGCCTGGTTTGGCTAATATGCTATTCATGTGAGAAAAATTACATTGGCCAAATGGCGTCCATTTTCGCGGATGCAACTTTGAAGGCGATCATGGAAATTGGCTCCACTTTCTGCAGCATGTCTCTGTCGATTTCCTACAGCGCACCACACGGTCACTTTTTGTCTGTGGAGGGGTTTCTGATGGAGTTGTCGGGTATTTTCCACAGCCCGGTAGCGACAGTTCTGTTTATTTACTGAACCATTTAGGTGGTAGTGAGCTTCATCACTCATCAACAACACCATGTCTTCATTCTCCACGTAACGTGTAAGCATTCCAACACAAAAAAAAAACTAACTGCTAGTAACGGAACATATGAATGTCTAGCATAAAATGCTATGATCTTTACTATATATTTCTGTAAATATTTTTTTTCCAGCAAAACTTAACTTTGTAGTGACTTTTTCAAATTCGTCCGATTCCCGTGTCCCACACTTGAATATTTTAATTACATCTCTACTCGACCGGAAGACCAGAAATGAATAGTATTCCGATTTAAATATTGCGATGTCTTTCTTCCACCAACCATGATACCTAGGGGTGGTCACTGGTCGGGGTCTGTGAATTTCGAGAAACAAACAAACAAAAATCACTCGTGTACATTAATTCCATACCGAGAAGTATGCAGCCTTGTGGATTGAAGAAGGACACCATCCTCCGGCTGAATAAATCACTGAACCGAGACAAGAGCAGGCTGTTTTCCACTTTACTTTTCATGTCAAAGTGCTAATATTTTACAGGTACTAAATAATCACAAGAAACTTGTAGGCAGGTGAGATGAACATTATGTTTGAACTTGGCAAAAGAAGTTTCTAGTTCTATAGCTCTTTTTGTGTATGATTTTGGGTTTTCTTAGATTGTAAATACAGGACCTATGTTTCTAAATTCCGTTTAAATATTATCATAAGATATGATGACAGGTTAGCCAGCCAATGGTTTAGTATACTGACTGGTAACATAGGAAATTTGCAAACCCAAAGAAAAAGCTACCTCTCGAAATAAGATCACAATACACCACTGAGTTGTTGACACCCCCTACCCCCACCCAAGCAAAAGCTAAATTCGCACAGTGTAACTCTTTCCTTTCATCTCCGTCTCTCTCCCTCCTTGTCGCGCTCTCTTGCCCACTCATATAGAAATATGCTTCCTTAGGGGCACATAGATCGTCTCCGTATATCTTTTTACACTCTCGAAACAGGATATCGATTACCATCCATGAATCTTGCGGGACTAACTATTGCTAACCTGACTACAACTTGATTGAACATCCCGTAGGCTGTTTCTACAATTCTAAGACGTTTTGTAATAATAGTGCATAATACGAATATATTCGAACGTAATTATTTCATTTAAAATGTATGTACAGTTCTCATATTTAAAAAAATATGGGGCATTAATTGGTTTAAGAATGTAGCAAATTTACAAACTACAGTCTGAAATAATTTTAAAATAATATGAAACATTATTGATGTGATTTCAAGTAAATTAATCCCGTTGGATCTCAAAGTCGAAATAAATTATAAATTACCAGATCATATCAAAGTCGTACAAAACATTTCTACGATACGGGTCTTTATCTAATTTAGGATGAATTCGAAATTGCTTCATTTTCAAACCAGAATGGCGTCATTTTGTGACTATGAATTCGCTCTGTTATTATTTACCTATGCATTGTTATACATTTTCCCAACATCCTAACTTTAATAAAAACTATTTATCCCGGAATGTAATAAGTTATCCATATTCTCACTTACATTTCGAACAACCCTCCTATTACAAAATCACCCCCTTGTCATTTTTACTGAATTAGCCTCGACGGAATAAAACTTCCCGACTTATTACATGAATCAAAGTTTGCCTTCGTACATGCCCAAGAGCACCAGCCAACCAGCCAACAAAGGGAAAGATTATCCGCAAAAAAAAAAATTGACGCCATTGTTGCAAATCTGAATTCACCCTGGCATTATGCCATTGCCGTTAACGTTCCATAGGAAATCTTACGGAAAAGCAGCCAATAGAAGCATGCCAGGAGAAAAGAATATATATGCAGTTATAGTACGTTGAAGATAAACAACGACAATTTGATTAGCCATGCTGAAGAGCATAATGGTTCATAAAACAGCATGGTTTCTTCCTATGTACCCTGGATTACTAATAAAATTATTTAAACTGAAGCCCTTGGAAAATCACAGTACCGCAGCAGACTTATTGAACAAGGGTACCACAATCAGAATTCCGTAAAAAGCCTTAAACGTTATGGGCTTTTATGGGCACGAATTGACAGAAATGGCAGTGCCTGTCTGACCCTGTTCAAATAACTATGTCAGAAACCATTATAGTAATGAATAGAATAGAGTTAAGCAGGCGTGTTTCGGCCTAATGGGCCGTTCTCACAGCCAACCCTTGTCACAGATACATTGAATTAATAAAAACAAATTTTTAAAAAAACATAAAGATCATGATAATACAATAAAGATAACACAAAGAGTATACAATAGAACAGCTTTCCCAAATTGTGCGCAGCGGCGCCCTGGAACGCCGTGGCTGGCTTACAGGGGCGCCGCGAAATGTTCCAATATTTTCGCTGAAATGACACTTATTCCAAACATGTGCTTATTTAGTACTTTTTACATGTAAAATGTTTCTGAATTTGAAACGTGTTTATTTTTTAAACTTAAGGAAAGCAACCTAACCACACTAACTCAGCGTTTGCTACCTCCATTTGGTGCAAGGTACACAAATCTTAATTTTAAACCTCATCTAGAATATCTACAGGGTAGGGTTATTTGTAGACAACGAAACCAGACAGATTCCTTCCAATGGAGACGTTTAAACGTATATATTATTCGAACACAGGATACATGGAATCAGAATATTTACATGATAAGCTACATTCTTCTGTAATTTTTATTTACAGTCAATTTTCATCTCAATATGCTTTTTATTATTTCTTTTCTCGATTTGAATATTCTTCTATATGGATTTCTGTTGCGGCTCCGGACTGTTGTCTTCCTTCACCGTGGAGGTTATGATAAAAAACAACACTCGCGTAATGATTATACGTGGATATATTGTATAAAAATATAAGCGAACTGTAAATATACATACAAATACATGAAAGTACGTAGCGTTGTGAAAAGCGATCTTTTCGCGTGCAGGTGACTCTTTGCTGTACGCTCGACGATGTTCTATTGTTTTTAGTAATTCTTAACGCCAAGAGATGGCGCTGGTTGGCCTCTTACATACTGTTTTGCGATTGACGCCCACCTTGAAGGCACTGCCTTCAACCTAATTAAGTCACACTAGTTACACTACACTGGAAGGGGGCACAGCCTCCCGACTGCTCTCTTAGTCTGGCCGTGGATTGTTTTTATGGATACCACCCGAACAAGTCCATCACCTCCAGGATGTAGCTCGATGATTCTTCCTAACTTCCAGTTCTCCAACGCGTAGATTAGTGTTCTTCCGTTTCCATTTGGATCGTTGTTGAAGATTTGTGAGATATTCACGTGACCACCGGTTCCAAAAATGTTGATATAACTGTTGCATATGCTGCCACCTGGATAGTCTATTCACTGGAATTAAGTTCAAATCAGGTTCGGAAATGGTAGTGAGTGCCTCACCAACTAGAAAATGGCCAGGGGTTAAAGGGTTGAGGTCATTCGGGTCATTAGATAAGGGAGTCAAGGGTCTAGAATTTAAGCAAACTTCGATGAGTGTTAGATATTTGTAAGTCTCTTCGTAAGTGAATGAAGCGTTTCCTATTATCCTCTTCAAGTGATACTTCAGCGACTTCACTGCAGCTTCCCAGAGGCCTCCCATACTTGCTGACCTTGGGGGTATGAAATGCCATTCAATGTTGTCAGAAGCTAGGAAATTCTGAACCTTTTCTTGATGAACTTGTGACATGAATAATGCTTGTAACTCTCGTAATTCACGTTGTGCACCTACAAAGTTTGTTGCATTATCAGAGAAAATTTTAGCACATCTTCCTCGTCGATAGATGGATCGTTTCAATGCTCCAATAAATGAATCTGTAGTTAAGTTGCTGACTAGTTCGATATGTACAGCCTTTGTAGCCAGGCAGACAAAAATTGCGATGTAAGCCTTTTCTAGTCTGCTGCCACGACGATTGTTGGTTTTGATGTAAATTGGACCGCAATAATATACACCGCTGTGTAAAAATGGTATACTTGGTGTCACTCTTTCTCTTGGAAGGTCTCCCATCAGCTGTTCAAATGTCTTCGGTTTGTTTTTGAAGCAAACAATGCACTGATGTACAATTCTTCTGGTTAAGTTACGTCCACTGAGGGGCCAATACGATTGTCTTAGTGACGTCAGCAGAAGTTGAGGTCCAGCGTGGAGTAGTCTTCTGTGCTCATTTTCAGCAATCAAAATAGTCAATCTGGAGTTTGCAGGTAGAATAATTGGATATTTTTGGTCATATGTATTTTCAGATGCTGCAAGTCTTCCGCCCACACTAATTACCTGATTCTTGTCGAGAAACGGATTTAAGTTAAGTAGTCTGCTTGACTTGGGTAGTTCTGCTTTACTTTTGAGAGCTTGCAACTCTGGTTGAAATTCTTGTTCTTGAGTAAGTTTTATTAAGCATGTAATAGCTGATTGCAGTTCAGTTGTTGTCAATGGTCCAAACTGTCGTTCCTTCTGTAGCTTTCTTGAATTGTGAGAGAATCTCATACAATACGCTGTTACTCTCTGTAATCTTTCTAATGTGGAGTATCGTTCAAGTAACTCAAATGACTTTGTAGTTGTTAAGGCGACTGTAGTTTTCCTTTGTTCAGGTAAATCTTGAGGTTCAACTGTAATCTCATTGTGATCAATAAGTTCATTTGTTAGCCATGATGGTCCATGCTACCAAGATTTAGTATTTGGCATTTGTGATGGTAACAACCCTTTTGAAATATGATCTGCTGGATTGTCTTGAGTTCTTACGTGTCTCCATTCGTAACTGCTTGTCAGTTTCTGTATTTCAGCCACTCTGTTGGCAACGAAAGTTTTCCATTGTGATGAAGGCGCTTTCAGCCAAGCTAGTACAATAGTAGAGTCTGACCATAGAATAATCTTCATTCCTGTCCATTTTAGAGCTTCTGTGACCTTGTGTGTAAGTCTGGCAAGAAGTAATGCTCCACAAAGTTCCAAACGTGGTAAAGTTACCTTTTTTAGAGGGGCAACGCGAGATTTCGAGCAAAGTAAAGTAGACGTGATATGTTCATTTGAATCTTTGCATTTAATGTAAATGCATGCTCCATAACCAAGCTCAGATGCGTCGCTGAATCCGTGTATCTCTACTTCTGATGTTGGTTCGGTCATTGTCCATCTGGGAACATGAAGTTTCTCTGGCTGTGGTAGTTCCTTGCGAAAGTGATCCCATTCTGAATGCAGTGATGATGGTAATGTTTCATCCCAATCTAGTTTCAGTCTCCACAGATGTTGAAGAAATACCTTTGCTTTGAGTATAACTGGTCCTATTATTCCTAATGGATCGAAGATACCAGCAATGGTGGATAAAATAGATCGTTTGGAAATTCTTTCACTTCGATTTGTATCCTTTATTGTGAAGTAAAATTCATCTGTGGTTGGATTCCATAATAATCCTAAACTCCTTATAGTTTGTTGTGTTTCATCAATGTGATCTAGTTTTGATTCTTGATGTTCTACTGGAATGTGAGATAATAATGTTGGGTCATTAGCACACCATTTTCTCAATTGAAATCCTCCACGCTGTAATAATGCGATGAGACTGTTCTGCAATTCTAGTATTTCTTCCTTTGTGTTGAAACCTGTTAGAATATCATCAACGTAGATATCTCTAAGTACGACTTCTGCAGCCTTTGGAAAGTCCTGTTTTTCATCTAATGCAAGTTGTTCAAGACATCTCGTAGCAAGAAATGGCGCTGAAGCTGTCCCATACGTCACTGTTGAGAGCTGAAATGTTTTGAGAGGTTTCTGTGGGTCATCACGCCAAAGAATCTTCTGCAGACATGTATCTTCCGAATGAACTTGTATTTGCCTATACATTTTCTGAATGTCACAAGTAATGACGTATTTGTGTTGCCTAAATCGTGTGACAATAGCGAATATGTCATCTTGTGTTGTAGGTCCCACCATTAGAATATCGTTGAGTGATAATCCACTGGAAGTTTTGCATGAGGCATCAAAAACAACACGGTGCTTTGATGTGGAGCTTGTTTCCTTGGTTACGCAATGATGAGGCAAGAAACATTCTGAAATGTGGCATTCATCTTCCTCAATACGTTGCATGTGTTTCAAACTTTCATATTCGTTCATGAAATTGACATAAGCATCCTTCAATTCTGGATTCTTGACGAGCCTCTTCTCCATTAAATGAAATCTTCTTGTTGCTATTTCCTTCGAATCACCTAATTTACTTATGCTGTCCTTTACTGGCAATCTAACAATAAATCTTCCAGTTTCATCTCTCTTGAAATTAGCCTTAAAATGGTCTTCACAAGCAATCTCTTCTGCGGATAAGCTAGGCTTAGCGTTGCAATCTTCAAGTGACCAGAATCTTTGCAGTTGATCCTCGATTCTTTCTTCTACGCTAAGACAACATACGTTTGGTGATGCATGATGTGACGTAATATCATATTTGCCTCCCACGATCCATCCGAAAGTGGTTTTCTGTAGAGTTGGCAACCCTGGTGCGAGACGTATTTGACCTATGCAAAGCAGATCAAAGAATATTCCCGCTCCGATCAGTAAGTCTACTCTTTGAGGTGTATTGAATTGTGGATCTGCCAAATGAATATTCTGTGGAATATTCCAATTGTAGATATTAATCGGAAGTGCTGGCAGTTCTTGTGTGATTTCAGGCAGAACGACAAATTCTAATGTGGCAGAATAAGCATTATATCTTGATTTGACAGTGGCTTGAACGCTGTGACACGCCTTTGATTCTGATGCGCCTATTCCATTTATGTGACACACCCTGTTGGTTCTTTTCAATTTCAACATTTGTGCCATTCTAGAACTGATAAAGTTTGATTGCGATGCCGAATCGAGAAGCGCTCGACAACTATGATATGATCCTTGTGCATTACTAACGTAAACAACCGCTGTACACAACATTACATTTGTTTGTTTCTGAGTATTCTGTGTTACACATGTAACGGATTCTGTATCTCTCCGCCCTGCACTCGGAGTGACGTAGTTTTCTGATTGAGAAGACGACGATAATGATGCGCTGCGTGATGATGACTGCTGAGAAAAATGCAGTAGGGAATTGTGCCTTGAATTGCAAATCTTACAATTACCTGAAGGGCATGTCTCAGATCTGTGTCCAGATTTTAAACAATTGAGGCAAAGTGAAAGACGCTTTACTACATTTATTCGCTCTGGTACTGATTTTGCTTTGAATGAAGTGCACTGATAAATGAAGTGTGCTTGATTACCAAATCTGCACTTTGGTTCATTGTATGAAAGATGAACGTTTGTTTTAAACGTATTCTTACTTTCAGATCCACTCTTCTGAGAATAAGAGCCTTTGTTGCGAAACAGAGGTTTATTTTGTGTGGGCCGATTGTTATCTACGGCATCTAGAACTTGACACCTTTGTTGCAAAAATTGAATGAGTTCGGACATCGACGGAAGTTCAGTACCTGGAATTGTTTCTTCCCATTCTTTATGACTAGCGCTATCTAATTTATTTGTGACTACATGCAAGAGAAGAGCGTCCCAATTTTCTGTCGGTTGACCAAGCGATTTTAAAGCACGTAAATGTTTCACTATGCTGTCTAGAAGTCGCTTCAAAGCGGCAGCCGATTCCCTTTCTACAGGCGGTAAATCAAACAATGCCTTTACGTGTTTGTTTACAATGTACCTTTTGTTTTCAAACCGCTCCTTTAAAAGTGACCACGCCGTTTCGTAATTCTGTGCAGAGATCTCAAGCGCTTGAATGACTTCAAGTGCTTCCCCTCGCAGCGAAGAACGCAAATAGTGAAATTTCTGAATAGCTTGCAATGACGAATTGTTATGAATTAGTGCTTGAAACGTGTCAAAAAAAGACAACCATTCATCATAATGTCCGTGAAATAACGGTAGATTTATCACTGGCAATTTCACTGGCATATTGTCCTGTGTATCTTTCGGCACTTCATTGTGAATTTTAGACGTTGCGTGCGACTGGAGTACAGTTTTGTGCGCGCGCCGCTAACTCAAAATATGCATTTTCGAAGTGTTCCCTTTCTTGACCTTCCTGTCCCTGTAATGACTCATCTTGCAAAAGTTCAATTTCTGACTGAATGTTTTCGAAGTCTTTCCACGATTCAACAAATTTCTCATGACGTAATGTTAATTGTGCGATTCCATGCTCTTCTGTGAAGCTATCAATGTATGCTCTGAAACGCGTAACTCTAGCCTTTACTTGTCCCCGCTTAACGATAAGCTCTTTCAGTCTCTCTGCATTCATTGTTGCTAACGAGAATTCAAACTGTTTTGTCACGACACTGATGCGCTGGTACTGTTCGTAGCAGTATTGAAAGTTCACTTACACTTCACTGAACACTAACACAGGGTAACAAAAGGGTGTGAGGATGTAATTAAATAGGAAAGTGACGAATCTTGCATGCACTCACTACCTACCTTGTTGTTGCTGCTGCGATGCGACGGTTGGCGTCCATGGCGGGCTCAATATCGTTGCATCCGGATTTGGAGGACCAAAATGTTGCGGCTCCGGACTGTTGTCTTCCTTCACCGCTGAGGTTATGATAAAAAACAACACTCGCGTAATGATTATACGTGGATATATTGTATAAAAATATAAGCGAACTGTAAATATACATACAAATACATGAAAGTACGTAGCGTTGTGAAAAGCGATCTTTTCGCGTGCAGGTGACTGTCTCTGCTGTACGCTCGACGATGTTCTATTGGTTTTAGTAATTCTTAACGCCAAGAGATGGCGCTGGTTGGCCTTTTACATACTGTTTTGCGATTGACGGAACAATTTCTTTCTTAATGGA
This sequence comes from Lepisma saccharinum, assembly GCF_977018435.1. Classification (NCBI taxonomy): domain Eukaryota; kingdom Metazoa; phylum Arthropoda; class Insecta; order Zygentoma; family Lepismatidae; genus Lepisma; species Lepisma saccharinum. Next base: position 42,812,726 of record NC_139247.1, on the reverse strand, counting down.
TGCTCTGGATCTGGACTTCCTTCTTAATGGAATATCTGGACCTGAATGGAATGTCTGGACCTGGACTTCCTTCTCAATGTACGGTCTGGATCTGAACTTCCTTCTTAATGGACGGACTGGATCTGGACTTCCTTATTGATGAATGCTTTGGATATGAACTTTCTTCTTAATTTCCTTCTATTTCCGCTTTTGCTACGACTTGGAAATTCCTTTTCCGCTTAGGCTTTGGGAACTATACTAATTTCCTCCCTTGAGGCTGCGATTGGAACGCGCCGACACTAAATAAGTCCAACCTATACCGCGTATGCTTTTAGAAGGAACATGAGTTCAGCCAATACGCAGCCATTGCTACTTCGCTGTTGCCAAACTAACTGCTAGCGCAAGGGAAAGACAGAAATGTGTCCATTATTTTGATAATGCATGCATGCACAGTATATATGAGTACAGTGAAATAATATAGTGAATATTTCTACACAGGATTATAATATCATATCACTGCGGCATATAAGAGAAACTCATACCTGAAAGATGCTTGAAGGTATTTATTGTATAGGAACTGCAAGGTCATCATCATCGCTCTCTTATCTGTTTTCTGGAATGTTTCCCAGGAGATTTGAATAGGGGTTCGCCGATTTCTGTGGTATATGTTTTACCTTGTTTTACAATACGCGACACAGTATGAAAACTTACACCACACGCTTTAGCCGTATTGTCTCTACTATGTGAAAACACTGTTTTCGCACGCAATTCTCCCGATGCCAATTCCTTTAAGTACGAATACACTTTAAAAATAATATTTCTCCCTTGTGAATGTATTATTTTACCCTTTGTTCCTGTACTACTGGTACTAGGTTTCTAGAGTGACGTTATTAAAAAAAAATAATAACACACGGAACACACACTATTGCAGGAAAGGGCTGTATTTAATCTTCTCGCAACTGTTCATTGTGGCGCACGAGTGAACGATAAGCGAATAATTTTACACCACCCTTGCTACGAAAACACTGAACTCAAACCAGCTCAAACTGACCCATACTCGCAATGTTTGAGAACGCCCACTACAATGAAGGGTCATTGTGTCATTGTGTATATTCAGACGAATTTAACACCAATTGTTTTCCCTTGACACAACAACTCAGCTGCGTCAACATTGTGCCAAGGGAGAAATCATACGGAAGTGAAATGAAAGGTTTATTTATTGTGTGTGTATGTTGAGACGTGATATATCCCGTGTTTCTTCAAGGAACGATAACTCCGGCTGTAGGCGACAAAAATTCATGGGACTTGGACAGTCAGGTTCAAAATGCCTTTCCCCATGTTATGATGAACCTTATAGTGGTGAGTTTTATGACAATTTCTTGCGCGCAAGAAAAATACAGAACTTTCGCGCCGCAGTTTCCTAACTGTACAACGTTGCACTTCTTCCATTGGCTGATCGCCACGCCCGATATCGCTTCTAAAAATGTATGTCGTATAGTGTGTACTTGGTGCCAAACGACTGACACGCGCTGCCACTATTGGAAAGGTAATTCAGATCAGACAGATTCAAGATCTGTTCAGACACAAATTTGTAGCAGTGCTTTGACTTCTTTAGTTTTCTGATCAATCTACATATGATCACTAGTTTCATTTATCGAGTATATACATTAATTTATTTCTTTTATATTTATTCCTTGTCTTCTTATAGTAGATTCTATTGTTGTTCTTATTTATAAAGTTATTCATATATATTATGCTAATTCTTAATCTTACTCGCCTGATGCTGCCATCTGTATTCTTCTTTGGCAAACTATTTACATTATTTGGTCCTATTGGGTACCTAACACGTTGCAAGTGTTAGGTAGGCCTACATTCTGACTTGGGCGCCGTGAAACGAAAAAGTTTGGGAACTCCTACATTAGAACATTGAATTGATGAGCATGTATACTGTGAAGCAAATGTGTGTAATATGTCATTAGTACAGCATTGTGGGGAGGGGGTGATAGGTATGCGTTATATGATGTGTAAGTGCAAGTGCAATTATTAAGATATTGATTGATTGATTGACGTTTTAAGTCCACTTTATGCATAGTTAGGCTAATCGGGACTGAAGCTGCAGTTTAAAGTGGGATCCGAACCACTATGTGCCTTCATACAAGGCGACGACGCTGCCACTGCACCATCGGGGAGGCCCTAATTATTAATATATTATTAAGATATGTAGGTTAGTGTAGTTGTTGGGAGAATAGTAAGTTTTTAGCTTTTTCTTAAAACTATGATATCAAATAATGTTAGTCAATGGTGCAGATAGTCTGTCCCATTCCCTAATCCCAGTAACAATGAAAGACCTGTTATAAATGGAGGTTTTTGATTGTTTTCCTTGAGAATGTCGTTTTTGACCGATGTTCTGCGAGAACAGATCTTATCGGATAAGTATTTTGGGAAGCTGTTCTTCAGAGTTTTGTGCATCAAAGCGAGTGTTACATATTTCTTTCTGATGTTGATGTTTAGCCATGAAAGTTTCTTTAAATACGGGGATACATGTTCTCTTCTTTTTAGGTTAAATATGAAACGAAAACAACAGTTCTGAATTTTTTGAAGTTTGTAGTTTAGGCCCTGCTGGAGTGCAATAGTCTTGGTATGTACAATAGGTGAGCATTCTTGATGACAGTGGGTAGGTTCCCAACAAGGGAACATACGTATAATCCATTTTCGTGTGAACAAAGTTGAGTTTCTATTCGGAGCACATATTACGGGAAGCTCTAAGAGAACGCGACTATGCTATTATTTCTGCTGTAAGAATAAATAAACGAATAGACGTGGCTTGTGAGTTATTCCAATGGCAGCTGCACACGAATCTTGTGCGTATAAATATAGTCTTCTTCTTCTTCCTCTTACAGGTCTGGGTAAACAAAGCCGTTCTGCGACTACAAAAATTGATCATTCCATAGGCGATATGGTGTTCCCAAATTTATTTTTCCTTTTGGCCTATAATTTAAGAATTTTCCAGGCAAACTGGTATCTGGCATACTCAGAACATGTTGCTTTCGCTTTAACTGAGATTTTTCAATTTCTTCCACCTTTGCTTCGACCCTCTATTTATTTCGGATTTCTTCTCACTTCTAATTTTGTCTCCTAAGGTTACTCCACTTAAAGACCCCCAAAAATCTCATTTGTGAACCATTTATTCTAGTTTTATCATGTTGACAAAGAGCCAAACATTTGCTACCATATAGAAAATGGTTTCCGAAATTCCTTTTCAAAGTTCCATTTAATCTATTATATTTTATTAATTTCTTTCAACACCTTTTTGATGTTCGAACCGTGAAATATGATTTCGTGTATTACTATTTTTACTCTAGGAAGAAACTTAAAACAGTGGTTAAAAGTCCAAAAAGTCAACATGAACCCAATGTTTGGTCTTTGGAAGATTCGCTAGAGAAACGATCATAAAAAATTGCACGTTCTCTTCGTGCATGTGAAGGTTAGGACAAACAACATATGTTTATGCATTCAGTATTAGGATAACAGGACGCCAGATACTCCTGTCTCCAGTCACCCTTGCGTAGCCGTCGGGACGCACCCACGTCACTCCAATTGTGCAGTCGCTGCTCAGGGGGATTGGCTTGTCTTTCCCAATTCGCTCGCTGACATCAGAAAACGTTTGCATAGCGTGTTTTCTCTCGAAGGATGACAAGATGACGTCGTCAAGCCTGGGGTGAGGAAGTACGCCACGCTACCCTGGTGTCTGAACAGAAGGGTCGTTAGTCTGTGTGCGTATTTATAGACCCTTCTGCAAAGAACGCAATTATGTTGCCATCATAGAATGTCTGGCGGAGATCTCCTGTGATGCATCGTTTATCTTTATTTATATATAAATATAAATGCCATTCACTTTCTTCCTGGCATCGAGAATCGAGCCTGCGTCTCCCGTGAAGAAATTCAAAACTTTAAAGGCTTGTTTAAATTCAGTATGGTTTCGTTGAATTCGAAACAAAATACACGAGGGCCATTCCATGTCCAATCAACCAATAGCCTGAACATTGACATCTCAGAAATTGATATTGTTTGGTATAGTGTAGTACCAGTAAAGTTGACGAAAACTGCCAAATTTCAGATTTTTGCTTTTTTGAAAGTCAACAGCTCAAAAATTAAGAGCCCAAGAAATCTGAAATTTGACAATTTTTGTCATCTTGATAGGTACAATGAATAAACAACAAATCTTAAAAATCTGAATCCTATATGTTCAAAAAATATTTTTTTTATTGGTTGATTTGACATGGAATAATACATGAGCCGATTTGAACTAGCAACGAATGCGTGAATGAGAAAATTTTATATAGGTTTCTATAGTGTTAGTTATTGAAATACAGAGCGACCCATTGAAGTGTAGACCGCCGCGTCAGCGCTTGCGCTATCGGCAAGCGAGGCGCTCGCGCCCGTATGTAGGCACTATAGACGGTCCGTGAATCAAGCACGTAAGTTTCCGTAACTAGTTTAAAGAGTGACTTATTTACGACATGGAACTCTTACACCTGGGAATCTTGTTTGAAATCGCCTTTGAACTTCACGTGCCGATTGAGTTAACACATATGAACCATATAGATTTTTAAATTTTTAGATTTATTTTATTTTTGTGCGAGCCATAGGCTGTACGCACTACATAGTTTTGATTTTTTCTACAATATTTTCTTACATTTAGTTTTCTTTTAAGCTGTCTCTTACTTTGTCCCCTATATACACATTCTTCCCCTTCCTCGGCAGTTCTTCTTCCAGTCTTTCTTCCTTCTTCCTCGCCACACTTCTCTTTTCCTGCAGTCTCACCAAAAAACGCATACATTTTACTTTACACACACTTACTCTATAAAGATGGCTCGTCTGGAGAATGATCACTCATTTCGCTGCCTTCTCTAATAGCTTTCCCCCGCCGTTCTCTTACTTTTCCCAGGTATTTCCCCACTTGCTGCCCCGCTTCCTTTATCTTTATTCTGTCGTCTACCACTTCTATCACCTCCCTCCCTGTTAAGTTTTTCATCCTTTTGTCCCTTAGGTCACGTGTAGAAGGGCAGTTCAGTAAGATATGCTTGTCCGTCTCCTCCCCATCGCACAAAGGACATATCCTTTCCCCTGCTTCGTTTCTCTTTCTTAGTTGTGTCCATCCCCCTAATCTGAACCATGCCAGCGCGCCTCTTTCATTTTTTCCACAATCTGGATATATTTCGCTTTCCCCCATTCTCTTACTCTTAGCTGTTCCCGGGTTGAGGTCTTTGTTATAAATACACGCTGTGCAGTAGAAAACATTTGCTGAGCCATAACACACTTTGCGGTTGAATACACTAGAAAAACACAATACGTTAAAGCAACCTGTCACTTGGCAGTCGCCAGACTAATAAACAAGCAACACAATACAAAAGAAGGACCCTTTTCACTTCACAGTCCCTGTGTACTTTCCGTAAAAATCTGTTTCTAGCCCCCCCCCTCCTTCGCCAGCTTACGTTAGTAGGTGTCTTAATAAAAATGTATCAAAAATGTGTGCGCATCTAAGGCGACTATTTTGAACACCATCTTCTATAACTCTGATAAGTAAATCACTTTTTAAAATAATTACGGAAACTGTTATGCACTTGCTTCATCGACACTCTACGATGCCGACAAACGGCAGTGAGTGCCTCGCTTGCCGAGAGGGACACTGGCGCGACGGTCTACACTTCAATGGATCGCTCTGTATTTAGTAGCGATAAATGTAATTGAATACTTGTATCTATCATAATAGTATTATATTTTTTGTTTGATTCATTGAATACATTTCGCGGATTAAGTGGTAGAGCAGCCACAGGCTAATTCTAATTTCTAATTCTGATCTTGTTACGCCTTGTTTATTTTCTGGCTTGTACGTTTAGTAATTTGCTGTTGTTATTATTGATAATTATTGAGTTCATCGTTATTGAAGTTGCGTTGAATAATATTTATTATATGTCGCAAGTTTCATCCAAGTCGGACTGCTGGTTCATGACAGACAGTAATTTACAGATATAAATTCAATTGAAGTAAATTTCAATGTGAACTTTCTTTTATCCACATATTTTATAAATTAGTTTAGCAACATTATTTTTTAGTGTCACTAAAATAGATAAAAGATCAACAATGACTATGGCTCAAACAATAATGTGAGTGGATCCAACAACTCATTGTGTGGAAGGTCTTTGTCAAGCTAATGGGATTACAAAAATTTTCAGTGCATCTGTACAGGAAACCAAGTCGATTTACGGATTCTAGAGAAATCTCGAAGCATGGAGAATTTTTTATGGGTTCTGCCAGAAAATCCATTGTCGTCCCAGTAACAAGGAGCAACAAAGGGGTTTGACCAGTGGTGCCAGCACAAAGTGACTGGGGGGCGAGAAGATATTGTAGTCACATTAAAACAACACCTGGCTAATAGCCCGTGGCTCTACAGCCCTGCTAGCGTCTTGGCCTATCTTCCGACTGCCAGTCTCCCTCCCACAATCCTACCTAGAGGTGTGGAGTTCTTCAACAGGTAATGGGGTGACGTGGGACCAGCACGTCGAATCCTCAGCCGTTATAGATTTTCCAGACCGGGTTACGCTACTCACTCGTAGCTCACCATGGTGGGTTATCATCGGTCTTACACACAGGCCGAAAACCCAGACTGAACCCAGAAGGACCCGAACCCATGCCGTCCCGCAGTCGGACGAGTTTCTTTCCACATGATTCGTTTTAATAAAGGCATAAGCTATTCATATTCGTGGGAACTGTCGTAAATTGCATTGTTTCTAGTGGCCTATTTCAGTGTTTGAAGACAGATTAAAAATGGTCTAAAATATTTTCCCCATTTATAATTTCAATCTAAAGTAAACTTGATAAAAGATAAAGACGGTAATTTTCTAGCTGACCCAAGCGATATTCTAAATAGATGGAAGAACTACTTTAATGACCTTTTAAATGTCCATGTAGGAGATAAATCAGAAGTAAATGAAGTACACACAGCAGAACCTTTAGTTCCAGAACCTAACTTACTGAAGTTAAAGATGCTATTAAAAGGCTAAAGAATAACAAAGCACCTGGCATCGATTTAATACCAGCTGAGTTAATTAAATATGGTGGAAATTCATTAATATGTCAAATTCATAAATTAATTTGTTTAATATGGAATAAAGAAGGAATCCCTCAACAGTGGAAAGAATCCATAATTGTTCCTGTGTTTAAAAAAGGTGATAAAATGAACTGCAATAATTACCGTGGAATTTCTCTACTCTCAACAACATATAAAATATTATCTAACATTCTTTTAACAAGACTAACCCCATACGCTAATGAAATTATAGGTGATTATCAATGTGGATTTAAACGTAACAGATCAACTACAGATCGAATTTTTCACATCAGACAGACACTTGAAAAAAAGTGGGAATATAATCAAAATGTCATTGATTTAAAAAAAGCATATGATTCGGTCAAAAGAGATAAATTATATAATATATTAGTCGAGTTTGGAATACCTAAAAAGCTTGTTAGTATGATAAAAATATGCACCAGTGAAACAGAAAGTAAAATTCGTGTGGTATTAATATGTCTAACAAATTTACAATTCATGATGGGTTAAAACAATAAGATGCATTATCTCCATTGCTCTTTAATTTTGCCTTAGAATATGCTGTTAGGAAGGTAAAAGAAACTAAAGAAGGACTAAAATTAAATGGTGTGACTCAGTTGTTAACATATGTAGATGATGTAGACTTACTGGGGGATGATGTGAATACAATTAAGAATAATGCTAAAATATTTTTCAAAACTGCTAAAGAGATAGGTTTGGAAGTTAACAAAGAGAAAACTAAATATATGCTTACAGGCCGAAACCAAGTGTTAGGTAATAATCAAAATCTAATTATTGATAACAACTCGTTGGAACCAGTTTCCAAATTCAAATACTTAGGAGTAATATTAACAAATGAAAATTATATTACAGAGGAAATAAAAAGTAAGCTTAATTCAGGAAATGCATGTTACTTCTCTCTTCATAAACTTTTGTCTTCTCGTTTAATATCTAAGAAACTAAAAGTTAAAATATACAAAACAGAAATTTTGCCTGTAGTATTATATGAATGTGAAACTTGGTCCCTTACATTGAAAGAGGAACATAAATTGAGAATATTTGAAAATAAGATCCTTAGGAAAATCATTGGACCTAAAAGGGATGAGGAGACAGGTGAGTGGAGAAGGTTACATAATTTAGAACTACATAATTTGTATTCATGTCCAGATATTATTAGAATAATTAAATCAAGAAGACTTAGGTGGGCAGGCCATGTGGCACGAATGGGAGAGGAAAGAGGAGTTTACAGGATTCTTGTTGGGAAACCTGATGGTAAGGGACCTGTAGGAAGGCCAAGACGAAGATGGAGGGACAACGTTGAGATGGACCTAAGGGAAATCGGTAGGGATGGAAAAGAGTATATAGATCTTGCTCAAGATAGGGAAAGATGGAAAGCCTGTGTTGCTGCAGCCATGAACCTTCGGGTTTAAGAAGGCTAGAGAGCTAGTTAGTTAGTTAGTTAGTCATTTATAATTTCATAATTCATCGTCTTTCTTGAGATGAAACTATAGTGGAACCACAAGGAAAGAAACCTGCGCAGAACCTCATCGCGCTGGCGGGTGGGGAAAAGGACAGGGGGAAGGAGCCTTGAGCGCGGCCAAGGTCACTGTTGCCAGACCTATTGATTTCTCTGGAGAATTCCATAATAAACTATTGCTATGGAACCTCCAGCAGTCTGCTCAAAAACACGTTTCCCGCTCATCTTACTTGAACATGGAGGGGAGATGTAGAGTGGAACTCCACCCAGCCATGAAAAGTGCTCTTTGAACTGTGAAATTATGCCAAACTATACTTAATTGTGCTAGAACAATATTATTTTATTATTATTACTACATTACTATTTTTAGAAAATCTATTCCTATTTTAGTTATTTTACGTCGCTTTTGTGCCTCTACGGGTAAGTACGACAATATGGATGAATGAAAAGCTGATTAAATGGATGAAGTGACACGAACACAGTGAAACGTCCTTGCCTTACTAGGTAGAAACACTGACTTCGTAGCGTGGGCAAATTATATTATATTGAATGCAGCAACATAGAGGCAGCATAACTGACAAACAAAGCATGTGAGTGTAAATAACAAGAAATTTGCTAGAGAAACTTTCATCGGCTTGAAAATACTTAATTTTCTATCCATAATATACTATTCTTAAATACTTTCTTGTTAAAATTATATAGCGGCATGGCCTTCCAGAAAGAAGTGCAAGGATGGTCGCCACTCCCCTCCCCTTCTGGAAAATGAATGTTGACATAAAAGTACCTATTATTTCAGATCTATGAGTTGATTTCAGTAACAGTAATTTACATCCATTATTATAATAGGGATGTAGGAACGTGATAATTTCAAACTCAAGTGGCGTTTTCTGAGAGGGCAACATTATTACGGGGTAATATGCTTCGTTTATCCGCCAGATAAAAATACATTGTTCCCCCCCACCCCGCTGGAAAAAATCTGTGGACGTTCCCTTGCCCCCAGTGCGCACGCCTATGCTCCCCGCTCCCGAGAACGCCGTTCATCCGCTACTATTAGATCATCGGATTTTGTAACAGATCTTCTGGTTTCCCAAGGAACAATCTCCCGATTTTTCAAGTCTGACCTGGCAACACTGCCCCGAGCACCGATAACTGCAGGGAAGATGCGCGAACGCTTTTGACGGAAGGTTTTTTTTCCTTGTGGTCGAGCTATAGTGATATAAATATTCAAGTTACAAGATAATAATATAAATGTTGAAAATCAAATGTTTAGAAGAGTTTAATTTTCTTGCAAATGATTATGACGTTGGAAGAAAATAATTAGGGGAAGATGATTACAATGAATCTGAATTCACCTATGCCCAGATCGGCGCAGGAATATTAAACGAAAGTCACACACAACAACCCCTCCCACACACACACACACACACACACACACACACATATATATATATATATATATATATATATATATATATATATATAAACAAAATAAATTTTTGTTAGTCAAGTTGGTATTGTGAAAAAGTGATATCATGCAGAATACAACACTTAGAAAATAACTCAGATTAGTGTAAAGCCTTGTGCAGTGAAGGCGATTGGGTGACAAAACTTCGAAGTCAAGGACAGTTTACTTTCTCTTGGTAGACAAGGCTTAGCAATAAGAGGCCATAATCCTAGGAAAGAAAGGGGGCAACTGCCTACGCATCTCTAATCGCCGCCACTGGTAGTATGCTTAGTGGTGGTGTTTCAATAAGCCTTAGGTAATGGATTCTTCATCCACGTTGTCATTTTAAATCACGTCCTGTGAAGGTTTGTGCAGCCATATTGTAAGAGGCTCATGTATCTACCGTGAGGGGATTGGGTAAGTTTCTGTGACCTGGTAACCCTTACCCGAACGTCACAATCTTAACCTTTTGGCAGTGATAAATTTACTATATAAGTACACACTACGTTTGCGTTTACATGCGTTGTCTACATGTAATCTGCGTGTAGATTGCATTGAGTAGTATTTTACCTGGACTATGTAGACAACCTAAACCAGATTGAAATTAGGTTTCAAGGCTTTCATGAAAGGAATGTGACATTTTGAACTACACATTTTCCCTAGCGAACAGACAACAAAATGTCTCTCTTCTCTTTCTGTTATCAACTATGGAAAAGGTTAAATTGTATGCAAAAAAAATTGATGGCAGTCGTGGGGCAAAAGAAGTATTTTTCCCATAAAACGCTAGAATATTTCTTAGGTTGCGTTCTTTCCACGGTGAGAAATTATTCGCAATTGTGTATGGAATAGTATACAAGGTTCTTCCCACACATCAGCAACTTTGCTAAGTCATCACCAGTGATGTGCGTCTACGCGTAAACAACGATAGTCTACATTCTACATGTAGACTATTATATACACGTAGATTAGGTAATCTATGTAAACAACATGGCGAAATGTGATAACTTAGCAAAAGGTGCCGTGGAATTCAAAGAAAATTATACTGCGTATCAGTTGCTGATGTGTGAGGAGAACTTTTCATAATCTTTCTTCCAAATTCGAACAATTTCTCACCTAGGAAAAACCTAATATAGGAAATATTCTAGTGTTTTATGGGAAAAAGACCACTCTTGCCTCACGACTGCCATCTGTTGTTGTTTTTGCAATCTATTTATCTTCTTCCATAATTGATAATAGAAGAGAAGAGAAATCTTGTTGTAAATAGGATTCTTTTCATTTCGTTAGGAACAAGTATAGTTGAAAATTTCACTTTCCTTTCATAAAACCCTTGAAAATTAATTTTAATGCACTTTAGATTGTCTACGTAGTCTATGTAAACTACAACCCAATGTAATCTACGCGTAGATTACGTGTAGACAACGCATGTAGACGTAAACTTATAGTCTACGGCACATCACTGGTCATCACTTTCGTCATGTTGTATGTTTACGTGTACAAAATAGTCTACGTGTAGAATGTAGGCTATCGTTGTTTCTGCATAGTCGTTGTTTCGTAATAGACGCCAAAAACGCAGATGTCATACTCCAAGCGACAGAGGCAGGAGTAAAAGAATTCAGATCACCAACAACACGCCAATAGTTAACTCCATACAAGAACAACTAGATGCCAGGCTCAATGCGATACTTCTCAACACAAATAGACAAATAATGAAGCTGCTGCTTCTGCATAGACGCACACCACTGGAATACAGACACGTAACACAACGTTTGGTAAATGTCTGTTATATCGGAGACACATTTCTAACGCATATTTTCAGTTGCAAATGGTTCGTACTTACCAATTGTGTATTGCGGAACCCATTTCAAGGTGCCGTTATGCTTTTTACACGAAAATAACTTCGATTTTTCACATTACGAGTAATTATTTTGGGTCCTTTCTTCCGTTGCGGAACATAGAATATTTCGCGCACAGCTGTCGATCATCACGTGTCGTGCTTGTGTTTTGTCGATTTGGAGTCGGCATCCAGTGTTGCAACCTTCTTAACCGAAATAAACCTACTTTCGTGTTCATTATGTCATCACAAACCATTAACGGATAGCTCCCAAAAAACATTCACGATAGCCCCACAAACCATTGACGATAGCCCCAAAAAGCATTGACGGATAGCCCCAAAAACCATTCATGATAGCCCCAAAAACCATTCACGATAGGCCCAAAAACCATTCACATTAGCCCCACGAACCATTTCCGGCAAGGTTAGGTTAGGTTGGGTTAGGTTTGGTAAGCATAGTTAAAAAAATAAAAATAAAAATATTCTGGTAAAAAAAGGCACGTTTGGAAACACTTCTTCCTCTCGCGAGACCGCGTGACTTTCGACACTCGCGCCATCTGCAGGTTCATAATGGAAACAACGGGATAATGTCGCTTCGCACAAAAGGCTACTTTATTACATCAAAAGTGCTTATTTTCTGTTGTGCAACATTCCATAGTGACAAAATACCTCCACGAAGTTTGATAAATGCAACAGAAACTCATTTCCGTAAGTAGTTTCTCCTGTAAATTTGAAGAAAAGTGTCTCCGATATAACAGACATTTACCCAACGTTTGACTACGTTTAGTTCCAAGTCAATTTTATCCTTCGATAGGCTAATTGAGACTACGCAGCAGTGAGAGTAAGCTAAAAACAAACACTCGAAACGTGATAGGGATGGTACCGAGACAAGAAAAGTCTCGATCTGGTCTCGAAGTTCTAGGCCGTCCGAGAACTAGACATACTGACTCTGTGGCTGAACAAGGGAGACTCAAGACCATTCCACCAAAAATTCCAGGTTTGAGTCCTGCTCTACACTGTAAACAGTTGACCGAAGAAATGACGGTCTGAGACCGTCAATTTTTGCTGCCATCCAACTACCGTTAAAGAAAATATTATGGCCGTTTTTAAAGTAGTAACGGCCATTACACAGTTGCCTAATTAAGGTAATTTGAATTATTTAATATATTAAGTATTTACGGAATCCCATGTATTCCTTATGGAGAGACAACTTCATATTCAAGTTATGGATAAACAAATGGGAGTTTCGACACTTTCTAGCGCAAATATCATCTTCAATGGATCTTCTACCCGATCATATGTTTTTTTCCGCCATTGGAACTTTGATATCCCCAATAAAACGAATAAAATAATTCTCCCATAAGCGTAATGCATTTCTCCGTGCCTCGTACTGGCATTCTGACAGTGTTGCCAAACCTGATGCGCATAAAAGAGCAAAATGTCACCTTAAATTGAGCTAAAGTTGACTTCCAATATAATAATATCACGTCACGTGCAAAATGTATAGGCATGGCAAACGTTAGTGTATGTGGGCCGGGGCTAGTGATGGCATCATAGTGGAGCAGGGGTTGTGTGCAACAGATCACAGCCAAACGAGTGCATGGACAGATTTGGCCCCAAAAGAGCTAAGTTGGCAACAGTGCTCCCCAGTTGCATTAGAGAGAAGTTCCTCGGGAAAATTGTTACTATTCCCCTTAATGGTGTAAGCAAGTGTAATTTATAATTATTATTTATCTTTATGAATGATAATAGAAAACTGTTACATGAAATAGTATTCTCGTGGGAGTTTTTAAATCACGAAATAGATACTGAACATCTACTCTGCCAGATTAATTTTCGAATCCCGTCGTCGAAAACGAGACTCAAGAATGAAGCTTTTCTTATAAAGATGGCTAGATCGGAAATTGAAAAGAAATCTCCATTGTGGAGAATGTGCACCAGTTATAATAAATTGCTAATCAAGAATAAGACCATTGACACCTTTTCTATGAACATAATGGCCCTCAGTAAAGCACTATTAACACAAGGCTTAAGTTTAAACACATAATTTCCTAATGAAATGTGTGATAAAGTGTGTGTGTATATAATTTAAAATATATATTTTATATCTATATATACAGGGCAACCGGTAACTTCTTTTCACTTTACAAAGAGGTCTACAACGCGCCTTCTCCGCTTTTTATTCACATTTTTCCCCCAACCTGTGTGCCAGTTGACAACATTTGTATCTTTTTGGAGAGCTTATGAAACGAGGAAGTTTTTTACGTAATTTTTACGCTAAGTGTGTTACCATTTTTTAGTAATCCTCTTCGATTTAAACGATAATTTCCAAATTTCTTCATGATGTGTGCTCCAATGAATGTTTCTTTCTGTGGGTATGGGAATTTTGGGCATGATTTTTTTCCCAGTAGTCACTCATTCGTCAGCTGTTAATAACGTGTCAATTAAGTGTCCAGGGTGTAGTAGTTTTTTCACAATTAGTAGTTTTTTGGTCGCAAGTCGGAGCTATGTCACGAAAATCTACAAACTGCAATAAACCCATTGATTTCCGACCCCCGGTGCATAGGGTCAAATTTGTTGCAAATGTGCTCTAGTATTACCCCTTTCCAGGAATAGGTCGAATTACCAATCACCCTGTATATATTTTATATTTCTATATTACAGAAATATATGTAACTGTATTCACTATGTATCCTTTATATGGGCTCTGTTGAGTTCAATAAATAAATTTAAAAAATGAAATATTGAAATTGAAGTAATAACGGTTGGGTACCGTTTTTATAAATTAACATGCAGGCTGGTCAATTTTTAACGGTAGAACATTGTAAATGTTACGGAAACTTCTAACAGTGCAGGCATTGGTGTTTGTGAGTACTCATCAATTGAAGACTAAAATTGGTAAACGCTGTAAGCGCCAAAATAATTCAAACACCGTTTTCCACGTGAAACTGTGAAATGTGCCATGCTTTATAATGTGGTAAACGTGAAAAGTGGCTGGTAGCCCTCCAAGTAGTACAGAGGGCGGGTAAAGAGGTCATTAGTGTGAACGATCTTACGGGCTGATGTGCTGAATGATGCGATTTCCCAACACTTTCGCTTTTGGCACTGTCAACGTTTACCACTTTTAGTCCTCAATTTCAAGTAATCGGCATTCATCATCATCGCTGCGATTAGAAAAACAGAAAAGCGAATTATAATACGGCGAATACAACATGCATAGATAGAGGCCAAGAGAGACTGTACAATCGAGGCGATAATAAGGCTTACTTGAGTATTGTCTTGAGTCCACTTTATGAACAGGATAGCTAATCGGGACTGGACCTACAGTTAAAAGTGGGATTCCACCAGGTAGAATCCGGGATAATCCGGGACCCCTTGATCAAAGCGATGACGTCACTACTACTACTACTTACTGTCCTACAATTAAATTGTATTAAAATTTTGTCTACACAAAAATTATTTTACTGGGCTGCGAAGGAGTTGGCAGTCGTATTTATTTGCAGATAAATTATACGTCCCCTTTAATTTGTAAAATATTATTTTTACGTTTTACATGCTATTATTATTACTATTATTAATATTATTTCAACATCGCTGAAGTTCAATGACCTCTCTGATAGTGCAAACGCTCAAGGTATCGTCCTGTTATCAAGAGGTCATAGGTTCGATTCTCGATGGAGACAATTACACTGCGCTCCAGATTGCACTTTAAACCATATGTCCTGTCCCGATAAGTCTATTCGATCACAAAGTGAACTTTAAAAATAATGAAAATCGGCTGGGAACGGTAGTTTTAAAGATATTCGAGTAGAAACTCACAAAAAATTCCATCTAAATTGTTAATTAAGAAAACGTATTAGCCTCCAGGTATTCTTCATTTAATAAAAAGCTGTTTTTCTAAAACAACGTGTTATTGCTTACTATAATAATCAGTAATCACATAGTGAAGAATATGTTTTTCACTTTATAAATCGCACGGTGTTAACTATCGAGTGACCAATACAATATAATACTTCATGAACTAAAGTGCATTAGAAACCTGGATTAACTTAACCTGATTTATTTAATGAGATGGATTTAGCTGATGTCACCTGCAAAGATTTAGCCTCACAATTGTCAGAGTTGCTTATTCTGTACCAATATTGATTTTCAATTGTTTACATTATTTAAATGACATAGAAATTGTCAAAATTATAGAGAAATCTGTATTAAAATGATTACGAATACTCAGAAATTATTATGTAATATTTCATCTTCATATGCCTAATAGTTACTCTGAAAAAGAAACTTGAAGTTGCAATAATTAGACTAACATTACCCAGATAGGCAATTTGAACTCCTCTTAAGGCACCTTCAAATCAATTAGTCTGTGCACACCTATGATTATCATGATGCTATGGGTGACGTTATATCTAAATGAAGCTCAGTAGTGCCATCTCTGGATCACAAAATCCACTATATGGCAACACAATGTCCACAAAAGCAAGTTCTATCACATGGCCATATTTTCGTTAAGGTATTTTCATAATTCACAAGTTTAGAAATGAGACCGAGATCAAAGTCAGTGTTTCCAACTCGAGACAAGATTTCTTGACATCCAAATCGGGCATCGAACTGCGGACATTGCGCCAGCCGCAGAAGGGAAGGAGGGGGGGAGGGTGAGTAAGAAACTGCGCAGAATATAGGGCGTTGAACGCAATCTGAATAATGAAATAAATTTGGAGTCGCTCTCCTCTAGCGTGCATAGTTTTCATGTCGCGATGTAGCTCGTGATAGGGGCTGGATGCAATGAAGCGGTTCTATGCAACAGAATGAAGCGTTCGAGCAACTATCGATTGCGATACTGCACGAGGGGGGGAGCAGCCATTTAGGGCCAAAGTCTGCTATCTCTTGTGAATTTCTCTGCAGTCAGACTTCACTACTCCCTAATCTTTATTTATTCATTTATCGCTTCCACTAATGCATGTTCGTCAGACAACAGCCTGTACGTTTGCATTATACAATGCCTTCGTTTTGTTCTTGTGCCACTAGAACGTGTGCCCGTGTAACGGCTGGAAGCACGCTGATTGCCGGCGAAAGTAGATGTGCGTAACCGCTCAATTCATGCGCATAGATTTATTTTAATTAAAATATTCCACAATTACAATTACAGTTAAAATGTACTTTTGTATCAGATGTTGGAAATGTTTCCTTGTGCTTAAGAAACAGTTACTGAAACATTACAGTGAATCTATTGTAATAATATTATGTAATTAGAGCCGTATAATTGGGTTGAGTTGGGTTCTATACTTAAATAAATAAGAGGTTCGTACTTCCCAAAAAATTCCTTATCGAAATATGTAATAGCTATTTTGTTAAGGTTCGAAATCTTTGAAATCCTTCATGGTAGAAAAATGCTGCATTTATGTAGCTGTTAACCACTAAAAATTACAAGACTTTAAAATAGGAACATTTGCAAAAGGATACCTTATCTTAAAACTATGCCATTCGAATCTTGTTCTGGACTATTCTCCAGAAGTATGACTTAGACTTCTGGAACAAGAAAAATTGGTCTCTTGCCAGATGCGAGTGCTGCGAAATAAAGGAAAACAACTACAAATAGAAAAAGAACGGGGGATGAGGAAGGAAATGAATGGTGGGCTTTCAGAGGAAACCTTAAATTAGAATTATCTCTGATTTTCTAACCTACATCTGTCGACAAGATGCAGAAAAGGTTTATGCACCCACTAACACACGTCAACCTTCATTCAACTCTCTTCGAGGGACGTTGGTGGGAATTTCTGTAGCCTGGCCAAGACGTCAGCTAATTTCTCAGGTTGTTTTAGTTACTTTCTTCAACTCTCTCCAGCAATCACTTTCGATTATAAGCTATGAGATCTCTCTTCAACTCTCTCACTCTCGAAACCACTTGCAATTACCTGTACAAGCTTTGAGGTTTTTTTTTTTTCCACTTCGCATTCACTTTCAATTATAGGGTTATTTCTGGAGAGTTGCACCACGAGCAGAGGTGCACCAACAAACAAATTTTCAATTATTATCTTGTTTATATGTAATGTAATGATTTTAAAATATTTTGCTTTTCATTCAACAAAAAGATTGCCTTTGATAATGTACATGTTTTTCACAATCAAACTCCATTTTAAACTATTTCGGTTTACTACTCGTACAAACAATATTTATAATGCCTCCCTCACCTTTAATTCTTAGGAGAGATGGCCAAACGCATTCAAACTTCAGGTCATGTTTCATTTACATAAATTGTAACATGATCCATGGAAGAAGACTAAATTAGATTCTCGGTCGTATAACCATACCAGTAGACTAGAAAATGTAGGTTTTTCAGCCAATTGTCTCTTAGGTGTGGCAACTCCCCTCGAGTGACCCTAAGTCAGTGGGCCCCAAAGTGTGGATCGCGGCGCCCAGGGTCGCCGCCAAATGTTCGAAGATTATCACTAAAATTCAAACAACAGCTAAAAATACCTCACTACTATGTTTTGATATTATGGAAGTTATTTAGTAAAAGATCTGTATATTTCCACTTCTTCAATGAAAGTAGAAGATTGTACTTAGCCTGCAAAGGATTACCTCAGGGAAGCCCTTTAAGTCCTCTGTTATTTAACGCACACACACACACACACACTTCAAAATGCAGATGGCATATGCATATACGAGTGCATGTCCACGACACAAATTCATACTGGTTTGCCTGTTCTAGAGGCCCAAATACTGGAATTTCAAAAGTGGCTTCAAAGTAAAAACTATCAATTTCAATAGAAAAATCTAATATTACAATTTTCAGTAAAGAGGGAACACCTCCAATAGTTCACTCAATGTCTCGAAAAACAAGAATTCCGATTAAATCCAGAGTAAAATATTCAGGTGTCATCTTGGATGAAAAACTAACTAGGATTAAATTAAAGCCATACAAGTCAAATCAGAAAAAGTGTTTAATTTGTTCAAAGCAATAGCAAATACTCAGTGGGGATGTCATCCTCGAGTTATGCTTTTATTTTACAAGAATTATTTTCGGCCTATGTTAGATTATTCTCTACTGGCAATGTGTAACTTGACAGAAGGAAAATTGAATTCCATTGATGTCATACAAAAACATTCTTGAGAGGATGTTCAGGCATCTTGAACAGCACTTTCATTAGAAAGTTTTTTTTTCTGGAACATTCCAGCAGGTTGCCTTCCCTTGTCAACTGTACTCTCACCTGACAGGCGATTTAGCTAAACATTTCCTATCATCTGGAAAGTGGTTGGACTCGTTATCTCACGCTCTTTTTCTTTCATTCTTCATTCCTCTTCCTTCTTCTCTCCTCTTTCGAAACAACTTTCTAATAATCTTGTGTCTGGAGGGGAGTGATTTTTGTGTGTGTATATATCTTCCTGTTTTGTACTATGTTTAATTTGTACTTGGTACAGAGTCTGAAGAAGACCTTGCTAGAAGGTTGAAACGTTACGTTTAGTTTAATAAATTTCTGCCTTGGTCAGCATATTGAGTTTTTCATATCATGGAAACAAGGATTAATGGTGTTATTTTATTTCGTATACGCAGATGAATCTAAAAGTGAGTCAAGAGTTGGATGTGCAGTGTATGATCCACAACAGAAAACAGGCCTATTATTTCGGCTTCCACAAGACTGTTCAATATTTACGGCAGAATCTTACGCAATTTACCAAGCTTTAATATATGTCCAAAAATTAAATTTGAGAAAGTTCCTAATACTGACCGACTCGCAAAGTGTATTACAGGCGCTTAAATCGTCTTACAAGAGTCTTTACAAAGTATCCCCTTATATAAAGTGTATTCAATTAGTCCAAACAAAACAAAAAAAACTGGAAAGACCATTGAGTTTACTTGGATTAAAGCACATAGTGATATTACAGGCAATTCCCATGTTGATGAGTTCCTTCCAAATATTACGGACATATCATTATACTATACTGCCTAGAGTAAAGAAGAAAATTTGAATGAATGGTTTGATTGGTGTCGAAATGAACTTGCAACAGTTGGAGAATCATACAGACCATTTGCTGAATTCAAACCACACAAACCATGGTTTCATCATGTCAGTGGTACAAGAAATATAATTGTTTCAATTAATAGACTGAGAACGGGCCATTTGTGTACTAGGCAACATTTATCCAGAATTGGAATAACGAACAATAAGAAATGTGAATGTGGCTGGGAAAGTGCAGATGCACAACATATAATACTGGAATGCTCAAAATATAATAGAGAGAGAAATATCTTGTATAAAACTTTAAATAATCTAAAGATTCCGTTTCCAATAAATCTGTCAAACTTGGTTGTCAATTCAGATGTGCGGATGGGTTATAGTTTGTTAACATTTATAAGGAAGTGTAACATAGAATTGTAAAAAGGCAAAGTGTTCTCTCTTTTCTTAATCTAATATCTGTAAAATAAGGGGGGAGACTGTAATTTTAATGTAAAACAGTTATGTGTATTTTATATGTATATTGTAATGGACAAAAACGGCATAAAGGCTGTTAGGTCCAAAATAAAGGAATGAAATGAATGAATGAAATATTCCATGCGTGGATGATAGATGGAAGAACTTATTAATAAGCACAATTATTTCTATTATTTGGCCATTATCTGAAAAGCATTGTCAGTCTTAAGGTTTATATGTTAGATAATTGGCATTCATCAAGATGAGTTGAAAATAAGAGTTATGCATTTTATTATTATGTTAAACAAATATTTTACTTTCATTTCTCACTAAAATTTACAGTAACGCTGTCATAAATGTAAATGGGTTGTGGAAATGCGCATCTCTTATTTGTATATTATACTATAAATTTTTGGATGCGTTAAAAGCGCTGCACAAGAGAAATTACTTTGGTTATTGGTTTTAACAAAGGATCGCAATATGTCCCTGTTCTGTACTAGATTTTCACTCCTTTCCAGTGTCCACCCCTTACATTTCATTGGTCTCCTTTATTACACAATGCGAGACCAACTTCGTGTTCTGACATCATACGAGGAATGCCTGTAGGTTAGGTCTGTTAGGTTTGGTTCAGCGGCATATACTCTGGGTCATCATCGGAGATGATCCGGCTATAATTTTTTTAAAAGTATTTTCTTTATTTCTTGGCAATATTCTTCGGAACCAATCTTTGATTCATACATTTCTTTGCTTCCAGCGCGAGAATGTTTTCAACCGTTTGTCGCTGAATGTCCGAGAAGCTTTCTCCAGTTGGTGGAATCTTCTCGGCAGGGTGAGATTCCACCGGCTCCCTTTAAATACCTTGACGGGAGGGAAGGGAGAGGGGAAGGAATCACTGCTTCTCAGGCGCGGTGATTCCGTGGCCAGGATAACTTCCTTCTGGTGAGAGTCTATCGGTCGCACTCTCCACCCCAGAGCCTTTGCCGTTCCCTCGGCTGACGCCCTCTTCTGCCATTCTTCCCCGATGGCCTTTGTATCGTAGGAGCTGCGTTGTTTACGACAGGGAAATATTCTAAGGAACGGGAATTACGTACTGAAAAGGGAAGTAGGGAAAATACATCTGAAAGTGTGCGAGATACAGGGAAATCTTAACAACATTTGCGAACCAATTCTATGTTAATTCTTATTTTACATTTGCTTCTGTCTTCCTCGTCTCTGCTATTTGAACAGAATTTGTCAAGGGGAAAAATCATAAATATTCAAGATGCAGGTAATTAAATAAATTAAATTTTAAACTTGAAATTCAATAAACTACACCGTTCTCCGTGGCGGAGTGGTTAGCACAGCTCCCTACGACGCCAGAGCTCCAGGGTTGGAATACCAGGCTGGGCTTGGGTGTTCTCTGTAAATGTCCCTTCATC
The DNA here is from genome assembly GCF_977018435.1 of Lepisma saccharinum. NCBI lineage: Eukaryota > Metazoa > Arthropoda > Insecta > Zygentoma > Lepismatidae > Lepisma > Lepisma saccharinum. Next base: position 42,791,049 of record NC_139247.1, on the reverse strand, counting down.
AATTTAATATCATCACTCGTTATGATTAGCCTAAAGCGGCAGAAAACCCACGTCAAATAACATTTTAATCAATCGATCAATGAAGTAATTAAATTATGTATGTGCTTACTCTTTTCTCCATTTTTGTATTTTAAAGTGCGTGATTACTTTCTCTCTGTAGCCTTCGAAACCAGTAAGAGTAATTCTTTCATGGACATGAATAACTTTTGAAAGAGAAAGCTATCAGAAATAAATTATGTTAGTTAATTTACGTTGCTTTTCCCCCTCTTTAGATTAATAGTGTTCATAAAGATGAAGGTAAAGGTAAAGTGCTCCCCTGTGCATAGCACCACGCCATGAAGGCGTATAGGGGGTGTGGGGGTAACGCCCCACACTTTCTTGATCCCGGTCGTGAGTGGGGGTGATGTGATCAGCATCACGCCCCTGACCGCCTTTACTCCCCAGGGTTTCCCCCAGGTACCCATGTTATTCGACGCTGGGTGGGCGCCGGGGCCGCTTCCATCGTTAGAAAAGTTCCCGGATTTGAACCGGCCGGGGATCGAACCCGGGACCTAGAGCATGGTAGTCAGACGCGTTACCGACTGAGCCACCGCGGCCACCTTTCATGTATGAATGTAAAATATATATAAAGAAGAAAAGCAATGTTTCCAACTTATAGAACCTCGCTCATCGCTGGAATTTAAAGTTGGGAATGGGAATTTTTCAGCATCCATAGGGATTTTTATTCTGAGTCAAACAGGAACGCAACAGAAGATTGGTGCGGGGAATTGAATGCGTGTTGTAGGTGGCTTTGTGTTGTGTTTGGTGTTCCTATTGGCGATTTGAGTATTTATTATTTGTTTAGGTGTTAGTAGTTTAGTATTCGTGCTAGTGCTGTGTTTGCTGAAGGCTTCAAGTCGCATAACCAAGTTGACACGGAGTGCTGACGCCGGTATCTTATCGAACGTGTGTCCTCAACACATAAATGCAACAACGGCGAGATAAATAAGAAACTACATAACCTCTTACAGTAAGTGTATATTAGGAATCGATATCCACTAAATTAATGAACTAGCCCAGTATTTCAGTGCACTTAACTTCCTTCCAAATAGCAAATTCTCGCCGCACACTACAATAAAGCCTCGGCAGTTGGGAGCGAGGCAGGCAGTCGGTAGGCAGACCCTGGCTCTCACGGGCTGTTGCGCCACGGGTTTGAAACTTTTGAAAAGCCTTGCTTGAAACAGAATACTACAGGAAACCCTCGTTAACACAAACTCGCTTAAGACGAACATTCGGTTAACATGAACAAAATGTTGGTCCCGGCAGGGATGTATTATATCTTATAGAAAGCTTTATCGGTTAACGCGAATTTCGGTTACCACGAATTACGAACTTTTTTTTTAGTCTGTTGCGTCTTTATATCTCATTTAACACGAATTTTCAAAGTTTTTCCTCTGTCGTTCCTCTGCTGGGTATGTAAGAAATCGCTCAACGATCTCTATCATCTTGTCAACAATCAACTTATACAGTATTGTAACCAACAGATTCAGATCAACCATGTGTTCATATGTGTTTTTCTATTCTTTAAAACATAGCCAGTACGAGTAACATCAAGATTAAAACTTGGGTGGAATTGCTCGACAATCGCGATCACCGCGTCAACAATGAGCTTATACGCATTTAACCAACAAATTCAGTTGTGTGTGTCACAAGGCCGTACTAAAGGCAATTTTGTGGTAATTTTTCGATAACAGATGGCAGCACCGTTTGCCATGGCAACCGAGGGCCATGTTGCCAGATCTCCGCGTAAATATAACCAAGATAGATACATACAGGTAGGTCGATTAGGGTTCTCGATGTGAGATGACGCCATATTGGTTAGAGGTGAGTTAGTGAATTAAAAAAATACTAGTAAATCAGGGAAATTGATAATCATGAGATTTTAGTTACATGTTCTTCTTACAGAAATAAGCAATATATCATCAGTGGAAGGTAGTAATAGTCGAAATATTAATATAAAATCCGTTGTTTTATATTAAGTATTTGTTTTAATATTTAGAACGCAGAGAAGAAAATGCAATAATGAGTGTAGTTAAATATTAATATAAAATTCGTTGTTTTATGTTCAGTATTTATTTTAATATTCAGAACGCAGAGAAGAAAATTCAATAATAAGTGTAATTAATTCAAACACGAAACGGACCAAGTGAGGACAGTAATTGAAATAATTGAAAAATTTTGTGAATAAGTTTGAAGCATATGCTGCGTTGACTCAGGCACGTATCTAAGGGGGGCTCATGGGGCTAGAACCCCCCGAAAGTTTTCGGTTTACACTAGATAAAATGAAGCTTTTTGGTTTCTTGTGTGTGTGAAATAAAATAGTGTGACGAAAAATTAAGGAGAGAAATAATTATCGAGGCAAGGTAAATTTTTCTACAACCCTGTAATTGATAATAGCACGTGTCCAATGTGGATAAGGGGGGTCGACCCCCCAGGAAATGTTTCAGTTTACACTAGATAAAGTAGGTTTTTGGCTTCTTGAATAATGTGACGATAATTTAAGGAGAGTAATAATTATCTAGGCAAGACAGAAAATGTTCTATAACCCTGTTATTGATAATAGCATGTATCCAAGATGGGGATCGGGGGGGGGGTCGAGCCCCTTCCAAGGAAAATCTTTCAGTTTACACTAGATAAAATTAGGTTTTTGGTTTCTTGAAAGATGCGACGATAATTTAAGGAGAGAAATAATTATCGGGGCAAGGTAGAGAATGTTCCATAACCATATTATTGATCATAGCACGTATCCAAGGTGGAGATCAGGGGGCCGAGCCCCCGCAGGAAATCTTATCAGTTTACACTGGATAAATTAGTTTTTTGGCTTCTTGAATAATGTGACGATAATTTAAGGAGAGTAATTATCGAGGCAAGACGTAGAATGTTCTATAACCCTTTTATTGACAATATTGCACGTAAACTTTTCTTGCGTTTTTATTGTTGTTGTCGCAGCGAGCGCGATCATTGTGTAAAGATTTGTCATCATTTGGAAGCTGCACAACAAAGCGTGCCACGAGTAGGACGATTCTTTTTATTATTTATTCTTTGGAAAGCGGGAAAGGAAACGTTCTTAAATAAGAGGTGGAGTCGAACTACTGTTAATATTAACGAAACGTTTTACCTTCGGAACATTCTAGACTAAAATGAAGACGTAAATACCCGGCTTCAATTTCCCGGTTGATCAGTAGAACAGAATCTGTTAGCAATTCGAAAATGAAGAGGACTAGTGACGCAATTTCCTGTAAACTACGGAAGTCTACTTCTAGTTCCAGTTCGTGTCCAAAGTTGAAGATATTGCCGACTAGGAGCCTCAGTGTAATGCTAGATCGGGGCATGAGCCGAAGAGATCGAAGGTTTAAAGTGAATATTTCAGGAATACCGGATATTGGGGCGGTTTATTAAGACAAATAAGTTGCACAGATCAACTGTAATTTTATTTGTGCCCGGGCCAAATTTCGTGTATGCAGTCCGAGACTTTCATGGGATAAAAATGACTTTTATTTAAGCCAACTGGGTTCGACCCATGGGTTCGACCCACATTCAAACACTTAACCACTACAAAGGGACAAAGGTACGAAAATTATATGAATGTCGAGAAGAGAAAGCTGGAAGATGTTGGATATGTAGATATTTAGCGGAATTTTCAGGCTCTGCCAGGACCCGAACCAGGGTCTCTGGCATGTCGTGCCGTTGCTCTACTGGCATACCCAGGGTGGGGGGGGGGGGTGTTACGTATACTTTTTTTCTGTAGTCAGTCTTCATTTTGGCATCTTTCTCTGCCTTTGAAGTTCATTTTTTTTTAGAAATACTGGGCCAAAGGAGGGTTATGACCCCCATCACGCCACTGGAGATAAATGAGTGAGCATTTTATCATATTGGAAGTCGAAACATTAGATGTGTTGGGAACGGAAGGGTTTTCACTGTGCATTAATTGTTTCTCGATCCAGCTGTGTTCGAGAAGACTTCCTTTGTTTCGTGCCGATATATGACAAGACTGCGGAAGCTGTGACGGACAATTTTGAACACTTGCGAGTGGTTAGGCCTGAATATGAACAATTTGGTGGGTTTCAGCTTTTATAAGAGCTGCATACATGGGAAGACAAGACACATTAGTGGTGTTCAGGCTCGAATCAGGGAGAAATATTCGAGAACTGTGTGCATCCAGTTCGCAGCTCACAGTTTGAATCTCGCATCGTCGAGTGGATTGTCCATCCATTGTGTAACAGCTTCGTGAAGACACTCAAAGACACCAAAGATGTTTTGATGCCTGATAAGAAGAAACGGACAAACACGTGATAAAAATGTCAGCCTTAAACGGTGGCTACTGTTTGGGGGACAGTTGCTCCCCATTCTTTTGCCTCCGCACTATGGCCTCTTAATGCTAGGCCTTGTCTACCAAGAGAAAGTAAGCTTTCCTTGACCCCCCCCCCCCCCCGCTTTGCCACCGAAAGGGCACCACTGGCCTTAGATATACACCTGTGAGGTTCTATCTATACCCCTTAAAAATATATTGTCCCCCCTCCCCCCAAAAGAAATTTCTGGATACGTGCCTGCGTTGACTGTACACTTCATTTTGTATGACAATACTTTCTACTTTTGATTGGAGACTTTATACTCTGTCCCAAATATCTCTGCTGCAGCAAGGCTGCACATAGTGGCAGAGAAGGTAGGATCGAGTGGGCAGACCGAAGCAGTACACGATGCTGTGAAAGCTAGTAACTACAGCAGCTTTCCGCCGTTCCACGCAATCCCGTTCCCTTTCACGTGTTCATTGGTAGAGCCGTCTCGCGTCACTACTGCGCAGGGACTTGCTTTCGTTCGCTTGCTCCAGCGAAGTACTTTTCTTGTGTATGGAGCGACTGTTCAAAATATTCTTGGGTAGAACGTAACGCAACGCACCGTGCTTTCATTGTTGAAATGCCATTTGCAAGATATTCTTTTCCGAACCCTGTATTAATAATGAAATTAAAGATAAAACACGTTTTCAATTTTTTCAATTATAAACATTGTTGAAAAATGCTTAAAAGTATTAATGTTAATTTTTCCACAAGGCCGTAAATTTCAGTTTTTTAATGTATTTTTCTTGCAGAATTCCAATTGATACAAAGAAGTGTTCCATTTTCTCAGGATTACGATAAGACCAAATAATCTTTGCTTATTGCCAATTGTGAATATTCGTCTGAAGAAGACCCTGTTAGAGGGTGGAAACGTTACGTTTTTATGTATATTTTTTTATACTATAAAAGCTTTCCTTCGTCAACATTTTAATGACATGAAAACAAGGCTTAACAGTGTTACAATGGAAATTAAAGCTCAAATTACTATACTTTAAGAAAATTATTTATTTGAAAAATTTAATTGATGTTTTAAGTCATTTTTACGCACAGAAAGGCTAATCAGGACTGAACCTACCGTTTAAAGTGGGATCCGAACCACTGTGCAATGCGCCTCCACCATGTATCGAATCTCTTGAGTAGCTACAAGGCGACGACTTTACCACTACGCCATCGGGGAGGCCTTTATTTTAAATCCGGGAATAAAGGTAAACGAGCAGCAGAGTGATTGTTTGTTCGTTTCAAAATACTTAAGTACAATTTTACACATGTTGCCTCCGCACAATGTCCAAAGTCCTGTTTCACAGTTCTTCACGAATTAGTTTGTTCTGCAGCTGTCTTTGGAAGTAACAGTAACATTTTCGAGTAACATTAACTGTAAACTACTTACTTTATGAAATTAGTACCTGAAATTCAGTTATTTTCCCACCTAACTAGTAACTAACTTCAAAGTTAGTTGTACACTCCTCTTCACATAAAGTGTCACTCTTTATAGGGTCGAACAGTTGAAGTATGTACCAATTGATGTGAACAGAAGTGCACAATTACTATTTTTTCGCATAGTAAGGAATATTCTTCTGTTCCATTTTTACAATTTGTTGAATCATATTCTCGCCTGAAAGAATGGATGAATTAGTGATTATTGAAATCGTGAGAGCATGAGAACAATCTTATTTATTGCCAAGAACCAGAATGTATCTATTCCAAGTGTATTTTAATTAGAATAATTTCGACATAAGGCTCCAACAATCTCCAACAATCCTCATTGGTATACCACAGTTCAACAGTAATTCTGAATAATATATTGTTTGCTCAACAAAAATACAATAAAATAGTATTTTTTCATCTTTAAGTAAAAGATGTGGATTTTATTGCCTCTGTATTTACATATAAAATATATTAACTTAGTTATAATTATATGGTTGATTGATTTAGTTTATTTTACTACGCTTTTCTGCCATTTTTGTCTAATTGCAAAGATGAGAACGAGTGATAAATGATGCAACTTATGAAGGATCACATACAAAGCATACCCATGCCGGGAGTCGAACCAGAGACTCCTAGCGTCGTAACGCGCTGTTCTAACCACTTAAACACGGAGACCAGCAGTGATAATTGAAGACTAAAATTGGTAAACGCTGTAAGTGCCACAATAACAAACACCGTTTTCCACGTTAAACTGTGAAATGTGCCATGCTTTATAATGTGGTAATTGTGAAATGTGGCTGGAAGCCCTCTAAGTAGTTCAAAGGGCGTGTAAAGAAGTCACTATTGTGCACGTTCATACGGGCTGATGTACGGAACGATGCTATTTCCCAACACTTTCGCTTTTGGCACTTACAACGTTTACCACTTTTAGTCCTCAATTATATATATTAACTTAATGCTAAGTTGTTGGTGGTCATCTGTGATGAAATTAATGCATTTCATGTTCTGAACTATGTTTTACAAGATATAACTAATCTAGAATAAAGTAATTGTAATAGTAACTAAATTTGATACGTTTCTCAAGTGATTAAATTTGAATTACTTTTGAAAAGTAACTTTCCACACACTGTCCATATCTTAGATAAGATACTCAGATAAGAATTGTGAAAGAAGTTTTCTAAGATACAATACGGTAATAATTACCATTAGAATAAAATTCAAATCATTCAAAGATCATTGCATGAAGGGACTACTAAAACTATATATTCGGGATATACGTATAAATTCACATTAACATTTTTCTTTCAATGTAACTTCACTCTCCTTCTTGCCCATCCTGCAACATTATGTGGTTCATAGATGCGTATGCTTCTTGCTGTCTTGAAATCATCATTCCATTCAGAAAGCAATGAATATCCTAAGATTTTGGGCAAATACCCTTCAAAATTGGAACTAGAAAAAAATTAAAGGAATGTGTGCTATAACTTGACAGACAAAACAAACAAGTTATACCATTCCCATTATTTTCAGTTTCTCAAATATACCGTTCCCAATTGCTGACTACTTGCAACCTGATATTAAGAAGTCTTGCAACATCATTTCTTGAGTATATTTTGGACTCTTGATATTTTGTAAACCATCACCATCCAACCATGTATGTGCAAATTGTGTACAGTTCAAACAATCCACACAGACGATTTTTATTCCATAGAAGCATATCCACAAACTTCCACGGTATTGGGTTGCCATTGTTAGTCAAATCTGTTGACCTTTTTACAAATTTCAAGGTATTCTTAGAAGACACATCAAATAGATTCTCAAATGTTCATCTGCAAAGGAGCAAATAAAAATATTGTTAATATGGTGTATGAGACTATGAACTTAACAAAGATGAAAAAAATAATTTGCATTACATTGTTACAACCACAGACAAGTTGAGTTAATAATAAAATGAAAACAACTTAGAGATGTTGTGTAAGTGGATGTGAATATAATTGATATATAGGTTTGATTCACGGTATCAGCTCACTTCAGTGACTCAGATCTATCTTTACAGTGCATGTTAAATATGACCATAGGCGTGCGCAGACCCTCTGATTAGGGGGGGGGGGGCAAAAGCCTTGAAAGTTTAGTCGGGAAAGAAAAACTTCACTTTATTTCACTGTTTTAGTTATATTGCATTGATGGGTATATGTGTGTGTGTGTGTGTATATATATGACATATTATTTATATACATTACATAATCAATTCATCCGCCCCATAACAAACCAATAGCAAAAATGTTATAAATTGTCTCTGAAATATGCGCGCTCCTTTTCCTCGAAACCAAGCTGTTACAGGAGCTACTGTCTGAAGTACTTAATTGTTCTTAAACTGTCTCTGGTAATTTACAATGCACTACAGAAAACAAATTGCGAGCGAAGCGAGCAAGAAAATTTCACGATCCAAATTTTTGCAAAGTGAAAACTGTATTGATGTAATACAGCGCAAAAAAAATCACGGGACGCCATGGCGTTCTCTTTTACAATTTTTCTCATTCAGATTGTTCAGCGTCCAGGGACAACTCCCCCCCGGCCCCTAGCTATGACTATGAACTTGACAAGACTGTAAGAAAAGCAGATATTGCGAGCGAACCGAGCAAGAAAATTTTACGAAATGTATTTTTGTATGTACATAAAATTTGAAGTCGAGGGGGCAATTGCCCCTCTGTGCCACCCTACAAGTGCTCCTGGCCGTCTGGAAAAAATGATGACAGAAAGACGTGACAACTAATTCCATTTTGAGTATCCTATTGTCCTGCTACTCTTAATTTCTGCTAGTTTTACTTTCTCTTACTTCAATGTTTGCCCTCCTAGAATTGATTTCCGTCCAAGGTTGTGATAAGGCAATGCCCCTCTGTCCCCTTGTGGTTGCGCCACTGCAACCCCTTCCCCGTAGTTGCTTTGAATTTTCATCGGCTTGAAATACTTCATTTTCTCCAATAATATCGTTTAATAAGTCATAAGATTCCTCTACACTAAATTTCTAGTTGAAAGTATAATAATGTAGGGGCATGGATTACCACACCTCCCTCTTCGGAAACGAATATCAACCTAAAAGTATATATTTCACACGTATAATTTGATTTCAGTCATAGTAATTTACATTTATTATTATGTAATGGAGGGACGCAAGTATGCGATAATTTCAAATTCAAGTGGTGTTTTTGAGGGGGCAGCACTATTATCGGGGTAATATACCCCACGGAAAAATATCTTGCTTGTCCCTATGTAGAAAAAATCTGCGAACGTCCGTGAGACCCCCTTGCCCCCCCCCCCTCCCGTGCGCACGCCTATGAATATGACTTGGACTTCAGTAGGTTATTGAATCAAATATTAGTAACATAATCTGAACAAATTATGATTTCTCTGGAAAAATCAATCAATCTTACCCACAAATAAATGATTGGCCTTGTACTTGTAAAATAAGTGAACTTCTAATCTTTACTAATCTATACTAATTTGTAAATTCTCAGTAAACACGCAAACTATTGTTTGGTAGACTGTTAGGACTTTACTCTTTTAGCTGTTAGGGTGTACTTTTACACTTTAAATACATAAAGCTTGAACTTATTGGAAATGCTGCACTACCATTACAAGGCGTTCAAAATTATGAAAGAACGAGAAAACAGAAGTGTTTTATACAGCTTACGAAACCGGTTTTCTGGTCTGATTCTGTGAAAGAAGCTAACAGAACGTTGTCCAGAACTTTCACAAAATTCGGGGATCTCACATTAAATCTATTTCAATCCAACCTAACAACTTAACATACTTATTGCATTTAACATTTGCGAGCTTTATGAACTGTGTTCAAGTTTCAAAAACATAAAAGAGAAAAATCTTGTTCAAAACAGGTCAGAAACGACTCGTTCCAACCTTGTACAAGGGCAAAGTGAAACTATAATGAACGACTGATTTGTAATACGAATACCGATGTACGTACACTTGAATGGCACCAGTGAAATACGAAAATAATCTCACATGAACGAAAGTAGAGCATTTTGTGTAATATCGATTTAATGCCAGAATATAATCTATATCAAGGTATTTCATGCTCTAGTAATAATCACAAAACTGTAATATCTGCATTATGCCTAATTTAATATAGCTAACATTCTCTTCTGATTTTACAATTGCAAAGAATTATGAACTTCGTTTGTAAGGAAAAATGCGTGCTGCGTTGTAAAGATAGAAACGTTGAAGCGATATTCTCACAGAAATTATATCGGAAGGTATTTTTTCAATATATAAATAAATCATACATTCTGCATCACTCTTGCATTTTGCAAACGTTTTGCTTTTGATGGATTAAGCAACAAGCATTTAAATATAAGACTTACCTTTCAGTTTTTTCTGATGTTTCCTTCTTCCATCATGTACTGGATTCGTTATTCTCTGGTAACTTAGTTTAACTTTCACCATTTCGACGCACTTGTATTGATCATATCGTTAGAAAACACGGCGTGAAATATCGGCAACAGTGTTGGCTAAAATCTGCACCATGGAGTATATTGCGACGAAACGCCACTTCAAAACTTTTAATGATAAGCACTACTCTCTGAAGGTACGAAATATTTTCATTTTTTCACATAGTATTTCAGATGCTTGCGGGAAGAACATGTGATCTTTGTTTCACCACGAAATCTTCTATACTAGTCATGAAAGAAAAAAAATGCACCGGTATTGACAAAACTACCACTTCAGCACCATCTGTACGCAGAAGTTTGAACATGACGGAGACCTTTTATTTTCTGTTATTTACTTGCTTGTCCCTATCGCAACAAAATTATAAGGTTCACATGTTCTAGTGAATAAAACAATCTTTTATATCGCAAAATTTCTTCCTTACCGAATCTATATTAGTTGTACGCTCATCCATTGAAATTTGGGCCTATTCTTTAACATGGCTTTAGAACCCCCTTATGCTATGAGTCAGTGATGTGCCGTAGACTATAAGTTTACGTCTACATGCGTTGTCTACACGTAATCTACGCGTAGATTACATAGAGTTGTAGTTTACATAGACTACGTAGACAATCCAAAGTGCACTAAAATTAATTTTCAAGGCTTTCTTGAAAGGAAAGTGACATTTTCAACTATATTGGTTCCTAACGAAATGAATATATCCCTATTTACAACAAAATTTCTCTTCTCTTCTATTACCAACTATAGAAGAAGATAGATAGTATGCAAAAAACAACAACAGATGGCAGTCGTGTAGCAAGAATGGTTTGTTCCCCATAAAACACTAGAATATTTCCTATATTAGGTTTCTTTTAGGTGAGAAATTGTTCGAATTTGGAAGAAATAGTATAAAAAGTTCACCTTACACATCAGCAACTGATACGCAGTATAATTTTTTTCTAATTCCACTGCGCCCTTTGCTAAGTTATCAACTTTCGCCATGTTGTTTACATAGATTACGTAATCTACGTGTATAAAATATTCTACGTGTAGAATGTAGACTATCGTTGTTTACGCGTAGACGCACATCACTGCTATGAGTACAGTTGGCCGTGAAGTTACCAGGCATTTGTGTTCCCGTCTGCGACAGCGCAATATACAGGAATTTTTCACCAGAAAATGATCTGCGAGTACTTTTCTTAAAAGTTTACCGTAGTACTGTAGTAGTGTTTTCTATGATGACATACATAACACGTATTGTAAATGGTTAATGTGTAGAAAGAACTGTATTGCAACAATAACATTTGAGTCACCGGTTAGCACTAATTTTTTTAACACGAACTCTTGATTTTTCGGTCCCTTGGGATTCGTGTTAACGAGGGTTTACTGTACTTGAGTGTCATTCTGTTCCTTTATGAATCTCATATTACTAATACATGTCATTTTCAACGTCGCCATTCGCAGTGGTAGCAGCATCGTCGCATTGTAATCAAGCGGTCTCAGGTTCGATACACGGTGGAGGCACATAGTAGTTCGGATTCCACTCTAAACTTTAGGCCCATTCTCGATAACATATCTGTGTATAAATAGGACTTAAAACAAAAAAGTTTAAAAAACCTAAACATCGCCATTAAAAAAGTAAAAACAGGCGTCAGATAACCGAAATCCAAACACGAAATGCAAACTTTCTTGTAGCAGGAATACCATTTTCGAGTCCTGGGCAAGATATGGTAATTTTTAAATCCTTCATCATTTATCCTCGTCGCGACTATCACAGAAAACGAAACAAATTTGTAGCTTCACTGAGTCGAGCTGCTTTATAAAGACTACAACTCACAGAGACGCTTTTAGTACCCAACTTCCACAGCAGATGGCAGTGTTTTTAAGTTTTACAACAGCACCCCTATCGGTAACGCTAGAAACTACGTACATGAGTCTGTATCTTTGCATGAATTGCACTATTTATATTCAACAAATGTCGACCATCGGCAGGTTCAGGTAATATTTGACGTGCCCTCAGTTTTTATAATATTTAATAGTCTTTTGTACTACATTACGTCATTGAGATATTTCTTATTTTCAATTCTGGGCGGTCCCGGGTTCGATACCCGGTGGAGGCACAAGTGGTTCGGATCCCACTTTAAACTGTAGGTCCAGTCCCGATTAGCCTTACTGTGCATAAAGTGAACTTAAAACACCAAATCAATCAATTCTGGGTAACAGTTCGTTATATCGGAGACACATTTAAATCGGATATTTTGTGTTTCGCATGGTTCGTACTTACCAATTGTGTATTGCGGAACATAGTTCAAGGTGCCATTATGCTTTTTACACGAAAACAAACACAATTTTTCACATACAGAGTGATTTTTTAATTTCTTTCTTCGATTCAAGAACACACAATATGGCGGACACATCTTGACTCATGTTGTGGATATGCAGTTTTTCAATCTTCTTCACCGAAAAATACAAACTATCGTGTTCGTCACCGGTGGAAATTATACATTATGCACGGTAGCTGACGATAGCCCGGGTAGCTAACGGATAGCCCCACGAACCATTCACGGATAGCCCCACGAACCATTCACGGATAGCTCCAAGAACCATTATGCACGGTAGCTGACTGATAGCCCCAAGGACCACTTCCATAAGGTTAGGTTAGGTTTGGTTGGGTTAGGCAAGCATAGTACAAAAAAAATGGAGTTTGAAACACTGACAGTGGGTTACGTCATCGAACGCGCGGAGCATGCAGTTCACGTACGGGAAGCATGTCAATTGTGCGTCGGTGGGATATTTCTCTTGAAAAATATATGATTTGCCGGTCAAATAGATTCCACGATGAAAAAAATACCTCCACCAACGTTGGAATGCTTGGAGAAACACATTTCCGTAAGTATTTTCTTCTATAAAAATGAAGAAATATGTCTCCGATATAACGAACTGTTACCCAATTCTGTTTGCTTGGTACAGTCAAGATTCATGTGAACCTTTTATTGGTGTTTTATATTATATTTGGTACTTTCTATGTTATGTTATTTAATGTCGCTTTTCTGCTACTTTTGGCTAATTGCGATGATGAGGGTGAGTGTTGATATAGTGAAATTCATAAAGGGACACTCACAAAGAACACCCATGTCCAGGCAGGGATTCGAACCTGGGACTCTGGCGTTGTAGTGTGCTGTCCTAACCACTCTGCCACGAAGGTCGGCTGTTCATATTTGCCATCCAGCATGAAGTTTGTTATAGAGGATCTATATGATTACCCTAATTAAAGAGCCTCGATATGACTAATTTTGTTCATTTTACTTCGCTTTTCTGTCACTTTTGGCTAATCGCGAAGACGATGATGATGAGTGGTGATATTGAAGAAGGGACACCCACAAATAACACCCATGCTCCAGCCTGGATTCGAACACGATATAAGAAGCCTCGAGAATCTTGTCGACTTCCCCCCAGAGGTAGCGAAGGGTTAAATTCTCATTGTATTAATTATAATACGGTGGAGTTCAGGGTCAAGGGAGCCGTGTCCCCCCACCGCGAACTATGAAATCTGAACCTATAAAATCCTACCAAAATAACATTGTCGATCTTTCAGATTTTGAACGAATTTCGATTTTGTCCTTGCACAAATTAATGGATTGTTTGTGGAGAGGGACATATTCCAGAAGTCTGCTGTCTGCAATATTTTCTAATTTTAGTTTTATAACCACTGATGCAAGGGTAAGAGGCGGCCCATTTCTTTTTTATCCATGTCCCGACCTTTTTTTTCCGAACTACAGTGGTGATGCGAAAATGTTCCGCTTTTCTTCTCTTCTTTTGGTTAACATGCTCTTTGTTATAAGAATCTCTGCTAACATTTGTCTCCATTTAGTTTCAATTTTATTGGCTGCCATGTGTCTATGGAATACAAATATTTTTCTAACTGATAGTATTTATTTCTTTGTATACTTTAGCATTATCGTCATGTAGTAGTATTGATTGATTGATTGATTTGTTGTTTTAAGTTCACTTTATGCACAGTAAGGCTAATCGGGACTGGACCTACAGTTTAAAGTGGAATCCGAACCTGGGCATCGAATCCGGGATCCCTTTATTACAAGGCGACGACATCATGTAGTAGGAGATTGCTATTTGTAACAACAGCATGCGCCATATAATTTATTGTTGTCCTACCCTCCATTATAGCGTAGTAGTAACATTGTCGTCTTATATTCAAGAGATCCCAGGTTCGATATTCGGTGTGGGCACATAGTAGTTCGGATCCATTATAGGCCAAGTCCCGATTTGCATATATGTGCATAGAATGAACTTGAAACGAAAAGTAACTCATAAAAACTCAAAAGTGGTCAATTGCGGAACACCACTCTTCTTGTTTATGAATTGATTGATTTGATTTATTTTACTTCGCTTTTCTGTCACTTTTGGCTAATCTCGAAGATGAGGATGAGTGATGACATGATAAAATTGATGAATAGACACTCACAAACAACCATGTCCAAGCCAGGATTCGAACCCGGGACCCCTGGCATCGTGGCGTGTTGTGATAACCTCTCCACCAAGGAGGTTTGCGTATTATTAATGTCACACACACACACACACTCACTCAGGAGCGTATAGTCTAGGCTATCTGCGAAGCCTGAAGCCTAGAGAGTAAAATAGAGAAGAAACATCTATTAGAAACTGTGAATAGGCCTGATTTCAATGCAGGGGCGGCGCCAGGGGGATCGAGGGGGTGCTTGCGTACCCCTTAATTTTCTTCCGCAACCCCTTCAGCACCCCTTACGTTCAACTGAAAACACTAACCCTTAGAGTGTCATATTATGTCATGTCATATTGAGCGCCGAATGTTAGGTACTGAAGTAAGACCGTTATTATTGTATGCAACAGGCAAGCACTGAAAGAGGTGCCGGCCGATGCGATATAGATACTTTCCTGTACTGGCGGAAGCCTCTCTAAAAATCAGCGGCCGTTTCTTTCTTTCGTCAGCATTGTTGTTATGAATTTTTCTTCTTTTGTTTCTTCAAGTGGTCTGTTTGTGGTTTTCGATAATTGCCTATAGCTTAATGTGAGTTATGTTTTTTTTTCATTGTTGATAAACGACTTTATTTTCCACCTACTTGTTCTTCCTCACACTGGAGCAAAAATTGCAGCTGCTTTCAAGGTATCACCAAGTCGTGCTAGGAAAATTATTTAATGCAAGTTGTAACGTGAAGAGTAGTTTTCTTGTTAATACGTTCTATGTATTTGTTCCTCGTAAAATGTATGGTAAACGAACCATTTCAGGATTTTTCAAAAACTGTTAGGAAGAGGCCCAATGTTCACGAATAAATTTTACAGTTAGTTGTTGGGTCTGGGATAGTGCGGCAGAAGGGATTTTAACGAAGGCGTTGCTGTGATCTTCGCGTTTTGTCCTGAAGTGGCAGGCGGAAGATACATATTATGTACTTACTATGTACCATAGGCGTGCGCAGACACTCTGATTAGGGAAAGGGGGGTGGGGGAAGTCTTGATGAAAGTTCAGTTGGTAAGAAACCTCATTTCATATAACTATTTTATTGTACCGATGGGTATGAAATAGGAGCATGTGTGTGTGACCCACGAAGCGGAATAGTACTTCAATTTCAGAGGAAATAATGAACTCCTCCACCCTTAGTTCCTTTGAACTTTTATCAGATTGCTTCACTTTCTTTAAGAGCAAAATATCGTTTAATAACGACGATAAGATTTCTCTACACAAAATTTCTAGGAGAAAGCATAATAATATACTGGCTGTAAGGGGGCAAGGACCGCCACACCATTTATTTAGAAAACGATTGATTGATTGAATTGGTGTTTTAAGTCCACTTTATGCACAGTAAGGTTAATCGGGACTGGAACTACAGTTTAAAGTGGGACCGGAACCACTATGTGCTTCCACCGGGTATCGAATCTCGGACCCCTTGATTACAAGACGACTTTAGAAAACGAATGTCAACGTACGCTCATTCAATATATAACCGGAAATATGTTGTAAACGGAAATATGTTAAAAGCACCAAAAGAACTACAGTACTATGTTTCAACATAGACCCCTTCCCCAGTTCAATGCACCTACACCAGCGCTTGATAAGGGCACTGATTCCACAGGAAAAAAAAATATTTTGGACGCGTGCGTAACCACTCATCCACCGCTGACTGGACTTCTCGTCATTCTGTAACCTCGATCCACTTAGTGCAACTTTCAGTGGGCCAAAGGTGTGGAAATCAGAAGGCGAGAGATCGGGCTAACATGGAGGGTGGGGTAAGGACTAAAAATTTAGGCCCTCGATGGTAGATAATGTAACTTTGGCAGTGTGTGGTCTCGCATTGTCATGGAACAAAAGCACACCAGTGGATACCAGACCACGTCCTCTCTACAGTGTGGCTGGTTTCAGTTTCTCGCGCAAAAGGTTGGAGTAGATGGTACTGTTTACATTATGACCTCTGGGCATGTAATGTTCAAGAATTGGCCCCTTGTGGTCCCAAAACAAAGTTAACATGACCTTTCGGCACTCCGTTAAGCACGCAGTGACACGCACGACCTGGACGCGGAGAATCCTCAACACTGGTTATGCCCTGTTTGAACTTCTCAGCCCACCCATACACTTCTGATCGACTAATACAGTTGTCACCGTACTGAACTGTCATGCGGCGATGAATTTCTATTGGTTTCACGCATTCACTTTTAAAAAATCTCACGATTCTTCGATGCTCCAGCTTGGAGCACTCCTGTAAAGGTGCCGCCATCTTATGTAACTGTTTCCCAGCGTCCCGTGCACGAGGCAGGCGTGCCAGCCCCAGCTATGAATAGCTTACAGATGCCTTCACAAAATAACAAACATATAACAATCACGGTCGTATTTTAGATTTTTTATACTCTTTTTCCGGTTATTTATTGAATGCACCTTGTAAAAGTACATATTTCTCACGTGTAATTTAATTTCAGTCACAGTAATTTACATTAATTATTATAATGGAAATGCAGGAAAACAATAATTACAAATTCAAGTGGTGTTTTATTATGGAGCATCACTATTATCGGGGTAATATGCCTCGGTTACGGAGGTCCATGATTAGGAGGGGATTGCCCCTCTTTTCCTTCGTGAACACGCCCATTCCATGTACTAAGTATTTTTTACCTCCATTGGTTACATTGAAAAGGTTCAAAAATTGTATTTTTAAATGCAAGGGTAATTTCATTTTGTATTTCACTACATAGTTCAATAAGACTGCAACGTGTATCTGAATGTTTACACTGTACGACCATTTATTTGGAGTGTAAGACTTAATACATATCATCATGGACGTCTAGGGGGAAGGCAAGGGGGGAACAAGCTCCCCCCGTTTTGGCACCTTGCTCCCCCAGTTTTGAAAGGTTGCATGCGTGTCTCATGTTTTCTTTATTTTCAGCATCGCACCCCCTAAAATTCTTTCCGCACCCCCTCAGCACCCCTAGATGATTAATCCTGGTGCAGCCGCTGTTTCAATGGAAGATAATGGCGATTCTGATGTTGGCAACCTAATTCTTAGAAGTTTGCAACCTGGCTGCTGTTGGGATGACAACGTAGCTTCCCTAAAGAAGTCAAAGCGAGGAAAATGTGTGTGTCTAACCACTTATACTGGTGGTTTATGAGAGTCTAGTCTTCTCTCTTCCTCCATAGTCATATATGTATATATACAGCGTGAGCACAAAAACACTCCCTTGTTTTGAAAGGGTAAATACCAAAAGTAGTATTCTACAGAAATGTTCACAGTAGTTGTAAAAACTCATAAAGTTTTCGTGGTGTTCATTGGAATTACAAATGCTCAATGTGCGCGCCACCTGTTACGCGGGAAACATCGAGACGATAATCCAGCTCCAACCACACCTTCTCAAGCGTATCCGGTGTGATGAAGTT
Source organism: Lepisma saccharinum (assembly GCF_977018435.1). NCBI lineage: Eukaryota > Metazoa > Arthropoda > Insecta > Zygentoma > Lepismatidae > Lepisma > Lepisma saccharinum. Next base: position 42,772,893 of record NC_139247.1, on the reverse strand, counting down.
GACAGCTGTACTGATGCGTTCCTGAAGATGATTCAAGGTTGTGGGTAGTGGAGGTACATAGACCTGGTCCTTCACGAACCCCCAAAGGAAAAAGTCACAAACTGTTATGTCCGGTGATCGTGGGGTCCACTTGCATAGATTTTGATCATTGGGTCCAGCTCGTCCTATCCAACGGTGTGGGAGGTTGTCATTCAGAAAGCTGCGTACAGATTGATGCCAGTGTGGGGGCGCTCCATCTTGTTGTAGAATGTAGTCACCTCTCTCTGCAGCAAGTTGAGGAATTAACCAGTCACGTAGCATTGTTAAGTAGCTTTCACCTGTGATTGTTGGCCCCTGAAAGAAGAACGGACCGTACACTCGACGCTCTGACACTGCACAAAAAACATTCACCTTGGGTGAGTCACGTTCCACCCCAAGAGTGGCATGCGGATGCTCGCTTCCCCAGAACCTAACACTATGCCTGTTCACTTTTCCACTCAAGTGGAAGGTCCCTCATCACTAAAAATGATCTTTGTCAGAAAGGTTTCATCGTCCTCCATTAAAGTGTGGATAGTCTCGCAAAACTCACGTCGCTTTACCTTGTCTTGTGGATATAACTTTTGAACCAATTGCAGCCGATACGAGTGAAAACGCAAACGCTTCCGTAAAATCTTGCTTACGGTAGTTTGTGGCACCTGCAACTGCCTGCTGGCTTGACGTGTTGATTTTCTGGGATTGCGTACAAAGGCTTCTCGCACACGCTCCACAATTTCCTCAGAGATGGACGGTCGGCCAGAATGTTCTTTTCTTTGATCACAAATGCATCCTCTCTCAACAAATGTTTTATGCCACTGCAGAATGGATTTGTGTGTAGGTGGATCAACATTAAACTTCTGTTTAAATGCACGCTGCACTCTCACAACACTGCTTTCTTTGGCAAGTTCTAACACTCACCAGCTTCTTTGCTGCGGAGTGAACGCCATTTTCGATGTTACTGCCCTCTAGCTACCGAATTCACAACTAGCGATTCTGAAAAGAAATATATTAAAATATTTTGAGTTAACTGAGCTTTGGATATCAATTTTATCAAAATATTCAAGTAACTATTAATTTTATGACATCTTGAAACCAGGGAGTGTTTTTGTGCTCACGCTGTATAAACAAAAACACACACACAGGGATACACAAAACAAAATAATTCGGGCGCTAACCCCCCTTCTGTTTTTTGCAAATACGGGCTACGGTAGCCATGAATCCAACAAAGATAATGCTACACATTTTGAAACGTAACCTCAAAACATTAAATTTATTAATTAATATAAGATTGAATTAGAAGTAATTAATGATTGAACCGAAGTGGCCTTCCTAAAAAGAAGATCAACAGATTACAGCATAAATAACTATGCAATAATTTCTAATATATGGGCGACTGTGTCACATCGCTGCAGATATTAAAATTCGGCTAGTAACAGTGCAACAATTTCTAATGACATGTTTTATTCTGATTTAATAACATACATGATACAGAAAACACGAACATTAAAAAGCACATACTGCATACTCTATTTTTAATGAGGAGGGGTAATGGACGCGAAATATTTTTTTTAAAAAAATTAGAACTGAATTTGAAAATTCAGACGCTCTGTATTTTTCTACCCCTCTAAGTAGTGTAATTGGCCCTATTATAAACGCGAGAAAGTACGAACCCCCCTCAAGCAGATTTGGCTACACTTAAAACAGGCTCAACATGCCCATATGAGCTTTTTGCTCAAGTGTGGAATCTTGTCTAATTCAAGATTTTTGTAAAAATGCCCTCGGGAATTTCCTGAGAAAGTACGAACCCCCCTCAAGCAGATTTGGCTACACTTAAAACAGGCACTTCTGTGAGATTGTTGTCCATAAACTTGTCAAAAATATGCCCCTCTTGATATTTTTTTTGCCCACACCTAAAACTACGCAAACGTATTAACACACACCCACACCCACCCACACCCACCCACACCCACCCACACATATTTACTTCCGGTTCACTTCCGGTCCACTTCCGGTCCACTTCCGGTCCACTTCCGGTCCACTTCCGGTTTAAGTTCAATTGGACACCAGGCTCATCTTGCATATCTAGTACTAAGACAATGCAATATGCAGAGACCCTCTAGAATTGCTCCGTGACTCTCTCATTTCTTACGTCATAAACATATGATTTTTCCCCTATGAGAATAACACTACATATGGTGTCATCTGGTAATGCCTCGTGGAATTCACAGATAATTTTAATGTTTGTCCTGTCATTAACCACAACCTGTTTCCTTTTTGAAGTGTTGATTACAAACATGGGTCTCTGTGTTTTGAATTCATCTGGTGTGTAATACATATCAGTACTGCCAGTAGTGACACGCTTGAAAGCCGAAAATGCCTCATATAATTTAAGGAAATCATCCTTGGACATGTCTAAATTATAATTTTCTCTAGGGAATACCTCATTTCTGCCATTTTTAAGATATATGTTCTTGATGTTGCAGCTATCAAATTTACTCGAATTTTTTTCCTGATTGTTGTGTCTCCCAGTCTGAAACAGTACCACCACAAAATCAGGCATGTCGTATTGTATGCTGGAGAATGAGTTTGTGGCATCAAATTCATAATAGGTACCAGATGCGGGCTTCTGTACAGATTGATATGTATAAAATTGCAGAGGAATCTGTGGATTTTTTATTATATCAGCTTTGTATTTAAGAGCGTAACTGGCCTCATATTCAACAACTGGGATTCTTAACTCCATAGTCTGAATAATGCATTTTCCTGCATCAGGTAAGGTATTAGGCAGAGCTTCCCCTGTAGAGTTTAATGTGCTGTACCTCATCAAAGCATTATTATCATTGGCAGCTCTTCTAAATGTAATTCTTAACCCACCCTTCCACATAATATCTTTGTAATCCGAGAAGAATCCTGGCAACAGGCGCATGGGGAACAGCACTGTATGGTTTTTAGATAATATCTTATCACCAGCCTCAAATCCACCTATTTTGTAGTAAGAAGCCTCGGTTTTGGATAATTTTAATGTGGCCAAAGCTGTGGAGGTAATGCCGGGATAATCCACTCTGTTTATAACAACGCCATGTTTTCTGATCTCAATTTCAGAGAACAGATGGGGCACAAAATTGTCCACCAATCTTATATTTGAATTTGCCGGGTAATCTGTACCATCCAGCTTTACAACATCAAATTTGATGTATAGATCTGCTCTGTGGGGGTGTATAAAGCCATCCCCTACATCAAGATCAACCTCAATCTCTGTGTTGGGTTGATTTAAATTTGCAAATGTCCTCCTGTTTGGAGGGAATGATTGTAGCTCATAACTCTCAATATTTTCCATTGTATGTATTTTTATTTAAATGTTAATCTCTATGATAGCAGTTGTTGTGGCTCCAGCAAAATCAACTAATTCTTCTTTTTCATTAGTGACCATCAATTCAATATAATCTATTCTATTATGGCACACAGGAAAATATAATGTTGGGGATGGATTGTAGATGATTGGCTCCATGAATTCGGAATTAGGTTTGAATGTTGCAATGATGCCAGTTTGTTTGTGAGTGCCTATGCCATTTGATTTGGTGATCATACCCTCGGCCACATTACAGTGAATATTCAGAGTCTCTATGGCTAAGAATTTAGGTATATTCATAGCAGTGTGTTTGATGGCCGCTTCAAGTTTTGTGTTGTTCTCAAATCCTAACAGCTCTCCTATAGTACCCAGATCCACTGTTTCTGTAGCAGATACAATCTCTACTCTGTGAGTGACAGAATTTTGACTTAACACTACACCTCTGGGTAATTGAGCATTTAGAGTGGATAGATTATATTGCCCTGGAGTGATGACAATTTTTTGATCCCCAACTGCAATTGTGTTGTTGTGGTGTGTAATATTAGGGATCAGGTACATGCCGTAAAATGCTCTGAGAGCTATTGTTTTGGGATACACTATGTCATCATGCAATTTGAGTTTCAATATTGAATTTTGGCTGGTGAGATGGAATACCCCCATGATGTTTCAAATACCACAAGGCCTTTTGAAAATTTTCAATTGATGGTTTATTTATTTGAGACATATATCTAAGAACAGATAAACACAAATGTCCGCAATTAACATCTTTAAAGTTTTGAACACGGGCATTATTGTAATAAAGATTAGCTGATTTTAGATATTGTACTAAATTTTCAGGTGGAACACCTCCAAATGAATCAAACACAAATGCCTCATTGTTTAAATATTTAAGATAACAGATCCAGTGAGTGCCCTGATTTTTGTACTCATCCAAATTAACAATGCCACACTCTTTGTTGAGTGGTTGTTCTGGTAAAGAATCAGACATATACACACCTCTAAAATGTTTGATGCCCAGTGGCTTGATTAAAGCTTCAATATCTTGGTTTGTAAGCGGCTCTTGTTTTTTTGAAACTTATTCATGGCTCTCTTAACACCTTTGCCTTTTTTCTCCATGGCCAGGTTATGGCGCTTCTGCTCATCTAATTCTGCCCTATTTTTCTTGGCATCTATTACTGTTTTTGCTATGGCAGCTGATCCCCCAGCCAAGCTCCCAACAGCCCCGAGAGCAGCTAAGATGGCAGGGATAGTAAATATGAAACCCCCTACATGTGATTTTTTTCTTGATTGCTGTAATTTTTTTAATTGGGGGGTACTAAGCAACAATTTCATACCATGGCCCTTTGCAAGACAAGAGCTTTTTTTCTTGCGCTGCTTTTTGGTCAAAAGACTATCAATAGTTTTAAGAGATTTGAGACCTGCATAAGGTATTTGATACATAACACCCTTGGCCTTCATTGTAGGTTTATTATATACATATTCACAGCCCCCACCCCAGTTTTTGTTTGGTGTTCATAGCTATGGTAGTTCCCAATGCTGCTATTCTCTCACTCAAAGAAGCATCTTTGCTTACAAATCTACCAAATGCAGCCTCTTCTAATTTCTTGTCTGCAACATGTCTCTTGTCAAGATCAGAATGTGTGTTGTATGCTATGTCATGGTCTCTACAAGCAGCATCTAGGGGATTTACACCAGGATCACCTCTGTTTAATCTATGATCCAATTTTGTGCCTGGACCACAATACTGATAGCCTGGAATATGTAGTTCAAATGGCAACTTGTTTATAATGTCATTCACCAGGCCCCGACCCTCAGAAATATTCCAAAATTTGGGGGGTAGAGTATTAATAATTTTTATGAGATATCCAATCCCCTTAGGGTCATTCACTATAAAATTAGACAATTTTGTGCTTATCATGTCCATAATTCCAACCTTTTCATTGTAAAAATTGTGGTTCCCAGCATTTTCCTCCCCAGCTATCACCAATAACCTATCTACAAGTTTCCTGACATCATCAACCCAGACAAATTCTTTAGGCAGGGTGTTGTATTGTTTGATTCCACTACCAGTCTTGATCTGTGACCATATGGGCTTGATTAAATTATTGTATTTTGCCCCACTGCTCGACTTAACCCTTTTTTGTGTGGGATCATTGTTCTGGTATAGAGCATCTGATTTTATTAATATTTCTTTGTAATCCTCATAATCTTGCTCTGTATAGCTGCCAGGCCTTTTCCTAGTCATCAGTTCCCACAACCCAGGTGTTCCGGTGTACTTAACAAAAGCACCTTTTTCTCCGAGACGAGATTCTGAATATACAATTATATCATCTCCCATAAATGTTACTCTGAAATTGCCAATTCTATGTATGATGCTGCCATCAAGCTCTGTGTCAGCATATAAACCAAACACCTCATCTTTGTTGTCTTTAGGTGTGGTTAAATATTTTTGAGCAAGAAGACCCAATTCAATAGGATCCTGAGTAGCTTCAATTCTTCTAGGAGCAACAGGACTAGGTGTATGAATACTGGAAAGTGGGGTGAATGGATAATCTAATATGTTCCTTGCAGCTACAGGTACGAGCTCTGTGATCAAATCTTGATTTTGCTCTGTAACAGTTTTGATATTCTTACCTAAATTATTAATAGCATCAATTACAGGCTGTTCTGTTTGTTTGTGTTTTTCATAAATTCCCCGGTTCTCTGATTTCCATCCCTTAAATCTTTTTACAAGATAATCTCTTAACTTAAGATCGTCAATGATTGGTCGTTTCATGGTTGTTTATATACGTCTCAACGTCTAGAAAATCGTTGATTTTACTTCTGTATTTGCCGCTACTGGGTGTTCTTGTCATATCAATTGTGACAAACCCATAACTGTCCTGGTTCCAGCACCTACTGCAAAACTTGGAAAAATCATTGTAACTCAAGTCCCCACCTACATATTCATCATGTATGTGTTTGAGGTTGGTATGATCTTGATGAAACACACATATAAAATTGCTGTTGTCTCGGATCAGCTGCTTCGGAATTTTAGAAAAAGTCTGTGCCAGGTAGAAGCAATCAATGTTTTTGTGCCGCCCCTGTGTAAAGAAATTTCTAACCTTGTTTTGATTATCCAGTATAATGTCATCAAACACAACAACAGAATTATCGAGACATTCATGAAGTGGCTTAACATCTGATTCAAAAGTGGCTATATCCAATCCATCATATAGCTTCATCAGCTGCTGATATTTTAATTGTTCCAAGCTCTTAGAGAAGACATACAAGTGCCTGTTTTTCCAGTCTAACCAGTTGGGTGCCAATAAAAAATTATCAACCATTAGTGTAGTTTTACCACAAGCAGATGGCCCAACGATAAGACACCTAATATTATCAGGCAGCAAGTTGCCATTTCTCTTATTCTGCTGTTCAGGTTCTGGCAGCCTTTTTATAACATCCCAGGTGCTCATATTATTATTTTGTTTGCATCGATCCAGCTGTTTTCCGGATGACCTAGCCATTTGACAAATAACATGTTGCCTTTTCTGCGGATGATTTTTTCTATGAGATATGTGTCAGGCTGTTTAGTTTTGCTGAGTTCTTGTTCATAGAATCTGCCTTTGAGAATTTCTCCTCGGTGATCTTTTATTATATATGTGTTAAGGGTCCCAGGTTTAACTTGAACTACTGTAAATAATTCGGTGCTCCAGTTTCTTGTAAAGCCTCTTTTGAATAAGTGCTTATATTTGCTGATTCTTACTTGATCACCCGCCCTGTATTTGGCCCTTCTTGTTGTTGGCTGGTATCTAGGATAATAAACAGTCCTGATCAAATTTTGCTCATCAGATGAAGTTACTTCAGAGGGTTTCATGTTGATTGTGGAATGGACAGAGTTGTTATATTTATGTAGAAGTTCTGGAAGAATATTAATCCATTTATAATTACCTTGGAGTGTAAATTGTTTATACATAAGATTTTTTAGGGTTCTGTTGAATCTCTCTACAATTGAGGCTTTGAGATCACTGTAACTCGAGTAATGTTTTATTGCCTGGCTTTTAATAAATTGTTGAAACACTGAATTATAAAATTCTTTGCCATTATCTGTTTGCAAATAGCGCGGGGATCTTCCTGAATGATAGATGATTGTCCTGAGGGCTTCTGTAACACATTTTCCAGTCTTGGATTTGAGTGGCAGAGCCCAGGCAAATTTTGAAAATGTGTCTATGACAGTGAGTAGATACTTGTAGCCCTTGTTGATTTTGTCTAAGTTTTTCAACTGCCCACTTGACAACTCAATCAAGTCGCTCTGCCATAAATCATCTATGCCCTTTGTGACTACTGGGAGTCTCTTAAAATTATGTCTGGCCTGTCTGTGTAGTTCATCAACTATAATTTCTCTAGACATAATATGAAAACAAGAATATTGCAACTATGGGGTGTTCAGCAGCTGATACTGCAGGATTTTCTAAATATAATTTGTCTCCTATTTGTATTTTAAATTCCAGAGAGCCATCATCTTCAACATAGGCTGTTTCTAATGTATTGGGGTCTGTAAAATCCTCTAACTCTACACTGGTGATTTTCACTTTGTTCTCAGCATTTGTTATTGATAAGGTAGGGTAGTGGTGTGCCTGTGGTTGAAGCCAATATTTGATCTTGATTGGTCTCAATGTGCCCCCAACAAAAAATTGGTAATAAAATTGTGCAGGGGACAGCATATATATTTTGCCACCTGGTGTAAATGGTGAATCATATTCTTTGTTGGGGATGCTGTACAATTCAAGAATTACTGTATGTTTAGGATTCTCGATTATGCCTGTTATTTCCTTTTCTGCTGTAAGCAATCTGCTTGTTACAGATTCAAGGTGCTCATTGATGGTCCTAACAACATCATCGTGGCCTGGCTTGATTTTTATGTCTACAACAAGTTTCTTGTATTGTTGCACAATCTCTTGAAGCTGGGTGGCAAAAACAGACAGAGCATTTGCTTGATTGGATTCCATGGTCCCTAGCTGTTGCTTGATATTGGCTACAATTTGCTGTAAATTTTCAACAACTGCCAATTTTGAATTTTGAGCAGTAAGATCATGAACTTGTCTTCTGATATCCTCAAACAGGGCATGCAGTTCATTAATATGTTGATTGGTTGGTAGAGTGGCCACTGTCTGAGTGAGTTGTTTGATCTCTGCTTGGATATTCTTGATATCTTCTGATTTCAATATGCGATTCACAGCTCTCTTAATATTTTTAAGTTCCTGTGATGTGGGAAGATTAGATACTGTATTTTGCAAAGATTCAAGTGCCAATTTCACATTGTTTAATTCAGAAGCATCAGCCACATTTTGCATAGCATCTTGGAGCAGGGCTATATCTGCCTGAGTGGGTGTTGATTGTTGTAAAATTTCAAGTTTTGTTTGAATATCATCGATCAAATGATGAAAATGAGATAGTTCAGATTCAGTGTTGAGGTTTTCAAGCTTTGTGATTTGTTGCTGGACACTGACAAGAGTATCTACAATCCCGGGCAGGCGAGATTCTTGTACATTTGCCAAATCACTTTGCACTGCTGCTATTGTACCCTCAAGATGGGTTATGGTACTTTGAATTTTTCCAAAATCTTCATATGTTTCAAGTTGCAGCTTAATGTTGGCAACACTCCGAGTTATTGCACTCAAAGCATCAGAAGATGGCAAGTTGTTCATAAAATTTTCAAGTGTCTCAATTTTTTCTTTAACCTCGGCTATGGCATTGTGCAGAGGATCCAGATTAGGTATTTGGAGTGATTGAATCTGTTCCTTTAGAGTGGAAATGACTAGATCAAAATCTTCTTGTGATTTTATGCTTTTGACAATTGTTTGGAGCTGTGTCTGGACATTATTTATTTGCTCTTCCAATTGCTGTTTCAATTGCTCGGAGTTGGTGGCATGGGTCTTAAATTTGGCTTGAAGAGCTGCTACAGCTTCTTCTAAACTTTGAAAATTATCTAATGTTGCCAGATCAGTATATTTCTGAAGCAGCAATTTGAGTTCAGAATCAATTTTAAGAAGAGGGTCCATGCATTGTGATTGTAAATTAGTAATTTCTAATTGAAGACTGGCATTGAGTGTGGTTTGTAAAGCTTGTAAATCACTTCTTAATTTCTTGACTCTGACATCAAGCATCAGAATCTCATCACTGTGATCTTCATGCCTTGTATGGCCAAATATATCATTAGGCATTTTTGTTTTAATGGTTATTTATTATAGAGTATCTGATTCTTAATTCTATAAAAAAGGATATAAGCTTGTCATATGACCCAGGGACCTCAATATATAAGCAGTCACCAGCAGAAACAGTATATACAGTGCCAGAAATCATGTTTGAGTGCTTAATTCTATAAATATTTCTCCCTACTGAAATCTTGACATCACCCTCAGGGGTTGTAATAAATTGCAATTGCCCACCTACAGGTAATTGGTAATGATTTAAATTATTGTTAAATATGTACAATATTTTACCTGTCTCATCATCAACATCTGTAAGTATGCTGTTCAGATGAATAATTAACAAGCCACTCAGTTTAGACAGCATATCAGGAGAGGGTTGTGGTGTCGGCAGGTCCATAATAGTCTGTTTTTTGAACCCAAATAAGTTCATGGGCATGTTTATTTATTTCAAATCATGCTCTGTAATTGGACATTGTTTACCACTTATCAAGTCACAATGACCCCATGGTATAGTATGTATGCCACATGATAAAATGCATCTCTTATCATCATGTGGGTCCAGAGCCACTTTTGTTACAATATTTGAAGTCAACAAGTGATCCTCACTCTGAATTCTATTTTCTGATGTTCTGATTGAATTCTGGGATTTGAGGCAATTTTTATAATCTTCAAATTCAAGATCTTTGTCAACAGCTACTCTGCCAATGCCCTTAGCCTTTTTGGCAACAGTGCCACTACATGTCTCAAAAGTGTACATCTTGGCACTTAACCCAGCAAATTTCACAATAACATCACCAAGTGTCTCATCTTTTAACTTGCCGGGCACCTTTTTGTTGTGGTGTTGAATCCTTGTATGTTCACTGGTATCAAAATATTCAAGCAATGCAGGCTGTGACATATCTTGATAAACATCTTCTGTTTGAATATCAAGAATAAAACTATCCGTGTCCATGTACAATAATTTTACACGATCACCATAAAAAGGTTTCAGCACATCATAATATAATGTTAACATATGTAATTTGGACAATTCCAATATCGCAGCCCCTACATAAATAGGTTTATCAAACTTGATCTTTGTTTTCTTCATGTTGAAAAGTGCCATGTGCTCATCATAAATTCTTCTATAATTGAAGTTGGGCTTTGCAACCAATTTTTTGCTCAGGCTGGGGTCAGTAATTATTTTAACATCGGTATGTTTTCTGACATTTTCAATTGTTTTGCCATAGACAGAATTCACCATCAATTTAAACAAGCTCTTATCAAATTGGCTCTTTGCAGATGTTCGAAGCTCCGTATTTGTATCAATGTATGGTTTCAACCATTCTGAGTGCCTGAACCTTAAGACTTTGCCAACTTTGGTCACTTGAACACCATGTTTCATCAGGAACTGGAGGTTTTTGTAATATATGACATAATCCTGTTTTGGCTCCAGGGTCATCATGAGCTTCTTCTGTTTAGAGCCAGGTGAGCACTGAACCTCGGGAATTGGGGGCAGATCAGAAAATTTCTTGTGTAAATTATCTGGAATTATCAGATCAACCTCTAAGAAGAGGCCATAGTTACTGTCATCAAAATCCTGAAGATTCTCAATATTGAAATTTTCAACCCACTCAAGCTCTGCATATGGCAGTTTTTGCATCATGGCATGACCATAGAGGCTGTTTGCATCCACATACAGTATATAATTTGATGGCCGTGCTGGATCATAATCAGGAATATGCTTGTTATTTGCTCTGGCATATCTCTGGGAACATTGCACCATCCCTCCTCTTATACATTGCTCCATAAACAGATACGTATCTTGATCGTGGATCAGATCCAATTGCTTTTTGGTGTTGAAAAACATTGCGGCCCATGCTAGGCCCGGGGCACTGTAAAAATACACTGGGTCCAGTTTATAATTTTGCATGGAAGATTTTCTGAATGCCTGTATTATATCAGCTAAGAGGGTGACATCAAGTTTCAAATATGCCATGTGATAATCACCAAATGTCTTGCATTTTAAATTGTTCCACATCAACTGGGCATGGTGATAATCTTCATCAGTGATTCCAGATCCTCTGATTTTGCTGTAAAACTCTTCTTGTGGTGGCAGGGAACACTCATCAAATTTAGAAAAATCTGTAACATAGTCATATGGATATACACCCTTCCGCCTAATTAATTTCAGGTCCTGATTTGGAAACAATGCACGTGTGATTTTGAATTGATCATCAGATAATTGAGTGGCCAGTGTAGCCAGGCTAGCCGATAAAAATCTGTAAGAATCAAGAAATCTTAAGTGAATAGCAACACCATCAACTTTAATTATCTTGCTAATAGATATATATTTCTCATCATTTTCAGCTAAAATATTTAAATTCTGCTTGTCAAACCCCTCGTATCTGATCAGATGATGGAAATCATAATTGGATGCTCCATGGCAAAATATGGGGACAAATCTTGGTCTCTTGATCTTAATATTACAGCTATTACACAGGGCCATTAAGAATTTACCATCTGTATGAGAATGGTGTTTCACCTTGATATTTATATCTGAAAATTCAGAATCACATACCGGGCATTTTTCTGCATTGTTGAAATCTTCAATCTCTTCCTCTGTTAAAGGCAACATGGGCTTTGATTTTAATAAGATGTTAGATGCTATGTCACGGCCCACATTTTCTATTCTATGTGCAAATATTTTGATGGCATCTGGTCCCATGTATGAATCTTTTTTAGTAACAACACCATCCCGTATAACTGTATAACAAAAACTGGAAGGTTCATGTTGTTGGTATGGTGTACTTGAAGATTCCTCGGGATCTGGATTGCAGAATTCAAGAGGTTTGACGTTCGATTCAAAATCACAGACAATATATACTGGGTGTTCCAACGAGGCTTCAAACTTTTTGAATTTTGCTTTTTCACTTGGATTGGGCATCACCATATGAACAGGTTTATGATTCCCACAGTATTTCAGATGCTCAATTAACTTGTTTTTAGCAATTTCTGCATTTTTTTCCCGAACCCCATTCACCATTTTTCTACCATCAAATTCAGTTAAACATCTTCTGCACGACTTGAATATTGTATTGGATTTGCCTTGTTGTTTTCTCACTAAAGCTTCAAGATTATGTATCAGAGTATAATGGTATGTATCATTCCCTTCAATTAAGAGCAGATCAATCGGAACAGCAGATTCATCATCAAGTGTACTGATTCTGAGAGGTGCTATCAAGCAATTGCCAGTGGAACAAATAAATACATTAATAGATAATTGCTTGCCATTGATATGCCTGGCCCTTTTTTCAAATTTATCAATATTCTGAATAGACATTGGATATTCTAAACCCTCCATTGCATCGTCAAAATCGTGCTCATGCTGTTTGTAATAACTTATTCTCTGAGGATCCCTTGAAACTGGATACAGAGCAGCTAATATACACCACAAAAAGCATTTCTGGTCGGTATTTTCAATATTGACCACGGCTCTTTTGTTTTTGATATTGGCAGGTAATGGCAGATATGTAGAACCTTTTAATGGGCTGAATTCAGAAATATTAACATATAACTTGTGTGGAGAGCCGCACAGGCTCCATCCTGACTCTTTTGCTGCAAATTCAGAGTGTTTGATATTCAGTTGATCCATCAAACTGCTTATTATTTTGTCTGAATTTGCATTTGAATATACCGGTACAGTTTCTGTTATGTGGGGCTGTGTAAATTTTGTGCCATTTGGCTTCTTATATTGTACAAACAATTTAAGGGAGAGCTTATAAGACCCATTTTGTGCATTAAGAATTGCCTGGAGATCAGAATTTTTACTGTTCAAAAAATTATTAATTCCACATCTTGGCTCTGATACAAAACGGTGATCCCTTAATTGGCCTTTAAAACTGCTACGGATAGGTGCATAGCGTGGCTGCTTTGCTGGTCCAGCATTAACAGGTGCTTCGTGCTTTCTTTTCAGACCAGATGTTGATGATTGTGCAGAGCAAGTATCTTTATGTTTATATGTGAAATATTCCATGTTATATTCTCTATGGCATTTGTGGCAAATTATTGTGGGAGTTCTGTATTTATCTGGGTTTCAAATCTTTTGGTGCTTGGCCCAATTGGAGCTGGATATATTTTTATTGCACTGATTACAATGTTTTTGATTCGGCATTTTTGTTGTTGTTTATTATATACAATTTCTTGGGATTCAATTCAAAACTTTATGCTGGATAAAAATATCAGTTGGGTTCAACACTGTGCTGTGTGTGTGTGTGTGTGTATGTGTATGTGTGTATACACTTAATATTTTTGGCTTTGGTATTTATATACAATTTCTTGGGATTCAATTCAAAACTCTATGCTGAATAAAAAATATCAGCTGGGTTCAACACTGTGCTGTGTGTGTGTGTGTATGTGTATGTGTGTATACACTTAATATTTTTGGCTTTGGTATTTATATACAATTTCTTGGGATTCAATTCAAAACTCTATGCTGAATAAAAAATATCAGCTGGGTTCAACACTGTGCTGTGTGTGTGTGTGTGTATGTGTATGTGTGTATACACTTAATATTTTTGGCTTTGGTATTTATATACAATTTCTTGGGATTCAATTCAAAACTCTATGCTGAATAAAAAATATCAGCTGGGTTCAACACTGTGCTGTGTGTGTGTGTGTGTATGTGTATGTGTGTATGTGTATGTGTGTGTGTGTATGTGTATATGTGTGTGTGTGTTGATATTTTTGGCTTTGGTATTTATATACAATTTCTTGGGATTCAATTCAAAACTTTATGCTGGATAAAAAAAGCAGAAATAGGCCACAACTTGGCCACAAGTGGACCGGAAGTAGGCAAACCGGAAGTAGACCGGAAGTGGACCGGAAGTAGACCGGAAGTGAACCGGAAGTGGACCGGAAGTGGACCGGAAGTGAACCGGAAGTAAATATGTGTGGGTGGGTGTGGGTGGGTGTGGGTGGGTGTGGGTGTGTGTTAATACGTTTGCGTAGTTTTAGGTGTGGGCAAAAAAATATCAAGAGGGGCATATTTTTGACAAGTTTATGGACAACAATCTCACAGAAGTGCCTGTTTTAAGTGTAGCCAAATCTGCTTGAGGGGGGTTCGTACTTTCTCAGGAAATTCCCGAGGGCATTTTTACAAAAATCTTGAATTAGACAAGATTCCACACTTGAGCAAAAAGCTCATATGGGCATGTTGAGCCTGTTTTAAGTGTAGCCAAATCTGCTTGAGGGGGGTTCGTACTTTCTCGCGTTTATAATAGGGCCAATTACACTACTCCTCTATATATGAAGTTTGCTATAATTCCCCTTTTTGCATATATAGGTTAATCGGGAGTGTGCCTACAATTTAAAGTGGGATCCGAATCTCACTATGTTTATAAAATATAATATTTCTCCATATTGAAGGATGCAAATGGCCAAATGTGCCGAGGCACCCAAACAATTTGAATTCAATCAATCAATCTCACTGTGGAATCAGGGATCCCTTTATTACAATGCGAAAGCGTTGCCACTAAGCCATCAAGGAGACCCTTCTGTCATTTTAAAGCTTAATCAGTCTTATTAACATGATTTATTAATCTTATAAAAGGCAGATGTTGAACTTACTTTTGTGCTGACGTCAATGAAATCTGTAATATAATCTTCAGATGTGCTCCTCTCTCACTAGTCCCTTAAAAAAGAGCAAAGTGCATTCTGTTATTCTCTTAAAAGACAATCGCATCAAAATAAAGTTTCTTTCCAAATGATCGTGTTTTTATCATCGACGGAAAACGAAACTTTAATCCACACATTACAGTTACTACCAAAAGATTCGTGCGTCTTCTTGACTTTTTGTACAGGTTCTCTCATGGACGTCCGCAAGATTTTTTCCAGGGAGGGGAAAGGAAGGTATTTTTATTCCAGGTGGGGCAAACAAGGCACATTTCCCCCAATAATAGTGTTGTTCCCTCAAAAACATTGCTTAAATTTGAATTTATCATATCCATGCAATAATTAACATATATCATTATGGCTGAAATGAAATTATATGTGAAAAATATGTAATTTTTGGTTGACTTTAATTTTCCAGGGGGTGAAAGGGTGCACTGAATAGTCAACCTCACTTCCACGTAGTACATCCTGGACTGCAGACTAACGAGGCTCTGGCGACTGGCCACATGGCCAGTATAATTCTGTGTCGTCCTGTGTTTTGTCCTTATTTGTGCTGAGCGACCTTTTTAGCCTCAGCTTTTAACCAAGGTAAGGAAATTTTAGTTTTCAGACACGTTTTTATTTTTGTTATGATAAGGGCCTGGACCCCGTATAGTGTGACGACGAGTGCAAAATAGCCTCAGTGCTGACGGACCCAATTTTTTTAAATTCAAATTTTAAAAAAAAAACATCGTGGGGGCACAGCCCCCTTCCCCCCTTTCCAGACACCCATGGGTTCACTGAATTCCAAAACCAATCATCCATTAGCACAGTGTTTCTCAACCGCCGTACCGCGAGAGGGTATCCTGAAGTTTGCGAGTTGCAGCCCGAGCTGGCAACCAGCCCGTGCTGGTGAGAAATCAAAGCCACCAAACTCGAATTTCAACGGTTGGGTCTTTCTCGAGTTTGAGCTCCACTGCGATAACAGAAAATTGTTTGGCGACAGTGGCGATGACGACCTACGAGTGCGCATTGCTTCCTTCTTCCAGATTTGGAGGTTGACGGACGGGCACCACGCTGAATTTAGTTTCCGCATCAATTTCAATAGTGAAGTGGATATCTTTTGATTAATGTGAATTCCTCGGTGTCCAAAATGGAACCTTCCAATGGAAATCAGCACATTCCATATTAATTTAATTATATTGGTCAGAGAAACTAATAGATTCCATTAAATCCAGTCGTTGTCAACTAATTTAAACCAATTTTTTTATTATGTCAAAAACCTAAACATAATCGAACTAATACTCTATGATAATCCATAATTTACTATAATTTACTAGCTGATTGCCCGGCGTTGCTCGGGTAATTATTTATCCCAATCTTCTATTAGACAGGAAAATAATAAATTGTCACTATAGTGTAAAATGAACTTGGAGTTGAACAGCATTGAGAGTGTCTCAATTCATCTTAGCGACCCCGAAAACCAAGGATTCCACAGTAATATCGGTCGTTTTCGATTATTTTTACATGTCACTCCCTTCCCACTCCCACCCCTAGGGGTGCCAAGGGTGTCTTACCCCCACAGTATTTCTTTCCAGATTGTAAGTGATATGTGTTGAAATTGCTCGAGGATAGCAATAACGCACCTTCTGGGTAGGCAACCAACTTCGCCGTGCTGTGTTGCAGGAAGCATAACTTGCAAGATATGACACGAAAATGCCACGCAACAGAATACTATTTTATGTCCCCTTCCCACCCCACCCCTAGGGGTGTCGGGGGTGTCTTACCCCAACAGTATTTCTTTCGAGATTGCACGTGATACGTGTACCAAGTTTGGTTGAAATCGCTCCAGGCGTTCGAGAGTTATTGCTTAACAAACAAACATACACATATACACACATAGCCTACATCCATTTTTATATATAGGAAAACTAACTAACTAACTAACTCTCTAGCCTTCTTAAACCGAAGGTTCATTGCTGCAGCAATACAGGCCTTCCATCTGTCCCTATCTGGAGCAAGATCTATATACTCTTTTCCATCCCTACCGGTTTCCTTTAGGTCCATCTCAACATTATCCCTCCATCTTCGTCTTGGCCTTCCTACAGGTCTCTTACCATCAGGTTTCCCAACAAGAATCCTGTAAACTCTTCTTTCCTCTCCCATTCGTGCCACATGGCCTGCCCACCTAAGTCTTCTTGATTTAATTATTCTACAGAGCATTCCCTGACATTCGTTACTAGACTCGGCGGCAAGCGGCCCAGCATCAGCGCTTGTCTTTCCCGGTGAACGGGTCCGCGACAGTCGCTTATATTAAACCTCGTAAAAAGTTTAGAGTAACAGGGTCAGTTCTGAATAAAAGTGGAAAGAAAAATGGGGAAATAAAGTATACAAAGACAATCCGCACACCATCCGTAAGTTAAAAGAGAGTATTGTACGAAAAATCGGGAGAATTACAGTGGACGAACTTGCATGTGTAAATGCCAATTTCCTTCGGAGATGCCAGGAATGTGTTGCAACAGAGGAACATCATTTTCGACACCTCTGTAGTCAAGGTTAGTACACAATATGAAAACTGTAATTTAAATAACCAACTCTAGCGACTGTCGCTGACCCGTTCACCGGGAAAGACAAGCGCTGATGCCGGGCAGCTTGCCGCCGAGTCTCGTAGCGAATGTCAGGGGATGCTCTGTAGTAATATTTGGACATGAATACAAATGATGTACTTCTAAGATATGTAACCTTCTCCATTCACCTGTCTCCTCATCCCTTTTAGGTCCAAATATTTTCCTAAGGATCTTATTTTCAAATACTCTCAATTTATGTTCCTCTTTCAATGTAAGGGACCAAGTTTCACATCCATATAATACTACAGGCAAAATTACTGTTTTGTATATTTTAACTTTTAGTTTCTTAGATATTACACGAGAAAACAAAAGTTTATGAAGAGAGAAGTAACATGCATTTACTGAATTAATTAGCCTACTTTTTATTTCCTCTTTAATATATTTCTCATTTGTTAATATTACCCCTAAGTATTTGAATTTGGAAACTGGTTCAAACGAGTTGTTATGAATAATTAGATTTTGATTATTACCTAACACTTGGTTTCAACCTGTAAGCATATATTTAGTTTTCTCTTTGTTAACTTCCAAACCTATCTCTTTAGCAGTTTTGAAAAATATTTTAGTATTATTCTTAATTGTATTCACATCATCCCCCAGTAAGTCTACATCATCTGCATATGCTAACAACTGAGTCACAGCGTTTAATTTAATCCTTCGTTAGTTTCTTTTACCTTCCTAACAGCATATTCTAAGGCAAAATTAAAGAGCAATGGAGATAATGCATATCCTTGTTTTAACCCATCATGAATTGTAAATTTGTCAGACACATTAATACCCACACGAATTTTACTTTCTGTTTCACTGGTGCATACTTTTATCATTCTAACAAGCTTCTTAGGTATTCCAAACTCTACTAATATATTATATAATTTATCTCTTTTGACCGAATCATATGCTTTTTTGAAATCAATGAACAGCTGATGGACATTTTGATTATATTCTCAATTTTTCTCAAGTGTCTGTCTGATGTGAAACATTTGATCTGTAGTTGATCTGTTACGTTTAAATCCACATTGATAATCACTGGCCGCGGTGGCTCAGTCGGTAACGCGTCTGACTACCATGCTAAAGGTCCCGGGTTCGATCCCCGGCCGGTTCAAGTCCGGGAACTATTCTAACGTCGGAAGCGGCCCCGGTGTCCACCCAGCGTCGAATAACATGGGTACCTGGGGGAAACCCTGGTGGGTAAAGGCGGTCAAGGGCAACCGCAACACAAATGGCCCCATTTTTCAACGATTGCCGCCCCTGTTGCCAAATGTGACGTACTGTTCTCGTACTTACATGAAATTTCTCAGCCGCACTTGTCATGGCACCTTTCTTTACTACGCCAGCCGTACTCTTTGCAAAGAGAAACTCATACACTGCCTGTCGTTTACTGTCCGTGAGGTTCTTGCTACCCCTGTCGCTTCCTATCATGGGTTGTGTGTTCATGGCTGTTCTTCTCACACGTACTCACTGAAGGAGTACTCTACTAACGATTTGCAGCGTGCCTTGCTAGACCGGTTGCCATACAATGCCACACCGGTGTCTTGCAACCCAACGCCTCCTTTTGGTAATCGTCTGGGCGGTATTTCTTGCTCGTTGCGATAAGGTCACGTTGTTCCTCTACACAATGTTGAAGACTGATCTACTGTGCCTCTCCTCATCCGTGTGCTTTCCATCTGCCTCTTCTTCTGTAATTCCTGTACTACCATTTTGGCATACCGGACTATAATTATGGGACAGAGGGAGTAATATTTTATATCTTGTTGAGAGTAGAGAAATTCCACGGTAATTATTGCAGTTCATTTTATCACCTTTTTTAAACACAGGAACAATTATGGATTCTTTCCACTGTTGAGGGATTTCTTCTTTATTCCTGGGGCCTCCCCAATGGCGCAGTGGTAGCGTCATTGCCTTGTAATCGAGGGGTCCCGCGTTCGATACCCGGTGGAGGCACAAGTGGTTCGGATCCCACTTTAAACTGTAGGTCCAGTCCCGATTAGCCTTACTGTGCATAAAGTGGACTTAAAACAGCAACTCAAACCAACTCTTTCTTCTTTATTCCATATTAAACAAATTAATTTATGAATATAACATATTAAAGAATTTCCACCATATTTAATTAACTCAGCTGGTAATAAATCAATGCCAGGTGTTTGTTATTCTTTAGCCTTTTAATAGCATCTTTAACTTCAGTCAAATTAGGTTCTGGAACTAAAGGTTCTGCTGTGTGAACTTCATTTACTTCTGATTTACCTCCTACATGAACATTTAACTCTTAAGGGGCAGGAACTTTTGTTTCAAGATATTAATTTGCAACATTGATTACATGAATGATACTGGGGAGATAATTAAATGTTGCCTTTGGACTTTTTCTCAATTTTTATTATTTTCATAGTTATTAACAACTACAATGTGGTTACCTATACTAACCACCACCCACTTAATACACATATTTAAGTACTTTTGTGAAGAATGGATTGTAATTTATAAAAAATATTTTATCTCAAATTATACTCTTTATATTTTTTATTTATTGCTTGTTTTGTGAGACATTATATTGAGTAAAGCATCTGAAAGCAATTTTTGCTCTTCCTAAGACAGAATGGTACATTGTAGGCTCTGAATGTCCAAATTGTTCTGACTGGTGTTGCTGACACGTGTACTACATATTGCATATCATCTTGGAGTTCCCTACGCTGGTTGATGAGCATTTCCCTCCAATCTGATTTGTTTATCTACTTTTGGTTTGTGATTACTTTTTGCAACACACTTTCTCTTCAAACTATCTTCAATGACATTATTTACAATAACATTTGACAATAGTCTCTTGTAAACTCTTCTACAAAAGTCCTTGTTTATCAGGTGTTCATGTCCATCTCCTTGTCAATTATAAAAGCATTCACCACATACATATCTAGGAAGTGGAAGAACAAACAGCCTATGCAACCACTTTTTGCTCTTGCGGTCACACTTGAAGTCCCCTTTTAGACGATCTTTGGACAGAGTTCTCGAAGACATGTTGGCAAGATTACACGGTCGCCTGTGTGCGGTGGTTAGTGGCACTAACCACAAATTTGGCAAGTAATTAGTGTCAGAATACACATTGAAGTCAAAACACAAAAAAAATTCATGTGTGGAGTACAACTCAATTACTTATAAAATGTCCAGAATCAATTTGAGGTGAGACATATTTTCATGAAAAGCGAAAGAGAATCGAACACGTGACCACACACCTTGATTTCAAGCGTTGAAGTGTGTAAGAAATGTATCGAGCTCCTCAAGCACAAACGAAACAGCCAAGTGTAAACACCTTCCACCTAGTGTTGGTTTGAGGAACTATTTATGTGGTTAGCGTTGATAACCACCTCACAGGAAAAGAACCGTTACTATTTGAATATGTGGTTAGCACAAAGAGAGCTCCCCTCAAAGAGCTAAAAGGTCATTAAAGTAGTTCTTCCATCTATTTAGAATATCGCTTGGGTCAGCTAGAAAATCATCGTCTTTATCATTTATCAATTTTACTTTAGGTTGCCACCCCTTTCTAAATTCATTTACATCTTTATATAAATCTCTGATATTTTTGTTTTTGCTGTTTATTTCAATTTCGTTAATTTTGCTTTTCAAGTAGTTTTAGTTTTATATTGAAAATTTTATTTTCAAAAGAATTGAATTGAAATCACACAGACACTTTGTGTAATATATTATACTATAATATATAATTCAATATAAAATTTTCAATGTAAAACTAACATTCTTTTTATATAGAGAGAGAAGATTTATTATTATTAAATTTCAAGGGCACATATTAATTAATATGTAAATTGTAAGAAAATAGTAACCTATTTATGATAAAATTGTTGGGATTGGATCATAGCCTTTTAAAAAAACAAATTTATCGGGCCGAGAGCTCATGAAGGTTGAGAACAACTACATTAGCGAATCTTTCAAATTTTTTATCTCCCCTATTCTATAATATTATCTTGACCATAGCTTCTAAGACTTGTCCAGGATGTGACCACTCTAGAACATCGTTTCTCAACCTATGGGGCGCGACCCATTGCTGGGCCCCGAGGGGGCGTTTGCTGGCTCGCGAAGTCGGCTCGAAAAATTATTTCAGGTATCTTAAAAACCTATTACAATTGAATTACTAAGATATATTGTTTTAACAATTTAAATTCAACCCGTGTTATCTCATTTTTGTGCTCTCGGTAACGAGGTTGAAAATTACTTTCCAGAAAGTTACAGTGAATTCAATTGGAATCGAGACCCATTCTCGTATTTTGAAAGTACAAACATGTTGTCAGTAAAACTAAGAGAACAACTGTGTGATATCTGCTGTGATTCTGGTATTAAAACTAGACTTCTAGATTCAGACTTAACAAAGTTTTGAATATCTTTAAGAGTTGAGTATCTTGAACTTTCGAATCAAGCATTAAAGTTACTCATGCCTTCCTCCACCTCATGTTTGTGTGAAAAGGGAGTTTCATCTCTGATTCAAGTGATACGCAAGTACAGAAATAGAATTGACGCACACTCAGACTTAGTACTTAAGTTAACCATCATTGATCCCAACATGCCCCAGCTTATGTGGAAATGGCAGCCTCAGCCGTCACATTAGTTCGGTGAGTAAAAAAAAATGTTCTTAATTTCAGCATGTGTGTTCAGCTAAATGTTAGACTAGAGTAAATTAGTCATTAAAGTTACATATTTACATTTCTATAATCAAGTACGTGTAATTTATTTATTTAAGCATGAGTAAAAGAGGGCTTCTCAAGATACTAGATGGTAGCAAAAAATGATTATAAACTGGCTGCACACACCTACAAGTAATTCTGCCGGCGCCCATGCTTATGGGTCCCATGAAGTATAATATCCTTCAAGTTGGGTCCAGGACTGAAACAGGTTAAAAACCACTGCTCTAGAACCATGATAAAATTCAAGTATAATTCTCTTTTTTATCACCCTCAAAATTGTGTTCTATATAATATACCTTAGATATTTACATATTTTTTCTCTGCACTAAATAAGTATTCAAATTGCATATTAAGTAAGGCAATTACTTTAAGTTTGAGGCAAATACTTCCAGAATTAAATAAGATTAAAACTAATATTGAAATATTTTATATTAGTTTATAAATGGGTCCTAATTATAAAACACATCAAAATCATAATAAACAACATTACTTAAACTACTGTGAACTTTCCAAAAATTCAAGAATACAAGCAAATGTTTTCTTTATTTCAATCTTATGTGTTATCACTTCTCACACATGCACACTCGACTATATTCACAATATAAAGTGTCTCTGTGATTCCAATTCAATTCAATTTTTAATTTAACGTGCACAAATTACATTTGCTATTTCAAATACTCAGACTCGAAATACATCTACAAACATAAGTAAAAAAAGTTACATTAATGTAGAAAAATTGTTAATAGTACAATAATTTCAAAACTCAAATTTACCTATTCAGCTTGAAGATTATCTTGCAATAATATTCCATCTGTCAGATAGATTGTTCTGCAAAGGGTACTAACAAAGTAAACGGATTGAAGGAATTCTGTTTTATTTTTCCACGCAGTTTTCATTACCTTCTTCGATAAAAATTAAATATGAACTGTGAGAAACTTACCTCAGTGCACTTAAAAATACCTATAAATTCAATGTGATTTGGATAAATAAGTGTTGCAATTTTTCACGTATACGGAGAAATATTCACGCAGAATTCCAGGAGCCAATAATTCACGCACGATTCCCGGAATTCAAGGAATTCCCGTTGAGTACCTTCCAGGAATGATTCTGTCCTCAGCTTTCTCCTCGCTATTGAATAATTTCTTTCGAGCAATCTCCATAAAACAGATTATGTCTGTTTTGAATATCCCACACACTCGCTGTGAACCAGTAGACATGATATGTTCACATAAAATCGTCAAAGATACAATTAGAACCGAATTTCTAATCAATAAATTTTATCTCCGAAAGCCACCAGAACCAACCTGTAATGTAAAAGATCTTCGACAGTCCCGATTAGCCTATATGTGCATAAAGTGAACTTAAAAACCCAATTCAATGAAACAAGGAAGAAAAAGCTCTTGGCAATATCACTACAACGCACTCTTTGCTATAAGCTTCCCCGCTTATACAATAATCTACCTCCAAATGTTGAGTGCCGGCATCGGTGGCTACGACGCCAGGATTCCGGGTTCGAAGCCCGGCCTGGGTGTGTGTAAGTATCCCTTCACCAATTTCATTGTATGATCACTCATCCTCATTTTCTCGATTAGCCAAGAGTGGAAGAAAAGCGAAGTAACATAAAATCAATGAATCCAAATGATAGCATTTTCTTACCAGACATAGTTTTAGACAATCGTTAACAAAGAGTGTGTATTTTTTGTCTGTGCCATCTTCATGAGCGTTGAAAGAAATTTTTTTGTGGAGGGAAGGGGGGCAAATCATTGCCAAAATTTGAAAATTAGAAGTAATAACAATAATAATAATGGTTATGATTGTTATCCAAAAAAACTTATAAGCCAATAAAAATAAACATGGATTCCAAATCATCATTATTATTATTGTTATTATTTTTATTATTGACCTGTTTCAGTTTCAGCATAAAAATGGTCGTTCAGTTCAGTATCTAAAACGTTGTGATTATAATTCGAAAATATCCATGTAAAATGCTATCGTGAGGAGTTATTTAAGATCTGGTAACAACTTGGTAGTTGTGGCAACACTGCTGTGATCTTTTGCTTCGGTGGAAATGGAAAACGTTGCTCCGCCGTCATTCGCCTCGTGGCGCCACCAGTACGCATATCGCTCGCTGCAGCGGCTGGGTCTGCATGTGCTTGAGGTATGACTGAGCCCGTGAAACGCAAATCAGCTACTGCCAGCAAGAAGCCCGACCTTCTGCCGGAATCGCCGGAGGAAAAGTTGGCCGAGGAAGAGAAAGAAGTGACAGAAAAGAAGGGAGAAGAAGTCAAAAGTGAGGAACCGGTGCAAGGGGAGAGCTGGAGACAGCACTTGTACGAGATTCGAAGCAAGTGGAAGGTGTTCGTGTACGATAACCATACAGAATGGGAAATGTTGATGAAACAAAGAAACCACTGCCTGTCGGAACTCCTTTTGATGTTCATTTACTGCGGTTTCGGAGGACTAGTGTTCAGGTTCACCGAGGGGAGCTTCGAGTCGTTCTACAAGTGCGGGGTGAAGAGGGTGAAACGTGATTTCACCGACGTGCTGTGGACCAAAAGTCACTACCTGAAGGAGGATGACTGGAAGTCATTTGCCAGGAGGAAACTTATGGACTTTGAGAATCAGCTGCAGGCTGCATACGACGCCGGGATCAATACATACTCTGGGCAGAGGTCCTGGAGTTTTCTAAACGCTGTTGTGTACTGCATTACCGTGATCACCACGATAGGTGAGTACAGGTTGTGCAATGTGTGGATTATGCCTGTTTTTAAAGTGTGTTGATTCGCTCGTGTGGTCTGCTTTTCTCTCTATCAGTGAAACATTCTTGTACGAGGGCATTTGATTTGTTTCACGCTTGGATAAATATTGTCTTCCGTTCTTTCCACTTTGAAAGTTCTAGGTGAGTTACTCACTGCATTTTCCACATTCAACTTCCATCTCTGTCTCTCTCTATTTATCGCACTTTTCTTCTCTTCCTCATGTTCACAATTTAAATCTGTTTAACTTCTTCTTTTCTCCTTCTCTATTTTTCACTCTTCTCCTGTTTTCTCTATTCCATCTTTATATTTTATTTAATTTTGTCTCTCTTTTTCCATTCTACCTCAGATTCTCTGTTGTTGTTTCTTTCCATTCTTCCCTCTCTCTCTCTCTCTCTCTCTCTGTCTCTGTCTGTGTGTTCCTCACGTTACACTTCTCTCTATTGCTTCACTTTCACACTTTCAATCCCTTTCCATCTTCCTCTCTTCCACTCATATTTTTCTCTGTTTTTATTTGTCATTTTCTTCCATCTTATCTTTCTCTTTTCTTTCACTTTGTCTCAAATTCTGTCCTGTCGTCCCTTCTCTCCGTACTTCTCTTTCCATCTCTCCCTCTTCCCCTCTCAATCTTTCTCTCTCTCTCTCTCCATTCATCTCTTTCAAGCTCTCTTTCTCTTAAAAATAGCAGCAAATTATAGGTGCATCCCTATGTCATTACATACAATCAGTGCATATTAAAAATTGGATTATGGGTGACATGGCCAAGGAGAGGGCGTTGGTGGGGGTCATAACCCCCCCCCCCCCTTTGGCCAGTATTCCTAACAAAGAACACGGAAGGCAGGAAAATATTACAAAATGAGGGCTGCCTATTAAGAAGTATGCGTAACCCTCCTCCCCCTTATTTCGATAATCCTCGACACACCACTGGGTACGGTGCTGCTTCTTCGAATACTGTACCTTTGTAACCTGGCTCGGCACTCTTTGGTTCTTTCATTTTCGTTGACACATTTTTTTTTTTTTGTATTCTATTATGCTTTGTGTATTAATACAGAAATCGTACTATCATAACGAGATAGGGGGAGTAGATATTCCATGTGTCCCTTCATCAATTTCATCGTATTATCACTCATCCTCACCAGTGGCGTATACGGAGTCCAAGATCAGGGCTATCTCCCTATGTCAAGTGGTCCTAGGCTATGAATATAAATAAATTTACAAACTCCTAAGAAATCAGGTTGCCAACTCCTAAGAAATCAGGTTGCCAACTCCTAAGAAATCAGGTTGCCAACTCCTAAGAAATCAGGTTGCCAACTCCTAAGAAATCAGGTTGCCAACTCCTAAGAAATCAGGTTGCCAACTCATAAGAAATCAGGTTGCCAACTCATAAGAAATCAGGTTGCCAACTCATAAGAAATCAGGTTGCCAACTCATAAGAAATCGCGTTGCCAATTCCAGAATCAGCATCATCTCTCACTGATATGAATAATATTATTTACAACTTCTGATCGATTTTTCTCCTGTATTTTATTCTCTAGACTTCAGGCTTCGCAGACAGCCTAGCTACCCCAGAATATACGCTCCTGATCCTCACATTCGCGATTAACCAAAAGTGGCAGAAAAGCGAAGTAAAATAAACCAAATCAATCAATTATTGTCACAAAAAAGGGGCATTTTGGCGTCCCGTTTTATGTTTGAAAAATCAGGACAGACTCAAAAAAACGGGACAGTCCGGGTCATCACCTTAGATTTCAATTGAAACCTTAGCGTCGGATTTTTTAAACTTCAGATGTTGATCGAATTGTTGTTATAAGTCCACTTTATGCACAGCAAGGCTAATTGGGACTGGAACTACAGTTTGAAGTGGGGTCCGAACCACTGTACGCCTCCACCGGGTATCTTTAGATGTTGATATCAATATTGAAACTATAAATTTGATATTGTACAGTCCTGGTTTTAAATTCGTACATTACAGCTGTCTATTGCTCGTAAACTACTTTTATGTGAATGTGTGTTTGCAACTGACTGTGTGGCTTCTGCTCAGGCGTGTTTTCATTGTTTTACGTTACGTAAGTCAGGATTGTTTGCGTGGACATAATCTAATGCTAGTTGTTCAGGAACGAAGCAGCTCTGGCTGTTTCTTGCAAGCAGTTCGTAGCATTTGAAAGAAGAAGCAATTTAATTGTATTTTCCCCAACGATCCCGTCTGCTGTTGAACAGATAGGATTGCTCATGTTCGTAAAATTCATTTCGCATCGTTTCTCTTTAATTCGCTCTAGGCGGCTTCAAAGGTGTTGCAAACTACTTTGGTTGCTGGTTATTAAAGCAACATTGAACCTCCCTGATGGCGTAGTGGTAAAGTCGTCACCTTATAATATCAAAGGGTTCGAGAGAGCCGCGGTGGCCTAGCCGGTAGGGCTGACTGCCACGCGGAAGACCCGCCTACGATTTCCGGGGTGGGTTATTCGGCCTAGTCCCCGAATAAAGGCGCTCTGTGGCTCATTCAGACTCAAATCAATGGCTACTTGGGGGCAATCCTGGGGCAGAGCCGGCCCTCGGGGCGGAGTGGTTAGCACATCGCGCGCTACGACGCCAGGGATCCCGGGTTCGAATCCCGTCCTGGGCATGGATGTTTGTGAGTGTCCATTCATCAATTTCATCACTAATCCCCATCTTCGCAAATTAGCCAAAAGTAGCACAAAAGCTAATTAAAAAAAGCAAATCAATCAATCAACCAAAATGGCCGAAATCGAGAATGTGTGGGGCCCCACATTCCTTAATGTGGCTTCATGGTACACCCGACGGCGAAAGAAAGAGTAGACGAATTGTCCACCACCATTTTCATTCGGTCTGTATTACACAATGTGATTACAATGAATTGAAATAATAACGTCAATAAGCAGAGAACAATGCCTGCTTCGAACCAACATAGTTTCATGCCTTAAAACAACACAGGATGTAGGATAAAAAAGTAATGAAAATAAGGGTGGACAATTTCCCTACCATTATATTTGCCGTTGACTGTACGGTGCCATATGCACGGAAAACTCTACCTTACCTTACCCGTGTTGTTTGAGATACATAGTGGTTGAGATTCCACTTCAAACTTGTTTAGGTCCAGTCTCGATTAGCCTATCTAAAACAAAAACTCAAAACCATGATTTAATCAGTGTTGCAAACCTCCTTATGGGAGGGAGTGTGGTTAGCGTGCAGTGATTGATACTCACACCAAACTCCTCCTAACACCACCCAAAAATTTCAACACCCCCTAAAATTTTATCACATAGAAATGTGAGGAAAAATAAAGCATACAGGAATTAGAAACGTACAGTCACCGGCAAAAGAAATGGGACACCTAGATCCTGAAATACTCGCTTCGCTGCAAGATGGTGTATGTTTTGCCTAACTCGGCGACGATGGTAGAACTTGCAATTGCAAATTTACTATTAAAGTCAGCTTATCGCCGTAGATTTAGGCAACACACACAATGAAGCGAATATATTCGGGATATAGGTGTCCCGTTTCTATTGCCGGTGACTGTACATATTAGTTAAATTGCCGTGTTTATTATCTCTACGAATGTGCGTTTCTTTAGGCACGTCCTGAAGTGCAGCTTCCCTAAGGTGACTTAAACAACCATTTAAATAAACTAGCGAGTCAGTTACTTCCCAAATTGTGCGGGATTAATCTTCTCGTGTCTGATTTATACCTGATTACATGCGAAATGGGTACTTTAGGATCGAGGAAGTGAGCAAGTACGATGCAATATAAATGGGTTAGCATGGACACGAAGAGCCAAGTTTGACGGCAACAGAAACCACGTGACACTCGTTACACGCAAGATTTAAATTCTAGCGTGCATGAGTCGGAACGTGGGCAATGTTACACGCAAGATTTAAATTCTAGCGTGCATGAGTCGGAACGTGGGCAATGAAGTTCTAGCTTCAGGCATATCGATTACTTTTTCATCTCCACAACAGCTTTGTACCTAGGCAAGCTTTTATTGTATGCTGAATGATGACTAAGGTGGTCATACGTCCCGTATTAACTGGGAGAGTCCTTACTACAACAATACACCTTCTCTACTATTGCCATGAACTCAGACACGTGGCCGGTGTTACCACAGCAAAATGTAAAGAATTACAAAGTTGTTTCAATAAAATGACAACATTGTTAAATACGTTAATAAACACCGTTGCCGTTGAGTAGATATTGCCTAGGACATTTTTTCTGCAGCCGACAGAAGCGAAGAGAGAGGCCGTTCCGCTACCCTGAAGAGGCAACAAGGGAGAAGAGGGCGCCAATGCAAGGAAAGAGCGGAGAAGGACTTTGGGGTTATTCATATGCCTGTTAAGGGGCCCTGTTGCCGTTCAGACCCACCGGATCAGCCAGTGTTGTCACATCGGATTGGCAGAAAAGAGCTCAATCCCGCCTAAATACCATTTCTGTGAAGCAACTAGAGGAAGACTGCAGAGCCAATGCTGGATTGAACTACAACTGAGACCAGTTAGGTAATACACGAAAATATTGTTCCTTGGTGTGATTCGTGATTTGGACAAACCTTGCTCCAAAATACTAAGTTTGCAACAGTAGTACATACAGCTGGCTTCCCTTCCACAAAGGAGCGGAGTTCTCTCGTCTGCTCAGTGCTCACCACACAAATGTCCAACTGGCCTGAGAAAAGGGTGGTTCTTCTTCCCCTTCGCACCTCATAGCAAAGAAACAGAGACAGATGAAGAATTGACAAGGGTCTACCACTATTCATTGGATTTTCGTGGTAACTGTCTCATGAGTGGTAGTTCTTTCTGGGAGTGTTTGTGGCTAAATCACTCTGCGGATTGCAAAACAAGAACGAAATGAACAAATATCTAGCTCGAAGACATGTTTTCTTTACCGCGGGGGGGGGGGGGGGGGTGATAACGTCTAGCAGGCATAATTGTCGTACTGATAGTCGGTAACACTTTTGAAAAAGTCACGCCACGCCACTGCATGAACTATAGCATTGTTGGGTAGATATTATTTCACATTTTTTTTACTCAAAATGGGTCATTTTATTGATTTATTGCTATCGACAGAGGAAAAAATATTCAATTATAGTGGCAATGCAATATATATCTATACTCTATCTCTGCAATTTGTGGAGAAAGCCGCGCATAAGAAAAAAGGAGAAAGCGAGTTGGCGGAGCAAAGCAGCGCACACTGCTGTAAACGGCTGGTAGTTGCGCTCACTTTACACCTCACGAGTTCATTGGACGAAACCTCGCTACTCACTGCTTGCGGAGAGACTTGTTTTCGTCCACTCGCACCAAAGATTCCCAGGACAAGATGTAAAGCATCATGTATACACTTTGAATAGTATTCGCGATACATTATACCGGGTGATCCGTTTGAGATGTCAGAAAAGTAAACCTTTATACATAAGAGGTTAATGTACGTTTTAATAAGCAGTTTGTTGTAATATAAGCAGAAAGGATGTAAGTTTCGAGTGAGTGGAGGTTTACAGTCTTCAGCTGCGTGGCGGCAGTAGTATGCATGTAATACTCGAAAACTCTCATACCATATGATATACTGTGTGCGCTGTTGCGACGTGACCACCACCTTTGTTATCACGCACGTTAGCGCCGCCATGTGGCTGAAGTCTGTAAACCTCCACTCACTCGAAACTTACATCCTTTCTGCTTATATTACAACAAACTGCTCACAGATACGTACATTAACCTCTTGTGTCTAAAGGTTTACTCTTCTGACATCTCAAACGGATCACCCTGTATATTCCTAATACTCTTTTATGGAGTAGTGGTGAAGTTGTCGCCTTGTAATGTGTCCCGGGGCCTCCCCGATGGCTCAGTGGTAGCGTCGTCGCTTTGTAATCAAGGGGTTCTATTGTAATTCTATTGGGTTCCGCTGCAGGACTGGAACATTTTTCTCGCACAATTTAAATTCGGTCCAAGTTGCGTATTCTTCCCTTGAAAAAAGGTTCCTGGACCGTATTTAAATTCTTCCGGTAAAAAGGTTCCTGTATCGAACTGAAATTCATTCTGGAGAAAAGGTTCCTGGACCGAATTTAAATTCATGCGGAAAGAATGTTCCTGCACAATATTCAAATTAATCCGGAAAAAGGTTCCTGGACCGAATTGAAATGCTTTAAATACAAAAAAGGTTATACACTGTCTAGAACTCATTTAAGGTTGCTGATTTTCTCTTCCAGTCAGGGATTGAATTTATTTACAATTCGTAGATCAGGATTGACCGATTGAAAGTTGCCTTCTAAAAATGTCCGCGAGTACGTTTACACTGGAATGTCACACTGCGGTTGTAGAAACCGTATTGCAGGAAATAAATCATAACGCTGTTGTTCTATCGTGGGCCACGTTCAAATACTCCCTTGTCGAAGAGTTACTGTACATAACGCAATGGACTATATTAGTGTGGCGTCACATTGCGTTCAAGCAAGCCCGTCACGTGTTGCTCCGGCATCCGACCCAGGAACCGTAGCCAATAGGAGCCGTCGATGAGGTAACGTGAGGCTGCTGTGTTCCCAACAGATATTACAACAGAGAACGGCAGTGCTGCTACAACCAAGTGAAGAAACGAGTGCGAGAGAATGGGGCTACATGGAGAGTGGTAACGTGACTGCAGCGTTTGCGTTTCGCCCATTTCTACCTTGTACCTTAGATTCTCCAGACAGCCAGCACCTGGATTAGTCTTTCATGCTCACAAGTGGATAATTGTTTATCGTCAGGTCCGTATTCTATCCAAGTTGCGTATTGTTTCATTTCAATACGGAACTTGGACCCTATTTAAACTGATTCTGAAAAAAGGTCCCTGGACCGTATTTAAATTGATCAGGAAAAAAGGTTCCTGGGCCGAATTGAAATACTTTATAGATAAAAAAGGTTCTTTACGGTCCAGAACCCATTTACGCTTGCTGATTTTCTCTCCTGGACCGGAATTAAATTTATTTAAAATTCCTGAACCTTTAACAACCCTGCAGGTCCAGTCCCGATTCGCCTACCGGTGGACAAACACTCACTCACTACAAACCTATGTAATGCTGAAAATATAGAACATTTACTTTTATTTCAAGTTTCTTCCGGACGTCACCACGGAAAGTTAGACCCATCCATAGAACTTTGGCATTTCTTCTTGCAGTTTTCATTGCCTGTCAGAGAACACGCCTACTCATCTACTGAAAGCGCAGTGGAACAAAGGAACGCTGTTTGTAATGGTATGCATGTGAATAGATCATTTCATGCGTCTCACTTCCCTTGTGCTGCACAGCGCCGTCTCCTATATTCGACCTTGCCTCAGTCCCTCGCTCACCCAGGCTATATTTATCTCTGGGTCGGGAACGCAGCCAGGCAGCTAGACAGTAGTCACTTCCTTATTGTGGAACGGGAAGGACGATACATTCAACTTCATCCGAATTGGCTTCAAATAAATTTTGAGCGGGTTAAGTTTAAATGTTAAATATAAATAATATATATATATATATATATATATATATATATATAGTATAATATAAATATAAATGTTTGAACAAAGTAGGGTGTCTACCCAAATAACAAATCCAAAATTCTTGACTTTTTCATATTTTTTTTTCGATTTTCTCAGCCTTTATTCATTCGACCCCTCCTTGGGTAAAGTTGGAAATTAGCAATTAAGAATATAAATATTTATTTCATGAAAATACCCTACCTAAGATGAAAACTGATGCTATATTTAACAAAGACTAGCTATGTTCTAGCATCTGGACTCGCAGCCAGTATGATTGATGTGGGGCTCAGGTTGGCTGTCGTCCCTATATATATATATATACTTGTGGTTGTCTCATCTTACCGCCATTCATCCTCAACTTCCAGATTAGCCAAAGGGGCCGAAATTAAAAGTAAAATAAACTCAATCAATCAATCAGTCATTGTGATAGCAAAAAATCTTGACCACGAGTATAATTTCTTGACTTCTTGACCTACTTCTTTACTTTTTCTTGACTTTCATGATTTTCTTCACTGGTAGATAAGGCGTATTTAAGGGGGTCCAGGTGGTCCGGACCCTCCCCCCCGAAAGATTTACCAAGTACTAAAGTTAAAATAAAATAATGAAAATATATGGTTATTTATTTCCTATGAACTTGGAAGGAATGGGTTATTATTATATTTATTTATTACAATTATTATATTTTGATCATACTACTTTGAAGGGCAGTGCCAAATAAGATTTATGCACACTACTACCCATAATAATATGCAGAAAATATTAATCAGGAACTTACTTTTCGTGAACTGGATCTAACATCCTTTTTTAAATTATTCAATAAATATTCAATTTTTTATCCATTTGACATTAATTCCCTTGTTCTTATACAAATTGTGGCGATCTTAAGTACACTCAAGCTAGATAATAAATATATATGATGTGATATATATATAATTATAACATTTTTAGTGGGTAATAATAAAAATGCAATATTAATAAATTTACATATTTAATTGATATTTAATTTAATTATGACTTAATTATTTTAATTTTAACACTTATATTATTATTATTTCGACACTTGGTTTGGACTCCCCCAAATATATTTCTAGATAAGTGCCTGCTGGTGGACACCCTGAACAGCATACCTAGGCTGTTCGGGGGAGAAATTACTAAAGTCGAAAAAATTTATTATGCTTATTCTCATAATAGCAAACGCTTTTCCTGGCGGTACACAGCTGTAGGCCCTTCCGAGAGGGGCAAGGAAGGTATTTTTTTCCAGGTGAAGGGGAAACAAGGCACATTTTCCCCAATGATAGTGTTGTTCCCTCAAAAACATTGCTTAAATTTGAATTTACCATGTTTGTGCAATAATTAACACATATGAAGGGCCAGGGGGAAAAACGATGAATGTTCATTCGAGACAATTTGCCAGGAAATGAAAAACAAAGTATTTCTTTCCATAAGAACGTTAATATATGCCAAAATAATAATGCGTTTTTCAGGCACTTCTCATCGTTTCCCACCCAAGGCCGTTCTCATTCTTATAGTACAGCTTCTGAACTATCAGATGGCGTTGCGATCTCAAAATGGGCGAAAAATCGACATTCATCGTTTTTCCCCCTGGCCCTTCATATTATTGTGGCTGAAATGAAATTAAATGGGTGAAATATATAATTTTTGGTTGACTTTCATTTTCCAGGGGGCACCCCCCCCCTTGCCCACCTGGCGGCGATTGGGTGCCAAAACCGGGCAAAGATAGTATATTTCGCTTTTTTTTTTATTTCGATGTATTTTACTTCGCCTTTTGTGCCACTTTTGGCTAATTTGCGAAGATGGGGATGAGTGATGATATGAAGAAATTGATGAATTGACACTCACAAACATCCATGCCCAGGCCAGGATTCGAACCCGCGACCCCTGGCGTCGTAGTACATCATGTCTGCAATGTTTGACAGTGATTTTTTTTCTTCTTTGAAGAAAAGTTCTAGTTACTCTTCAAGTTGGTTTGTTATTGTGTTCCAAGAAGAAGAAGAAGCACTGGCAAGCATTGCAGACATGATGTATACATGTAGGAGGATCACTGTTTAGAATCTTTACACATGCCCAATATTAATTTAGACTGATAATATTTTCGATAATTGATTCACTGTAATTTAGACGAAAGGAACAGAAAATCACAGTTTGTGACTTATGTGCCTTTTCCCGAACAACCTATACAGTGGCGGCGATTAGGGGGAGCAGATGCCCCCCCCCCCAACTTCTCACCACTTTTGCCCCCGCTCTATGCTAAACCTTATCTACAAAAGGGAAATCACATCGCGCTATTTCACACACATAATTTCATTTCAGCCACAATAATATGTGATAATTATGGCACAAACATGGTAAATTCAAATTTAAGCAATGTTTTTGAGGAAACAACACTATTATTGTTTCCCCCTGGAAAAAAAAATACCTTCCTTGCCCCTCCCTGGAAAAATCCTGCGGACATCAATGCAAGGAGCACTAACAAGTATGAGGAGAGTGGTGACATTCTTAATTTTTTAAGAACATATGTTTTGAAATTTGACAATAAAGTTCACAAATGTATCATTTATCAAAGAAGTTTGGTAGGCCTCATAAAAAGCCTAAAGACTGAGGCAGAATAATGGCATAATTCTTAGCATGAAAATAACAAGCTCTTTTCGGTTAAGAAAAAGTCACACTTTCATTCTTAAACTGTACATATTTTAATCATGTCGGATTGCCCATATGTTCTGGGATGCTTCAATCTGAACTGCAACTTGTAAACCATCAGTGGGCCACAAGGCACTGACCAGTTTCAAGTCTGGAACTGATTGGGTCCCTTTAAAAAGTTCGTTCAAAAGAGTCAGGACATATGAGAGAAAGTTGTAGTTTCCAAGGTTGGGTTCGCAATTACCCTTCCAGGTAATTGTTACTGGTGTTCAGGTAGCAAGTGTTCGCAATTAGGGCGACACCGTCTCTTTACCCTTCGGTAAAGACGTTCTAAACTATTTTGCTTACTCTTGGTACATGTTGCACGCATCATCTGCTCTTCGCTTGCGGCTATTTTCGTCTTCTCCTTCATTTCTACCCTTCCTCCTCTCACCCTTAAACGTTTTGAGTTTCACCCTCCTGAAAGTCTTGAAGGGTGTGAGCATTTTGCCCACTTGTACGCATCGTGGGTATTTTTAAACATTCCTTTAAGGTTGCCTTACACCCTAGACAATGCATGAGAATTGTCTTCTTCAAGTCTATGTTGGGGTATTTGTCAGTATTATCTCTAGAACCAGCCGGCAGAAGATATTCAGACTTTGCCCGAGAACTGAGAACAGATGTTTCTAGAGAACTATTGTTTGAAATGTTCATTTACTGCATCACTATATTCCTGGCAAAGCAAGGTCTTATCCACCATCCCTACTCGTGGGCATCGGGACCGGGGTTGAACGGATCCGTCGATCCCCCCTTGAAATTGGCATCGTTCATTTCTACTTACAAAAAAGTAAAACGTTCATTATTTTTATTGTTCATATCAGAAATAATGATCATTTAGTTAGTATTCAAACAGAATAACCAAATAAAAAAATGCATTGGATTGAAAAAAATTGAGTGAAAAATACACGAACAGGTTCCCCAGGAAATAACAGCATTCATTTCAAGTTACAAACAATCAGAAAGCTTGTTATTTTTATTACTCATATATTAATAAAGTTCAAATAGCTAGTATTCGAACAGAATAACGAAGAAAAATGCGTTAAATCGAAAAACTTTATTGTAGAACATTCTAGTTGTTCTCATATTCTACCATTTAAACCAAGGAATAAATTGTTTCAGTGCTTTCAACCAAAAATTATAGTTTTATGTGAGGTCACACAACATAAACGCTATAACTAGAATTTCCCATTGACTTTTAAAGCTTTTTCTTGAACGAGGTGTCTCAAAGTTAATAACAAAAGAGAATAACTATGCATTTCATCTGTAACTGTATTGATTTGATTTATTTTACTTCGCTTTTCTGCTACTTTTGTCTAAACGCGAATATTAGGAAGAGTGATATGATATTCATGAAGGGACACACGAAGAACATTAATGTCCAGGTCGGGATTCGAACCCGGGACCACAATAACTGTATGAACAGTTGTACTTGGTATTCACTTATCTAGTGAGTCGATAATAATTTGGAATAAAATTGGTTTATTTTTATTAATTGTTTCGTAATAATAACCATGAGCATGATAATAATTATTGTTATAATTTATACTATAAGTTTTATTAATGGCCTGACCTCCCCCTCCCCTTCAACTTCTGGCGACGCCCGTAGTCTCGCTGGTGCTTCCCCGCAATCCTTTACATCTGCAGCCTGTTCGATCAACTGCAGTGGCGACTGACGCATGAAGATAGGTATCGTGATATCCTCTTTAAGAGCTGACGTCACTGCCCTTCGTGACGTAGCCGCCGCGATGGGATTTGATTTTCGGGACGAATCGCTTTTCCCATGCCTTTGGACCTCGCTCAAGGTTGTCTGACTTGCAGAAAGATTTGAGTTCAAGACCCAATGTGAGGAGATCTGATACAAGTAGACAGGGTTCGAAATCCTGGGGGGACGGGGGGATTTCCCCCCCACCAACAATCATGGACTCAAAAATCCTCCCACCAAAAATTTCCGCGGGGGGGGGAGTTTTTGTTACAACAAACAAAAGATAAGCAATTACTTTTAATTCCAAATATACTGTAGTAAGAATAATATCGAAAACATACACAAATTAGTGTAGTTGTGAGTGTTCAATGCTTTTACTCTCTCAAGAGATCATTAACAAATCTACATCAATACGCACAATAAAAGTAAACCAAGAATGCAAAACAATAATATCAATAATAATAATTGATTTATATTAACGTAAAGCAAAAACTAAATAAAAAATTACACATGATAAAACCACTTCAACTATTTCACAATTTATTAACATATTTAACCAGTTACTAAAGGACGTAGTATGCTACTTTATAATATCTGATATACATAAAAGTAACAAATTTATTCCTTTGTGTGTAATTAATAATAATACTATTTTAATTACTAATTTAGTAATTTAATTTATTTTTACATTTAATAACATTATAAATATGTATATCGTATAATTTATATGTATGTTTGTGGGGGAGGGGGGTTGTAGATTAAGATCTTTCTCCCCCCACCAGATTTAAATGATTTCGCACCCTGCAAGTAGAAGCCTGCCACCGTGGCAAAGTGGCCATGTGACCATAGGTGCCTTGTTCGAATCGTGGTTAAGGCATGGTTACATCATCCATTTCATATCTTCATCCTCGTCGTTGCAATTAACCTCAGCGGCGCTGCGACGCCAAGGGTCCCGGGTTCGAATCCTGGTCGGGCTTGGTTGTTTGTGAATGTCCATTCATCAATTTCATCACTCATCCCCATCTTCGCAAATTAGCCAAGAGGCACAAAACGCGAAGTAAAATAAACTAAATCAAATCAAAATCAAATTAACCTCAGCGGTAAAAGAGCGACGTAGAATAACAGGAACAGAAGGGACGTAAGGAAGGAGTGAATATTTCATTACAAATGCGTATTTGCTTCCACGTCGTTAGCCTCCCTGATGACGTAATGGTGCCGTCGTCGGCTTGTAATCAAGTGGTCCCGGGTTCGATTATTATTTTCATTTTTATTTTTTTTATTTAGCGTCGCTTTTCTGCCACTTTCGGCTAATCGCGACAATCAAGATGAGTGTTGATATGATGAAATTTTTGAAGGGACGCTCACAAAGAACACCCATGCATCCTAGCATGATGACTACTCCGCCAAGGACAGTGGCATGCCCAAGGGTGGGTTGGTGGGGGTTATAACCCCCCCTTTTGGTCCAGTTAAAAAAAAACGTCAAAGGTAGGAAAATATAGCAAAATAAGGACTGACTACTTAAAAAATGTACACATGACCCCTCCCTTTCGAAAATCCTGGGCACGCCACTGGCCACGGACTCAGTTCCCGGGTTCGATACCAGGCTGAGGCACATAATCGTTCAGATCCCAATTTAACCTGTAGGTATACCGTCCCGATTAGCCGATCTCTGCATAAAGCAGACCTGAAACAAAACCTCAAGCTAAGCTTCCAGCATGTGAAAGTACATTTTGGATCAGTGGCGTGTGGTGACACCCTTGAGGAAGTAGTTCCTGAAAAATTAAGAAAGTCAAGAATCCATCTTAAGTTATACCGGAATCCAGAGTATATTTAAGCAGTTGCTATTTGAAGGTGAAAAGTACCCTTCCCTCTGTCATTACAAACTCATTAGTCACATTTTCATAAAATCTATCCTTTGCTTTTAATGCAAATGATATTTTTTTCAATCGATCACAACTGATTCATAGTACGTTATTCTTTTGTTTGCAATCATAGTTATGCGTGCCTTTTGTGTGCTTCCAAAATTTTAAATTATATATAATAATAATAATAACCCGTGCGGTATCAGCCCGTGAGGGCTAGTGCCTTCCTATCGACTGCCGGCCTCGCTCCAATCGGAGCTGGGATATCATCAATCAATCAATATCAATATGTTTATTCATCATTAAGCATTACAATAATGCAATAGATGTCGTCATTGGCACAAATATAAAACATAATTCAAGAATAGTATAAACATACAAATATAGACATAATACAAGAATAGTATAAACATACAAATATAGACATAATACAAGAATAGTATAAACATACAAATATAGACATAATACAAGAATAGTATAAACATACAAATATAGACATAATACAAGAATAGTATAAACATACAAATATAGACATAATACAAGAATAGTATAAACATACAAATATAAGACAATACAAGAATAGTATAAACATACAAATATAGACATAACAAGAATAGTATAAACATACAAATATAGACATAATACAAGAATAGTATAAACATACAAATATAAGACATAATACAAGAATAGTATAAACATACAAATATAAGACATAATACAAGAATAGTATAAACATACAAATATAAGACATAATAAAAGAATAGCACATATATCTAAATATAAAACTTAATACAAGAATAGCATAAACAAGCCTACATAAATAATAAATATATAGGGTGAGTATGCAGAGGACAGTATTACATGTATTAAGAGTTCTAGAAATTTAAATCTTCTTTTGAGTGCAGATTAAATTCATCTATTGAGTAGAAAACCTTTTCTCTTAGCCACTCTTGCAGCACCCTTCTAAATTTTTCAAGGGGTGGATCCAACCAGTTATGGGGCGACATGCGGTCAGCACGACGAACCTTCAGTCGTTGTAGGTTTTGAATGACCGGGTTACGCTATTGATTCGTAGGTCCCCAATTTTCTCAACGATGGTGGGTGGGCACAGGTCCCATACACGGGCCGAAATTTCATGAAGGATGAGGAGACTGGAACCTGCGCCATTCATCTGTCACAACGCTGGCAACGGCAATTCTACGATTAAAAAGGACCCGTGCATGGATATTTTACCGTACAGTGTGCAACACTGCGGTAGCTACAGCAGCAGCCCTTGAAGGCACTGCCATTGCATTTGAGCCCCTAACAAATGGTGGAAAAATTATCCTTGTTAGAAGCCAACTTCTGCAGGCACGTATTTAGAAATATATTTGTGTGTGGGGGGAGGGGTCCGAGACAACTGTCTCAGAAATATTTAAATTAATGCATTAATATTATCTATTCATAATAATAAATAAACAAATTAATAATATTGTTATTATTATTACATGAATAGGCAAAAACACGGCTTAAGAATAGAGATATAACAGCACGTATTCATAATCTAACTTACGATTATACCGCGTTTGTTAGAACCTGTCCCGTTTCCCGCGATAGCGATCGCTCGGCAGTTTCGGTGCCAATGAGAAACGAGGAAAAAATCGTCTGCTGGGCAGCGAGAAGCGAATGGAAGCCAGGAGAGAGGCGCTTACGTAGACGCTGTTGCGACGTTGCGTATTTTAATTGGCTGCCTGGCTTTGACTTTTCCCAGCTCGGAGAAAAGCCAGCGATCAGCTAGCGCGGGAACCGGGACAGGTTCTAACAAACGCGGTATAGTTAAGATCGCAAAAATGTGCATAGTTCCTGGCAAGGAACTTCATTTCAAAAAGATAAAGAATTGAATATTTATTGAATATCAAAAAAAAAGTTAAATCCAGCGGACGAAAAATAACGTCTTTGAATAATATTTTATGCATATTGAATCGGCAGGTTTAAGAAGGAAATAAGTCCAAAAAGTAAATTTGTGGGAAATAAAGAAAAACTGTCAAATAAGTCTGGGATCCATTTCCTTCTTACACCTTACGTTGATTTCAGAGTTCTTTATCTTCCTCTAGGGATGGCTTTTTATATATTTCTTCACACTCACGTGTAGAGCGACGCTTTCCGATGGTGTCGAGTAC
The DNA here is from genome assembly GCF_977018435.1 of Lepisma saccharinum. Classification (NCBI taxonomy): domain Eukaryota; kingdom Metazoa; phylum Arthropoda; class Insecta; order Zygentoma; family Lepismatidae; genus Lepisma; species Lepisma saccharinum. Next base: position 42,731,731 of record NC_139247.1, on the reverse strand, counting down.
AAAAGGTTATTTTGCCATTTCTTGGTCTTCATTCCCTTCTTAAACCTGCCGATTCAATTAGTAGTATGCGTAAACGTTATTTGGTATTATCATTCGAAGTGTATGATCCCAGTTTAATCCTTGCATTCCAATAAGTTCGGTGAAAATAAATAACCCTGAATCATAAAAGAAATGCTAAACAAGTTTACTTTCATTATTTAATTTATCGTATGTACTTGGTAAGTTTTTCGGGAGGTTCGTACCCCTTCCCCTCCTCTAAATACGCCCTTGTCTTATGGGACGGTTTAAGGTCACCTTTTCCAATTTTCATGTTCGACTTCCCCTGGCCGGGATGTTGAGTGAAATTCGCAGATGTTTTGTCAACTGTCCACGAGATGGTATGGAGTGTTTCCACCTGGAAAAAAAGAACTGGGAATTCCACAAGTTAATTATTTTCAGGTGATTTAAAATAAAAAAATAGAAAAAAGATAATGTTAGAAAAAAAGGAGATCAGCACTGCAGATTTTGCTGCGCTGGAGTGCACGTGCATGTATATAAGATCTATAGTGCTGTAATCAGTGATGTGCCGTAGACTATAAGTTTACGTCTACATGCGTTGTCTACACGTAATCTACGCGTAGATTACATTGGCTTATAGTTTACATAGACTACGTAGTGCATTAAAATTAATTTTCAAGGGTTTCAAGAAAGGAAAGTGACATTTTCAACTACTATATTGGTTCCTAACGAAATGAAAAGAATCGTATTTAGAACAAAATTTCTCTACTCTTCTATTATCAAGTATGGAAGAAGATAAATAGTATGCAAAAAACAACAACAGACGGCAGTCGTGAGGCAAGTGTGGTCATTTTCCCATAAAACACTAGAATATTTCCTATATTAGGTTTCTTCCTAGGTAAAAATTGTTCGAATTTGGAAGAAAGAGTATGAAAAGATCTCCTCACATATCAGCAACTGATACGCAGTATAATTTTATTTTAATTTCATGACGCCCTTTGCTAAGTTATCACCTTTCGCCATGTTGTTTACATAGATTACGTAATCTACGTGTATAAAATAGTCTACGTGTAAAATGTAGACTATTGTTGTTTACGCGTAGACGAACATCACTGGCTGTAATTTAGAATATTTCTGTACATAACACTGTAAATACGGTTTAAAAAATATATAAAATTTTAGTAGATCTTCGAATGTAGATTTAACTAGCAGCATATACGTACAATTCGGACAAAATTAAAATTGGAAGTTGTGTTTATTTTTTTTAAGAGTATATAAAACATATTTGCTGAACCTGTTGTTCTAGTCGAGTGAGTTGAGATGCTGCCCACGATGTATCCCCACAGGTTTGGAGTTCGAGTCCCAATAAGAGCATAGTGTTTCCTCACGTTTGCTCTTCCATTACGAACTTACAGAATAAGAAAGAGACATTATATAAACAAGAAATCAACTACTTTATAATTTTGCACGCCCAGAAGATATGTTACGTAGAAATTTAGTTCGGACAAGACTTGAATCTGAAATTGAAACTTAACTGAACATCCCCATGTTAAAATGTAGTTTAGTGTGTCTTACCAATACACAGTGATATATGAAAATGAAATGAATGAATAGGGCTCTCTTAAACCAAGGCAAGGATACCTGAAACCAAGATAAGAACGAGACTGGAGTGTCTGAAACAGACATGAGAACGAAACAAGAGTCGCTAAAACCGACACGAGAACGATACAGGGATCACTAAATCCAAGACGAGAAAGAGACAGGGGTCACTAAAACCGAGAACAAGACAGAGGTCCATAAAAACTAGCCGAGAACGAGACAGAGGTTTATGAAACCGAGACAAAGCCCTAAAACCGAAACGAGAGCATGGCAAGGGCCCCTAAAACCGAGAAGAGAACGAGATAGGTGTCTAAAACCGAGACGAAAACGAGACACGGGTCACTAAAACCAAGACGAGAACAACACAGGGGTCACTAAATCAGAGACAAGAACGAGATAGACGTCTTTAACATCTATACGAAACCGAGAATGGGGAGTGAACGAATACGAGACAGATTTTCTCTTTCGTGAGACCAGGTGAGACTTTGCTTAGTCTTGTCTCGTCTCGGTAACCATACGCAGATTAATGGGACTTCATTCATTCATGGCATTTTGAAATAAGTTATATTTTCTGTAATTTATTGTAAAACTTATTGTGGATATTTCAATTTATTGGTAAAAGTGATATATAAGTTTTGCCCTATGCAAACAACAATGCCAGAGAGCACTAAATTAGTCACTAGTGAAGGTGAATGCTTGTCTAAGAATTTTCAGCAAAAGAGTTTGTGTGGAATGTTCAAGAAAAGCAAGTTTATTTCAAGATAATGTGGAGCTCGATTATCCAGATGATGGATATCCTGATAATCTGTGATATGCAGGAAATTGTTTTCTTACTGGTATCCGGATAATCGTTTAACTTGATAGATGACAGAATATCAACAGATATCTATATGTTGTGTAGTCGAATATCCATATGAACCAACGAAGTGCATATGCATATGATAAAACAGTGGGACAGGGTTGTTTTTTGTATCATGTGTGATTTAGCATTTCCAGCTTGAGGGCGAATGACAGATCCCGAAACCTCCAATCAACTACTGAGAAACTGACGTCATCTGAACCCAGCACCTATCCCTTGCCCTTTTCCTCATGTTCTATAGTGGTGATAGGCTCACTAGCTGGACACCTGCGGAAGAAGTTACAAAAATATCTACCAAGGAAATTTCATTGATAGATATTCAAATAAATATCCATGGTACCAAAAATCTGGATATTTCAAATGACAGGTATATGGATAAATATTTAGATATAAAATTAATGTACTGGTACTGTAGAACCAGAGATTGTTTATCTCTCAATTTCTTTGCAGGATATGGTCACATTGCTCCATCCACCAACACAGGCCGTGCCATTACCATCATCTATGCAATCTTTGGGATTCCCATGTTCCTTATTCTGTTGGCTGATTTTGGTAAGCTCTTCACACGAGGTATAAAGTTTCTGTGGGCCTTCGTCCGTCGCCTCTACTACACCGGAAGCTGCAAGAAGGTCCGAAGAACTGGCCAATTCCAGGTGAGAACATCTCTCAAAACTTTTCTCCAAGTAACGGACTTTTGATATCACATTATATCATAAGTTAGGTTTCACCACTAGAGCTGTTATTATAAAATGCATCTTGAAGCTTTCCTGGCGACGACAACATTTTTACATTAAGAATATGTATAAATAAGATTAGTCCTTCAGTCCAAGTCAACAAATACTCAGATATTATCTAACATAAACTGCACGTCTGATTTTTGAAAGTCAAAACGTTCAAAGCAGCTGTCTGGTGTGTGGCACGTGGTCAGTGTATAATGTCGGTGACGCTGTTTTCTGGCTTTCAAGATTGTAACCAATTTTGTATTTAAAAGATTTACCAAAAGCTAGCCTGATATAACATATTTTACTGTTCAGAAATAACTTCATTAGAGCCAATGAATGAATGCAGTGGAACCCTGATTTTGAGTGTGTTGATTTTACATTTTCCCTCCTTATACTTTCAATCTTTTAAAAGAATTAAATTTAGTGAACTCAAACACATCTGATGAAGATTGTCTTGGGCTATAGACCAGGTGAGTTGTGGAAAGGATTCCAAGCATTTGAGAGCTAACGTTACTCTCATCTTCTACCCTGAAGATGAGAGAGTTAATGCAATATGCTTATGTATTATAATACATAATATTTGATAACTTTAATCTGACACTTATACTTCCCTACCTTCATTAATAAGTAAATATGTTGCATTTTAACAGTATTATTGCATGTTTTATTATAATTATGTGAGTTACGGGGAACATTAAGTTGCATTCTGTTATGAGCATGAAGAATGGCAAAAAAATTAAATACAAATAACATATTCACTTTTGCATGGCACTGTGATTTTAAAAGGTAAGAAATCTGATTTTATGTAATGAAAAGAACAAAGCTTTGATGATCTGGCTCTTTGAATAATTATGGCAGTAGAATGTTAAAACATAGACACATTGTAACCAATTCTGGTGAGTTATATTTTGTATATTGCTGCTATGATTTATATGTAATCTTAGTAAGAGCATAACGTTATTGTCAATTAAATACATTTACACAAAAATATCTAGCGTTAACCAGGAATAAATTAACCAGCATGACTAATATCCTGAAATAACCAAATCCCAATAAAAATTAAAAATACCAATATTATAAGGGCAGACAAATATGTTTGAAATCTTTCTTTAACTAATTCTGCAAAAAAATTGTTCAAGTTTATACTTAGTTGATAAGGGGAAAGTTTACATCTTAATGTAATGACACCAAGTTATTTAACCTTGAGCCTCAATAAATAATATACACAAGTCCTTAGGGCTCGAAATGGAAATTTTCGTAAAACTGATGTTACTATGATGTTGCCTCTTCTTTTTCTATGATTACTACAGCAATTAGATTACTGACTAGTGAAATGATATGCTGTATTACAATTATTAATAGTTAATAATAAAATATTTACATAAACATCAGATAATATAAATTACAATAGACATAAGCCTTCTAGAATTTTCTCCCCATTTTAAAATTTAAACCGTTGGAAATCATGAATGGTAATCAGGTCGCCCAACTGGGGAAAAAATTTTGCCCACTTTCCACCATTAGGTTATCCAGGGAAAATATCAAAGATTAAAGTATGAAAGAAAAATAATGATCATAAAAATAGTATCCAAATTTGTGTAAAGATCTTATGCAGGAGGATATCTCCATCAGAACAATCCAATCCACAAAATATGACAAATAATAATAATTAGAAAACAAAAAAGTAAGAAACCAAACCAGAAGGAAAAAAGAGATGAAAGACTAAGCTCTGCTAAGTCCCCTTGCAGCAACATCCCATCTCCATATACAAGGGAGTTTACGTGAATGCTGTAATATATACTATTAAAGAGTATTAACAATTTAGTTCACACTTAAAATGGAAAATTTAGTGAAATATCAAAAAAAAAAATCAAAAAAAATCAAAAAAAAATCTAATGAACCGAAATGGTTTGTTGCCATTTCTGATGAGATGGATTTCAGATTTTCATGCACTGGAATGTTGTTCCGGTCTGCTCCAGTCTATTTTGAGCCCTGCACGTCTGAGAACTGGAAATAGATTCACAAACTATTTGTTTATACTTCCAATTCCTTTTCATTACAAATTAATGAGCAAATCAATACATATACTGATGTATTTTTACACTTAGTTTCACTTATAGGATATGCATTAAGTGTTTTAAAAAATAAATTTACTATGTTTAATTGTGTTCATGTTTGTGAAGTACAAGGTATAAACATTAATAATTAATTTCATAGTGTAAAAGATTTATATGATGATATAGTTTTGACCATTTTTTCTTATGTCCTCATATTGATTGCAATCAGGTGATTTTTATATTTAAAAATTGCTAATAATGTGCAAAACAATAATGATTGTTTTAATCATGTCATAATTTTTGAAAATCAAAGGAAAGTTAATTATTTTAGATTCTATATTTATGAATGCATGAATCCTCAATGTTGTTAATGTTAAAATGATTTTTGGTAAGTAGTGAATCATAAGAGGATATGATTGAAGTCTGTTCAAAGCTTTTGTATCATATGTGACATGATTCAGTTTACTACAATGCAAACAATGCTCTTTCTCTTATCATGCATCCATTCTGCAGTTTTTCTTGCACTTTATGCATATTTTTCTGATACATTTTGGTACATTTTTTAAAAATTTCATAATTTCTTCATGCATAAGCTGAGCTTCAATTGAGGATGATAGAAAGTATTACAATTATTATGGAAAGTACTTTCAGGGGAGACAATGATCACTTATGAACAATTATTCGCAATGTAACATTATTTATTGCATGTAGTTTTAAGGTGCATTCCACAATGCATGTTCAATAATTTATTGTCTGAAAGAAAACCCATCAGAAATTCAGAAGAATGGGAATCAGAGTAGGTTGGCAATGGCTCTTAAGGAATATACATAATTGATAATTAAAAATAAGGTAATATTTAGGAGACAGAAATGCACTGAAAAGCAATGTTCTCAATCCACAATCTGTCCTGAAAGTATAAGTAATGCACCAGATAAGTGAGGAAATATTTTCACAGATGACCTTACTTTGTCAATCGGGGCTTTCCTCAGAGCACAGCAGTGGTTGAACAATTAGTTTTTGGTTACTTTCTTGCTTAAAAAGAGTAGTGTTGCCTACTGAAGTTAAGAATATCCAAAATGTGTGTCATTGTCCACTGTACATAGTAAACAATTATAGTTATAATTTGACATGCTTTTCATGATGCCTATTATAATAGGTGCATCAAAAACCTCATTGACTAAACCAATTTCTACTAATGCATAAATTTGCAGCTAGTGCTAAAAATTGGTAATTAAAGATAATAATATCAAATTGGTTTCTATATACCCACTCCATACAAAAATTCCATATGTAATTGCTGACACACGATTCACAATTTGCCAACCTCTGTGATAGAGTGATTATCACAGCATGCTATGATGCCAGAGTTCCTGGGTTTGAATCCTGGCCTGACCATCTTTCATCAAGTTTATCATATCATCCTCATCATCCCGATTAGCTAAAAGTGGCAAAAAAGCAATGCAAAATAATAAAAATCAAACAAATCACTATTTTGTAGTCATTCGTGGATAGACCAAAAAAAGATTCAATTAAAGTGAAACAATATGAGAAAAATTTCACAACATATTACAGCAACACTTCGTCAATTTACCAGATAGCCAGCCCCATGGCAGAGTGGTTAGCACATCATGCTACAATGCCAGGGGTCCCAGGTTTTAATCTTGGCCTGGGCATGGATGTTTGTGAGTGTCCATTCATCAATTTCATCATATCATCACGCATCTCCATCTTCTCAAATTAGCCAAGAGTGGCACAGAAAGTGACGTAAAATAAAGCAAATTAATCAGTTAATCAAAAAATCTATTTGCCAGACTGCACTGACACACTGAGGTAAGCCCTGTTGAGAAATCAGGACCATCTCTGAGTACAGTTTTGTATGTCATGATTTTGATACACTCCTTTTATTGAGCATTTATGTAGATTACAGTTCGCATGTTACTCTCTGCTAGCGCTTGGTTTTTTTGGCATGTTTCTCTGCTTCTTCCCACCATAGGAGGTCATGAAAGGCGTACAACTGGTCTATGACTTCGCCACATTTCAGCGTCGTCCAAGCCAAATAACTGGGGAGGATGTCAACAAACAGGAACCAATCGGTGAAGAAACAGCACAGGCAGAGACCCTTCTGCCTCCCCCCATACAACCTCCCATACAATCCCTGATGCAACCCATTGTAGACGGACAGCATCTGGCGGCACCTGTCACTCCTGGAATAATGCAGGAGCCGCAAACTCCTGCCATAAGTTCATATTCCATCGATGATGAATTTAACCTGCCAATTTCCGTTGCCATCACCATTTTGCTGGGCTATATCTTCGTTGGGGCTACCATCTACTTCAGCTGGGAAGAGTGGAGTTTCTTCGAGTCTTTCTACTTTGTCTTCATCTCCATGTCTACAATTGGATTTGGTGACTATGTTCCTCAGGTAAACACTTTAAATAATTTTCTCTAGCAAATAGTCTATTCAGATAGTCTATTTTTTTTATAACAAATAATATGCTAAGACTTTCAGAAATTTCCATCAAGAATTGGTGATACTTATATGTTATTATTCACAAGTTTACATAAGCTGGTGTACTAGTTAATCCTTAAAAATGCAATAGAATTATTCTTCGAAAGAGTGAAATAAAAAGAAAAGCTATAATGAACATTAACAACAGCACATAAAAGTGAAAAGTATGTATTATATTAAGTAAAATGTATTATTCAATGATCAAACTTCTGAGAAATATGTGAGCATAATAAAAGGTTTAAAGAAAAACAGAAAATGCAGTACAGAATTCTGAAGAGGAAATTACCTGATGTTCTGAAAAAACACTAGAGTGTGATGATACAGGTGGTGGACATTGAAACTGAAACCCACGGAAAACAGACACTGCCAGTACAGCAGCAACACTTCTGAGGAAGGACCAATAGCGATCCTCCACAGTGGTGAGACGGATTTGCAGCCATTCCTCCTGAAGCACACGGATGAGTTTGTGGCATGTTGCTGGTGGAGGGAAACATCGCCGCACGCGATTCTTAAAAAAAAAACAATAAGTTGGGTGACCATACGTCCCGTTTTGACCGGGACAGTCCTGGGGCTGAAAAAAAGGCCTGTTATGATTTGGACCTTCAAGAGTGAGGGAAAGTAGAGGTCATTGGACCTTGTAGGGTATCTGCCTGTTCGGAGGCTTTCGGCTGTTCTCAGCACCGGCAGAGACCAGAGGGATTCACACCATTCTGCGATGAGCTGAAGCTTCTAACACCATTGCCTTCAATTGGAAACTTGACGAGAGGGTTCGGAGCAAGGGGTAGTACTGTGGCCTCATTTCAATGTGCTAAGATTAGCGAATCTCTTATGTATCTCGAGCTGTTTCATGCTGTCATTTGGCATATTTCGTACAGATATCAGAGAATTCTGACTACTTTTTTTACATCTTCTCTAAAATATTTAAAATGCAATATTTTTATTATTTTGCTTGGTCATCACTGCATCTCCCGATCACCGGATGCCTCGGATCTGAGCTAAGCCGATTAGAAGCATCTACAGAAAGTATGGACCTGGAAACTGCATCAAATCAAATCAAACTACCAAACAGTGTGCCACGAAATGATTTAGAAGGGAAGTAATAAATTAGAAATGGTGGTAGTCTATGAAGTAAAATATGAGGAATATATATAGAAGAAACAGAAGTCTCAGTGATAGAATTAGAAGGCATAGAAGAGACATGAAAATAAAAATCCATGAACAGCACTGAGTGAACATATGTTAAGCAATGACACAAAAGTAATGGTCTATAAATGAGAGAAAAAGAAAATGACATGGAGATGAAAAATAGGAGAAACAGAGCACACTTGCATATATATCCGTGGTGAAAAAGCCCGTGAGGGCCAGGGTCTACCTACGGACTTTTGTTTATCCAACTAGTTACATTGCGACATGTGGTCAGCACGATGAACTCCCGATTCGTAGCTCCCCAATTTTCCCGATATTGGTGAGTGGCCACTGGCCCCATACAGAGACTGAAATCTCACGAGAAAAGTTGTTAAGTTTACCTCAGGAGACTTGAACCTGCACATATCCTGTAGCTTGAGCCCAAAGCATGATGCCTTAGACCACATGGCCACGGTGCAGGACAACACACTTGCATTAACAGGGAAAGAAAATGAAAAGAATAAAGAGGAAACTGAGACAAAATGTGTAGCGTTGTTAAAGAGGTGTGTTGAAAATTAAGTATTAAGTTTCCAGAATCATATCACATTATCTCATTTAATGGATAGCTACAGTTTGTCATACCACATAAGGCAGAAGGTGGATGACAGTTCTAGCAGGAAGGGAGTAGGTTACACGGAATGCAGGAAAAACAAGCATATCCAGCAGGGTGGAAAGACCCGTTTCCATGGGAATGGGGACTGGAGAGGAGCATACACTGAATTGTTTTATTAGTGTTCAGTGGGGTTGTGTATATCTAGGTAGTGTTGGCTTAAGAAAGTTCTGGGGAATCTGAAACTAATATGTGATCATGATGGGATAAAAGCCACTACAAAAGTAAAGTTTATTGTCGTCTTTGGTAATATACTGGGGAGCCATGGTGGTTTAGTTGTTAGGGAGTCTGACTGCCATGCGGGAGACCCAGATTCGATTCCTGGGGTGTGTGATCTAAGGTCGGAATTTTTCTGGCTTTGTCCCCACATAAAGCGGCTCCAGGGCTCACCAGTCTCAAATCAATTGGTACCTGGGGGCAACCCTGGGGCAACCCTGGGGCATAAAGATGCCGGAGCATTGTGCTGATCACATCACCTCCAAAATGAATGGCTGAGATCAAGAATGTGCGGGGCCCTACCCGCACATCCCCTAAATGTGCCTTATAGCACAGTACTATATGCACAGGGAACTTTACCTACCTTACCTTGGTAATATACAACACTGGTTATGTGAGCTTTCAAGAAGAATATTGATATAATGCTTTTTCCCCACAGAAAATTAGGTGCACTTGAACTTACAGGCTATTTCTGATATTGGGGGTAAAAATTTGGAATGAATGAATTCTGGGAATGTTAACTTATAAATCGTTATGAGAAGCAGAGGGACGTAACTCCAATTTATCAAATTTACAGGAGAAACAATGTATTCTTATATGTCTGACTCTTAAAAAAGAGTCAGTTAATTGGAGATACGTGATTCCACCTTACTGCTAAGCAGTGGCGTGCCCAGAATTTAAGAAGGGGGTTAAGTGTGCTTTTTTAGTAGGCATCCCTCATTTTGCCATCTATTCTTGCATCTGGTGTTCTTTTTTTTAGGAATACTGGGCAAAAGGGGGGTTATAACCCCCACCACCCCCCCCTTTAGGCACGCCACTGCTGCTAAGGATTAGAAGTCGAGTTATGTCGATCTTATTCCGAATAGAGCTCTTCAGAGCAGTTTATTTAAACAGAACTGAAAACTGCATTCCTCTGGTTCTCATACAACAAAATGTGACTTTTATCATTTACTCTCATTGGCTGATTGAATGTTTATTGTAATTGTGAGTACTGTTAGTGATAAGAATGTAAATTACATATAAATAGAATAAATTAAGCTTTCTGTAATATATTGTTGATATGCATATGAGTTCAGAGCACAAGTACTCCATTCAAGACAGTTTTGAGAAAAAGGCACATTTAAATAACTTAGTACTATGTTTAGCTGTTGGAGAAAGAATTTGAAATTTAGGAGATACTTTCTTCTAGCATTGAAATGTTCTAAGTTCACAGTTCCAAGTTTTACATGTAACTCAATTTCCACAAAAAATGGAGTAAGCTACTTGTGCTCTGAATCCCTCATATATACTACAACATATCTTTAAAGGAAAATAACAATTAGAGAGTTCAGATATTTGACAAAATATATATATTGTGTTGGGACAAAGATCTGATGGGACGAAAATCTTCTATAATTAATAATTTTTAATTTTGAGAAGCAAATAATTCATTTGTGTCATGTATTGCACATTTTTAACCAGAATAATATTTTTTTGTAAAGACAGGCAGCCAATAATCTAGCTAACAGTTGAATATAATTTATTTGTAAATTATTCTAACATACAACACTTTATATTAGGTTTAATACAAGACTTCTTAATTTTTTATTGGTATATTAGTTTCAAGTTCTGAACTAATTATGATGAAACATGTGCTTATCTAACCTACTTAAAATTCAGAAAACAGTTTATTTTGTTTTCTTAATTATTGATTTCCTAGTGATTAGCTAGAACTTTTGACGCCAATGATGCTGTAAATTTTTCAACTAAAAGTTGAATATAAACACAGTACATTTTCTCTCACTTACATAACAAAAACATTTTTTATAGCATTTTTGGTAACATTTGTATTTTTTCTTTATTACGTTTCATGCATCCGTACCTTGTAAAACAAGTTGCGTAGCGTAAGTAGCTTTGGTGTTATCCTTGTCTGACCATTTTCATATTCTTCTGTTATTGTCACCTGTATTTTCATTGTGACTAGTAGTTTATGTGGCTTCATAGGCTTTTGAAAGGAACATCAATTTCTCACAAAATATAGTTTGCAAACTGCTTCTGATTTAGCTGCTAAGCACGGAAAAGTATAATTTGGCAGCTTCTTTGTTCTTTAAGTGCCTTCCTAAGATCTACACACACACACACATTTTCAGGTTCTGTTTTCCTAGTCAACAACAATCCTTACTAGCTATGACCCTAACATACAGGGACGTCGGAACATATTTTGGAGTGGGGGGGGCTAGGTTTTCAAATCGGTCAACCAGAATTTACAATCTCTTCCCCATATATATAGTTATTGAAAATATAAATATCCACAGTGGCTCATAAGAGATAAAAGGAGACAGAGGCTTCTATTAGGGATTATTTCATTACTTATAATTCCATTAAACTGTGCTTAATACAAGAAAACTGAAATATTATGTCTTACGATATGATAAATACAGCAAATCTCCATCCCTGCCTGGTACCCCATCTTCGCATGCAGTTGGCATGATGGTATTAAGGCATTCCTTTGTTTTAATGATTACTGACATAACTGAAAATGTGCTACTTTTAAAAGTGGATGAAGTATACGTGCAAACGTATTGAGAAAATCCATGTTTCTGAAACTTTCTGATCGATATGTTGTAAAGAAAGTTGCCCGCCCGTGTTCTCATTTACCATTTCATCATTTTAAAAATCGTAGAATAATTTTAACAAAGACGTCTTACTAAACAAGAATTACGTGAATGAAAAAGTTAGAAAGAAATAATAGATTTAGTTTATTTTACTTCACTTTCTGCCATTTTTGGCTAATCGCGAAAGCAGTTGATGAGATTGAGGCAATATGGTACCTTTTTTTTTTTTTTGTAGGCGCTATATTTTTAAAATTTTAACATGTAAGACATTTCTGCTTCTGAAAAGGTGTAAAAAAAAATGGTGCAAAAAAAAAACTATTCTTTCACCTTTTACTGATATTTGCATAATCTCGGACTGTTATTCAGAGATTGAGATTAAAAAATGAAACTCTCAGTAATTTTAGAACATATGCTAGGCTAAAGTGTTCCAGTGAAAACTTTCAAATGTAGTGCATGGTTGGAGAGGGCCGAGGTATCAAATATGGGTCAAGTCGCCACGCCAAGCCAACAACTTTAAAATTATACAGCGTATGCTTTTAGAAGGAACATGAGTTCGGCCAATACCCAGCCAGTGCTACTGCGCTGTTGCCAAATTAACTGCTAGCGCAAGGGAAGTACAGAAGATTCACGATATGTCCATTATTTTGATAATGCATGCACAGTATATATGAGTACAGTGAAATAATATAGTGAATATTTCTACACAGGATTATAATATCACATCACTGTAGCATATACGAGAAACCCATACCTGAAAGAAGTTTGAAGGTATTTATTCATCACCGCTCTTGTCGTCTTCCTCAGTCTCCATGTCACTGATTTCACTCATTTCCGAGTCACTCTCCTGGAGGTTAATGATTAGATTTTGCACCTTGGTGCCTGTACTACTGGTGCTAGGTTTCGAGAGTGACATTATTTAAAACAAAAAGAACACACACTATTGCACGAAAGGGCTGTATTTAATCTTTTCACAAACTGTTCTTCGTGGTGCACAAGTGAACGAAAAGCGAATAATTTTACACTGGCCATGCTATGAAATGCTGAACTCAAACTGACCCAGACTTTTAATGTTCAAGAACGCCCAGAACAATGAAGGGTTATTGTTTATATCGAGACGAATTTAATACCCACAGTTTTCCCTAGACACAACAACTCAGCCGCATCAACACGGTGGCAACGAAAAAAATAGGCAGAAGGAAATGAAAGGTGATGTTTCCCTTGTTTCTTCAAGGAACGGTAACTCGGGCTGTAGGCGACGGATATTCATGGGACTTGGACAGTCAAGTTCAAAATGTTTTGCCCCATCTTATGATGAACCTTAAAGTGGCGAGTTTTATGAAAACTTCTTGCACACAAGAAAAATACAGAACATGGCTTTTAACTTCCGCGCCACAGTCTCCTAACTGTACAACGTTGCACTCCTGCCATTGGCTGATCGCTACACACACCCTCTGCATGGCCCCGCCCGATATCGCTTCTAAAAGCGTGCGTCGTATAGATATTTTGATCTGTAATTATCATAGCAGCTAGGTACCTGGTATTGCATTTCAATTTAATCAGTCTTAACTTTACAAGACTGGAGGCGTCAGTGGCGACTATCCCCCTCTCACCCCCAAGAGGTCTAAACTATCGGTCATGTCTCGACCTTGCCACCTGAAATAAACAATTATTACTCCCAACATAAAAATAAATAAGAATAATACATAAATAATAAGAATAAATTGTGTTACCTCTCTCTGAGGTCTAAAACTAAGTCATCAGTCCTGAACATGATGTTTAAAACAAATACTAAACTTTCAAGGAATGAAAGATCCTCCCTTCCCACGAGAGGAGGTGGTTCATACACTCCAAAGTTTGCAGCATTAAAACCCAAAAGGGCAGATGGTATATCGAGACGATACTTGTCTGTCTCTAGTCTCGTCTTTTTCTGCCCTTTCACACAGAAAATATAAATTACTAAAAAAAACGTAAGGAGAGAAGTAAAACTTACCTGTCATTTGATTCTATACCAGGCGACTAAGGGTAGTACAGTGATCTTCCAACGCGACCTTGCAGTCGGTGTACTTTCTGAAAATGATTTACACGTACATGTGCACAGTTCACTTGCTGCGGAAAGAAATCCAAACTCATCACTACAATTTCCAGAGTAAATGCCGAAACACGCCTTCTGCAGTTGTTCTACTCTGAACAATAATTGTGTTGTCTGACCAAGTCTAAATTTGGAAAGGTAAGGGGAGATTAGCCTAGACTTGAATTTCCAAAAACTTGCAAGGTACGCCTTTTCTATAGTTGATGACCTTTTTCACAGCAAGGGGTCCTTAAAGAAAGCTCGTGTTCGGAAAGTGCACCGGAAGATTTAAAGTTAAGCTGTCCTCTGTCCCTCTACCCTGATGCATTGTTATATATGAGCTTCTAAGAAAAACTGAAAACAGAAGCAGCGAATTCCTTCGGGGATACTTGATTTGGAGAGACCTGACTGCGAAGTTACGTGCTTCTTGCTTTTAACAGAAACTTAAGTGAACGTTCACAAATCTAGTGCTAAAATATTTTCCCAAATATTCTTCAAAACCAAGATAAGTTGAAATAGATGTAGTCTCATTTTTAGGGAGTGACTGGGGTTGGGGGTGTGGTGGGGAGGGGAGCAAAAATACAACCTTGTCCCTCCCTTGTGGTTTCTTCACATCAGGCAATAACGAAAGCATTTGTGGATACAAGTGGAACAACCAACGAAGGAACGTTTGTTTCTTGGCCATTTAGATTTATTAAAAGTTTACTGTTTGTTTTAAACGTCATGTTCAGGGCTTATGGCTTAGTTTTAGATCTCAGAAAGAGGTAACACCATTTATTCATATGTTCACGTGTGAGTTTTTTTTACCCGTGCATATAGCACCATGAAGACACATTTACGAAATGTGGGGTAAGGCTCACACATTCTTGATCTCTAACATTTTGGAGGTGATTTGATCAGCACCACACTCCAGCTGCCTTTACTCCCAGGTACCTATTCATTTGAGGCTGGAGGAGCCCCGGAGCTGCTTTATGCTGGGAAAAACTGGAATATTCTGACCTTAGATCACCCACCCTGGGAATTGAACCCGGCTCTCCACGTGACAGTCACACACCCTACAGACTAAACCTCCGCATCCTCTCGCATTCATCTCGAATTTTTTTCACCTTGAACTTTTAAGCTAGAAGGCTCAAGCTTCATCTCCCCCCACCCCCCCTTTCCTGTTCGGAGTCCTTGTATCCATGCAATGTAGTTGTAGATGCAAAAGAATATATTTAAAATTAAGCTGTTCTCTGTCCCCTCCCTTCCCATCAGGTTACACTGGGTTTATTATTTCACACCGACCGCATCTGTACATACAAAACCTGGTAGATACAAAGGAAAACTGAAAACCGAAGATGCATATTCCTAGGGGGATAATTTCACCTTATGTTTGATTTATACTATCTTGCCCCCTCAATGATCAGTGGAAGGGCAAGTTGCCCCTATGCCCTCCCGGTTCCGACGTCCCTGCTAACGTAAACATAACAACTTTGTTTCGTAGAATTGCATACAATGTGTTACAGAATGTGTTGAAACCAGGCAAAATATAAATACTTTACAGAATACACATACTTAAACTACCCTGCGCAGACAACTAGGACTTCTTGGTTTCAGAAGTGCACTATTCTAAAATATACCTAAATATAATCAGAACACAAGGTGATAATGTAATATTGCAGAAGCAACCAGATCAAGATATTAATTCAATGTGTACTAAAATATGCTGTAAATGAAAACTGAAGACCAATTCGGCAACCAGAAAGGTACATTATGGGAACAAAAAATGTGATTTCAGAAGTACACATGCAAAATGAAATCTGTCGGAAAGATGACAAAACTTGATTCAGGAATGTAAAGACAGAATCTATTGCAATGTTGGAAAATGCATAATAGATTTATCCCCTTTACTTGTCTATAAACTATAATAAGCTTTTTCCTATGGTTCAAAGAACAAGAGAATAGGATAGCATAAGCATGTTAGCAGAGTGGGGGAGGGAGCAGGGGCTGAAGTGAAATAAAGTGTGATCTTTCAGAACTGTTTGCCCTCATCGAAGATTCATAGTAATCATTTCAAGCAATAAAATAGCTGAAATCTAATAATCACAATTAAAAATTAAATGTTCCTTGCCCTTAGGTTTCTTTCAAACTTCTGAGGATACAATTAATACAAAATCAACTTATTCGTGAGATTTTCTTTACCTCTTGCTTAGGTTTGCATATTTTTCTCTTGCAATAATGAAGTTTAATATCCTTTTCCAACTACTAATAAACTTATTGTTTGTTCCTTATTTCAAATTATTAGGCCAAAAATTTTAAAAATCCCTGAAGTAGAAAATAGTTTGTGCATTGCACTGTGCACAAGTATTTTTCACACAACAAAGTGATAATGTTGTGAAAGTAACTTAATACATGCAATTTCATTATTGTTCACTCTGCAAATATCAGAATTTTTTATTGTGACATTAATGTTCACTATATATATGTCTAGGTATATACATAATAACTAAAAAAAATCACATATTATGCTCGTATATATGAGGGGCCGAAATGTTAGGTAGAATAACTGTGAAACACAAAACGTTTATTCCACTTTCACCACATGTTAGTTTGATATCTAACACCTCAGTACATTATATTCAGTTGTGCAGTAATGAGAAGAACATAGGCTATTCAATCATGGTTATTTTAAAGTGGAGTAGCAGTGTTCAATAGAAATTCAACATGCCAGGGATCATTGCAAGGACTTCTAAATGCTAGTGGAGAGTCTACATTATCATACAGAACAGTGATAAGATGGGTAAAACTTTTAATGAGAGACATCAAAATTGATAGATTAGCGTCGGCCAGATCATCCCATGACATGCGAGTGTTGCTTTTTTCTTACTGGAGACGTATCTGCACTGTGAAATTTGCGAATTACCACATCAGCAAGGTTTCTCACTTACAACTGTACCATGATCCTTGACATTGATTTTTTATCCAATTTAGAAACGTCATTACATTATTAGACTAATGGGCAATGACAGATCACATTCTTCTCATTACTATGCAGCTGGGTGTAGTGCACACGGCATGTCCATTCACTGGGGTATGCCAGGTATCAAACTAACATGTGGTGTGAGTGGAATAAACATTTTATGTTTCATTGTGATTCTACAGATGTGTTGCCAACCCTCGTGTATATAAATATATTTGTTATTCAAGTTAATATAATACAGAAGCTCCACATGCAAACACGCTACAATAGATGTCAAGCCATGTTTGTGGGAAAAATTAAATATTTCTAATATTGTGAAAAGTGTGGATGTGAGTTGATAATCAAAACAAGTTTTAAGTTAAACTACCTAGAATATAAAATTGATTTTATTTGTCCACAGTAGAGGCATATTAATACTGCAATGAACTATTTTGTCCTTAGATATCACCAAATTTGTCAAAAATGATAATATACTCTTAAAATTTGCTAAATATGTTAAAATCGATAGAATGCAGTGACGTGCGGTGACGTCGACACTTGGGGTAGCAATTAGTGGTGTGCCCAATGGGTCATAACCCCCCCCCCCTCTTATGGCCCAGTATTCCTAAAAGAAGAATGTCAAATACAGGAAAAATTGCAAAGTTAGAAATGACTACAAAAAATTGTACACATAACTTTCACCCACTTTCGAAAATCAAAAACCATTTGATTTGACTACTGAGCCAGAGATGCCGGGTTTGAATCTCGGCTTGGCAATGGGTGATCTTTGTGTGTGTGTCCCTTCATCAATTTTATCATATCGTCTTCGCGATTAGCCAAATATGGCAGAAAGCAAAGTAAAATAAACCAAATCAAACAAATCAAACAATCAATCAATGAATTGATTTGATTCACATTTTTGATGCATTTGGTTAATCGCGAAGATGATACGACAAAATTAATGAAGGGACAAACACAAAGAACACCCATGTCCAGGTAGGGGTTCGAACCCGGAACTCCTGGTGTTGTAGCGCACTGTGGTAACCACTCCCCCACGGTTGTTGATTTGATGGTTGATTTGACGTTTTAAGTCCATTTTATACACAGAAAGGCTAATCGGAACTAGACCTATAGTTTAATGTGGGATCCGAACCACTATATACCTCCATCAGGTACAGATCTGGGACCACTTGCACTCCCCCACGGAGGTCGGCCGACAACAAACATGTGATAAAGGCGCTAACCATTCGGATACGTGGGTATCGGTAAAGCAAACTGCATTTTTCCTGAGTAGTAATTTTCAATTGAATTTTTGAAATATCATCTTTATATAAGATTAACGTTTTTTCAAAAATTTTGCATTGCTTGATTTCCCTAATTTCTCTATCTCACGATCTCATTACTGAAGGATCCAGACTCGAGCCCTGGACTTTGCATGAGTGTTTCTTTGAAACCACTCTTCACCCGTTTAATTTATTCAACGTTCATCATCATGGCAGAAATTAGGTAAAGTGATGGAAGAGAGAAGAAAATACAAATAATTTCTTCCCAGTGCATCTGCAGGGCACTGTGAAATCAGGAGCCTAGAATTATCTGTTTATGATTGTCCCTCACGACTTTCCAAGCTCTTAGCTACTTATTCCGATTAAATCTATACAGCTAGAAAAAGCGATGTCTAACAAAACACACCTTTAAACAAACCTTTTTTTCTACTTTCTTCAATGATATTCATTTGGCTTTTTGAGTTCTGGGATACATTTTTCATTTCTAATTTTTTCATTATTCACTGCAGGCAGAGTACAACACATAAGAACAAGAATGCTGGCTCGTCACGAATTCCGGCCTGAATTGTTCTTTGTGAGGTCCGTTCATCAATTTCATCATATCATCACTCATCCTCATTTACGCGATAACCAAATGTGGCAGAAAAGTAAAATAAACCAAACCAACAACAAGAATTAGAACGCACGTTCACTTGCTCAAATAAATACATCCGTATTTATGATTGTTTAGCTTATCCATTTTTTTTATTAGAGGTCAAGAGATTAGTATATTTAAATAAAACACTACTAAAACGAGAGCAAGAGAGAGCGTGAGCAAATATTTGTTATTTAATCATTATATATTCCATATTTTAAAAAAAAGCATAAAATTTTTGTCTGCACATAAGACGTTCCAATTGCATAAATAATAAAAGTACATCCCATATTATACATACGTATTGTACAACGTGTAAAAAGTAGTGTAAATACAGAGATCATAAGTACTGCAGAAAAATTTCCCCTTAGTTCTTAAGAGGATTTACAAAGGAATCGAAGGGAAACCAATCCCCTATCTGTCCTATAGGACAGTGTTCCGCAACCTTTTTTTACTCACGGCACACCACAGACGGGCCTAGACTCAACACGGCACACCAAAATGTCTGTCCCCTCAAAATCATATGAATCTTAATATAATTACGAAATATTACGTCGTTATATAATAAATTATTATTATCATGTTGTTGTTGTTCTTCTTCTTATTATTATAAAACATGAATAGACATGCATTTATTAAAAATTTATTAACTTTAATTCACTGTAGAAAATACACATTTCTAATACGAATTTTAAAGTAAATAACTCTACTCATACCTTCAATGTGATACTTGAGCCTGCTTAGCTGTACACAGACGGCTGATTCGTGGCGGAATCATTGGCAAAGCAAGCCTCATTTCTTCATCGATGGATTTGTGTCTCTCTCTCTCTCTCTTTGATGTTTTAATTGCAGTCAACGTCGAGAATCCCATTTCACACAAATAAGTAGTTGAAAATGGTAATAACACATTAACTGCCATCTCTGAGATAGCCGGGTATTCACTGCTTATTGACAACCAAAATGTATCCAAAGGCACTTCGAAAAATTTGAATTTCAATGTTCTGTCTGCTTTCAAATCTGCCAGTTCCTCTTGTGATCGTAAATTTTTCGGAAGATATTTCGAATCCATACTGAATGGATCACGAACCCAGTCAAAATCTTCAACGCTCTCTCCAAAATATTTTTTGAAAGTCTGCTGCAAGAGTACTAAATGTTCTTTAATTAAGTCCATCAACACCTTGTTATCGTCAGCAAGGGGCCATACAGTTTGGAACATCTCACACGATCCATTTTCAATTGTCTGTATCCACAAGTTCAACTTATTAATAAAACCTTGAATCTTATCCATACTAGTCAGAATATTTTCGTTTCTACCTTGCATTTTTCTGTTTAGTTCATTCAAGTGTAGGAAAATATCGGAAAGATATGCCAACTTAGATACCCATTCATCATCTGCAAATAAATCCGCATATGCAGAGCACAGATGTGATAGAATTGAACTGAAATACTGTAATTGTTGTCTGACAATGTGTGGGTTCTTCGGCAAAGGAAAAGGGCAATAAAGTTTAAGAAGCACCGACAAACAGGCACAAAACATCCAGTCGTATACAAAAGATGCAGTATTACAAACAAAGAACTCGCTTGAATAGCTCTATCGTATGATTGGTGCGGGCTGCTAAAAGGCACACAAAGCTTGCCACCTGTAACCCATCAAACCGGCCCAATATTACAGGTGAGAATACATATAAGATGAGCAAACCATAACAATATTGAGTAAATAAATTAAATTAATTTTTTTATGAAAACATAAAAGTTATCAGCAAGAATAAACAAGCACTTGTTACTTAAAATCGACAATTAATTTCTTACAATATTAGGTAAAATTTCGCGTCACACCTTTCACCTTGTGACGGCACACTAGTGTGCCGCGGCACACCGGTTGCGGAACACTGCTATAGGAGATAGACTGGAGGACCTGAAACCACGGGCTTTCAATCATGGGAGCAGGGGGCGAGGGGACAAGGGAGGTACAGGCAGAAATCTTCCCTTTCCCTTCGAAACCCCGCTTCTACCTGGAACTGTGAGGCGGAGAAAGAGCGAGCTAGGCCGCTGAACGCACCAAGGGACGAGAAGCACGTGAAAAAAAAGTGTTGCATATGAACTGCGGCTTGAACAAAACAATAAATATTGTGATTTGAAAATAGTTAGAGATTTGAGATTGATAGAATGTGACTAATTTTATAAGATTGGATGCAAAAAAAAAATGTTTGACAAGATGATAGAGTTGACATACCAGAAAAATAGGACCTATATTGAAATATATCTATAAAAATGTCACATTCAACAAATTATAACAGATTTATTATTAAAAATCTTCCAATTCAATTTGAGATATTAAAAAATGTTAACAGATTGAACATTTGAAATATTCATATATACAGAAATTTTACAGAACATTAAACAAATTGTAAATACTGACTTTAACAAATTAATGTAGGCTCAATGGATGATATTCAAATTGATGGCATCATGCAGTGTGCTTTGTGAAAAAAAAAAAAGATGAAGTTGGGCAAACAGATTTTCATGTGTTAAGAAAACTGTATGAGAAGCCTTCTTAGAGCATGAAATTTGCAATATTTTATACGTACCGTACACATTTCTCATATGATCATGATAATCATAACTTGAATCGCTTTGGTGAAGATCATATGCACAATGCTTACCTGTTGTTGTTTTTTCTTTTTTAATGCAGGATCTGATCTTTTTGCCAAAAATATAGTAATGGAGCATGATTTCATGCAATGAATTGTGGGGGAAGTTGTTCACTGAATATCATCCATTGTGAGTTTACATTGTAGAAATTATGTTCACTGCATTATAGACACACCGTATATTGAGTTCAAAGGTATGGTTAAAATCTGCACTGCATCCTAGAATTTCTTGCTTTTTAGTTTTCTAATCACATATCTAATCTCTTGTCTTTGCTTTCCTACATCACTGGTCTCTAGAGCTTTGTAGTAGAGCATCTCCTGAATACTTTACTGCTTCAATGCATAAATCTTTAATGTTTCTTTTGTTTGTTCTGTTTTTATTAGAAATAATTTATTAGAAATAATCAATTCTTAATTGACTAAGAAGATGGTGTTGAGAATGAAAATACGAATTTGTAAACATTTTGATATATTTGATGTTTTCCATATAATAATGCCATATAGCATTGTCTTTCTCTGGCAATACACCTAGTGTTTTCTATAAAATCTAGCTATGACAAAAAACAGTTCCTTTGTAAGACCATTTATATTGTCCTCAGTCTCATCCAAATGTTACATTTTTTATGTCATTTCTTCACCAACTTTCTAAAATTAATGAAAAAAGTCTGCAGTGGAACATCCCTTTGAGGACCAAGGTCTGTATAGGCTGCTGGCCTGGTTAAACAGATTGAGTGTTACTGCTGGAATAATAATATAATTACAATATCTATATGAGGTACCATGTTCTGATATGCTTTTGATAAAATACACGGTACCACATGGTGTTGTTTCTTTTCTACCCAGCAAGCCCTGATGATTTGCAAAGATTCTCATTTTCCCCACTAAAGGAGTAGCGGACTAACTTTCTGACGACTGGAGTACAACCAGTGGACCTTGCAACCTGAATCAGGAAAAATTGACAAAATGAGGGTTGACTACTAGAAGTATGTATATCCCCCTTCCTTTTGAAAATCCTGGGCACGCCACTTGCAGTGATGATAATTATATTTATAGCAATAAGTATGTAATATCTGAAATGTATATCTCTGCTTCTAGAAACTAAAATACATCACATGAAACAATGTTTTAATGAAGAAAACAATACACTTGTCTCTAAAATTGTTAATTACGAATGTACAAATTTGCAAGGTGTAATTCTAAAGAAACTTTTCTGTTTCCGCAGCATCCAATGTACATGATGGCATCCATAGTGTACCTTATCTTTGGTCTTGCCTTAACTTCTATGTGCATAAACGTTGTACAGGTAAGTACTTTTACCTTTACTTTTCAAGTATGTTTTAATTGTTTGCTTGGCAGCAAGTAGGAAGAATGAATGAATTCTTGATGTTTTCACATTTCATTGTATGAGAACCAGAGTGATGTAATTCAAATTTAACAAATTTACAGGAGAGGAAATAATGTATTCTTATGAATATGTTTGACTCAAAAATTCAGTGACTTGGAGATACGTGAGTGCACTTTTGTGCTAAGGATTAGACATAGAGATACATCGATACTCCAAATAGAACTCCTTAAGAGGAGATATGTTCAACAAAACCAAACACTGCATGTTTGGAGTTACGTTCCTCTGTTTCTCACATGATGATTGGTGCATGGAATGGCACAATAAAGTTGTGTAAGTATGTTTTTAAATCCACTTGGTGCACAGATAGGCTAATTGGGACTAGAAATACAGTTTAAAGTGAGTTCTGAACCACTATGTGCCTTCGTCAGGTATCAAACCTGGAATCCCTTGATTAAAAGGTGATGACATTACCACTATGCCATCCGAGAGGCTACAAATGGTACAAGTAAACAACTTGTGCATTCGTTCCCCAATTATTCTAGTATTCTTAAATACATCATTAAACCCAATAACTTCAAATCTTCATACAGAAATATGAGTATGCAAAAATTATTATTAATTTAACCATGGGCAGTTTAAGGGAGAATAACTAAGCCCTCTTCATATCCTTCTTTTATGCTGCAACTTTCAATAAACATTCAAATACTGGTATAATGTTATGTACAATTGTATAGATAGATGACATAAAGAGCTGGTAGGTTATGTGACTGCTATGTAAGATATCCATGTTTCATTCTTCGGGTGTGTGATTTCAGGTATAATTTATCCAGCAATGTTTTTACAGGGAGGGGCTATGGTATCACTAAACTTCTAATAAATTGGTACCTGAGAGGTAGAAGTGGCCGGAGTATGGTACTGAACATATAACATCCACAAATAGTTGAGACTGTGAATGTATGGTGGCCGGATTTCTACATACCTCTGTATGCCTTCACAACATGTTTCAATGTTGCTTTATCTCTTTTTTTTATCCCTGATAAAAGGCTTGGTTGTAAATAACTCTAGGAGCCCAAACACATCTGATTAAAGGCTGTTTATGTTCAAATAAACTAATTAGGACTAAACCCACAGATGAAAGTGAAATCCAAAGTACTACGGAATGTGACTCCACCTGGAACCCCTCGATTACAAGATTACAGTGTCAACCTCTTCATGGAGAGGTCCAAAGGCTAATCACTCCACTTAACATCTGAAAGATCTCACCCTGAGAACTACATATTTTCTCTGAACTCAGGGAAGGGATGTCAGGAATCAAAAATAACATTCCCGTCTGGACACACACAGACCATACCAGAGAAAGTCTTCAACCTTCCATTTTATAAACTAAGACTTAATGTAGGATGCCCCAATAAAATGTATACACACTTTGAATGATTATACCATCAGAACTTATTAAAATAACCTACAGACATGAAAATATTTCCTTGCCAAATGCCTATTTTCAAACAGACAACCGTTCTGGTCCAGTCACTGCTGGAATCCAAAAGCAATAGAATCGCAAACATCAAGAATCATTTTGTTCACTATTTGGGCACATTCTCATTCAATGGGTGCCTTCAATTTGCCGGCTCTTGCTGGTTTTGTACTGTCAACTTTATCTTTCATGCATCCCTATACAAAAAGTCTAGTGGTGTAAGGTCTAGTGAATGCAGGGGGAATTCTTCCGAACCTCTTCATCCAATTCATCTGTTCGGCACATTTTTCCAAGTACCGCGCACAAAACTGCACTCTGAGAGCATGGTCCCTTCTTAGATTGTAGCTCATCCAATGCAATGGACACTTGGTTTTGATATTCCTGTTGTATTGTTTATACATTTTTATGGGACACCCTGTGTAAAGATATTGAATAATATCATATGATTTGTGTGTATGTGTGTTTACTTGTTCCCCCTCCCCGAAATGAATATATTTGCAAAATGTGTAAAGTTATTTACAGATTTCCTGTACTATGGATCAAGTAATGGATGTCACATCGCATAAATGAAAACGTTTATATTTCCGCACCAGATAGCACTGTAATTTTCAAATACTTATTGTCCTGTCCATTAGCAGTGGCATAATCTCCAGTTACTGTGTTTACCACCAGTAAACCAACTTTTCTCATATATTATTTTTTACACATTTAAACTTTGGCAAATTGCTCATTTTATATTATGCAAACTATTAAAGAAGTTTTTAAACCCAAATTTAAGTAAATTATTTACAGAACTTAGACTGATTTACATATGGCACTGGTCGTTCTCCATCGCATCCTTTGACAATTGGGTTTCCTCCCTGATTGTAGGTGGGGAGGCTGAGGGAACTGAAGCGAGTGGCTATTTAAAAACATAGGGCCTGCATGTGGTCAGTTCATTGTTGGAAACAGTGTTGACAGAAGAAACTGCTTGTTTTTCTCTGTTTCTGTCCCATGCTTGGCAGAGGCAGTGTTGTTTCGTGAAAGGAAATTTCTCTTGTTAAAGGGAAATCCAGGTGACAAGGGAAATTTTATGAAAAATATCTAAATTGACATAAAATTTTAAGTTGTCAGATTCCTGTTTTTGTTTTACTTGCTTGCCTGCATTGGTGTTTTATTTCTATTGTAATTAATTTGTATAGATATGAAGTATATAATAAATATATATAATAAATAAGAACTGTTGTGGTAAACCAGATCAAATTTTTGGGATTTGTCACATTCCATTATCTGTAATTAGGTATTAGGACCATAACTTAGAAATATGTTTCAAATTCTGTTTGACACATATCTGTGTTACTTTATTGTTTCTAGGAGAAGCTCTCCGATACTTTCCGACAAGCTAGTGCAAAAATAGGAGCCACGATAGGGTTAAGAATGGCAGCAGCAGAAGTTGAAGACAGTTCTCTCACTCCGGTGCCAGCACCTCAAGTAGAAGTAGCTGAAGTTCACACAACTGGCAAGAAAACTCCATAAACAAGTGTTTTTAGTATGGCGTTTCCATTGGAATAGGGAACATAGACAACCCTATAGGTATTTTTACTTAAAGCAATGGCAAGATTGTACTTTTATCAATGCTTATGAGCAATTTCATTTGCTATTGGGAAATTTGGCCAGATAAGAATCAACTGCTGTGAGGTGAAATGTGTAGCTTTATTCATACATATTTTACAGGAACAAAAATGCAGAAACTGCTAATTGTATCCGGCCTTAAACCTTTGCTCAGTGGAATGCCTAGTACTGAATTTTTATTTTTCACTGAATCTAGTTTTAAGGACTTGCGACACAAATTATGAAATAGAAAGTGCAATACTGATATGGTACCAACTAGAGGAGAATGTGAAAAATGAAAAATTCTACAGTTTTGCTCTCTAGTGTATATGTTGTTTGAACAGCTAATTGCTTGTTTTAGAAATTTTAGTAATTCATCTCCTGAAATTTTTACATCAATCTTCTTTTTTAAAAGAAAAAACAATATTTCAATGATAAAATAGTTTGTTTTTTCAAATTTTGTGTGTTTGTGTGAACTTCTCATAACATGTAACATTGTCAAATTTAAACTTTTCTGTGCAAGAAAAAACAGTCTCCAAGTGAAATTACAATAAAAATAAAGATTTAAGTTAATCAAATGAGCTATATACTTTGTACATGTTATGCAGGGCAAATTTGTTTTCTTATAATATATATGAAATTAATTTTATAGAAAAATAATTAAGTTGTAGGTGTCATGCTGATCATGATGTAATTATTGTGATTATTAATGTTACGGCAAACAAAGTATTTTTAAAAATCTAACTTATTTTCCTACTGTGTATATATATATTGCGCATCAGGGTTTGGAATCTTTGTGAAGTTGTGGTTGCCTTTTTGCCTCTATAAAACTTTGATTATGGTGCAATTTCACAATAAATATAGCCAGAGAATTTTATTAAGCCACTATTTGCTTCAAAAGAATAATATACAATTCATAACGATATTGAATCTTGTGCTGTAACATACAGGAGGCCGTTTTTATATAAATATTTATTGTACAGAGTGATCACAAAGTCCCATTACCCCCGCATGTCCACATCGTCATAGATGGTCGCATTGTATTAATGAGATCATGGCAGAGGACAACTCGGAGGTAGTGTGACTATTCGTTATGATTTAGTCCAGAGTGTCTGTGTGTACACCATCGTTTTCATAACAGAGTATGATTCTCCGCCATGTACGATGGGAAATTCTCAACATTGCTGGCGTGATAGCAGTAAATGCAACAATAAGAAACAACAATTCATTAACATCTATGTAATACATAGGGGGTAATGGGACTTTGTGATCACTCTGTACAATGGTTTGTTGATGAGTCAATTATCTAAAGTGGGAAAAAGTTAGAAGGAGGAAACTGTGGCGGCCTAAGAAGGAATTTAGATAGTGTGTTAATACAGAGTGACCCATTAAAGTGCAGACCGCCATGTCCGTGTTTGCGTTATCAGCAAGTGAGGCACTCATGGACATTTTTCGGCATTGTAGAGTGTCTATGAAGCAAGTGCAAAACAGTTTCCATAATTACTTTAAAAAGTGATTTACTTACCAAATTTATAAAAGGAGGTGTTCAAACTAGTCTCCTTCAATGCACACACATTTTTGATAAATCTTTATTATGACACCCGTTATGTAAGTTGGCGAGGGGGACTAGAAACCGGTCCTAAAAGTAGGTAGGAGACTGAAGTGAAAAGGGTCCTTGTTTTGCTTTTCATTAGTCTGGTGACTGTCAAGTGATAGGGTGCTTGTTACATAATGTGTTTCTTGTAGCGTATTCAACTGCAAAGTGTGTTATGGCTTAGCAAATGTTCTCTACTGCACAGCTTGTATTTATTTATGATTCATCAATTTGAAACAAGATTCTCAGGTGTAAAAGTTCATGTCATAAATAAATTACTTTTTCAACTAGTTATGGAAACTTATGCACTTGATTCGTGAAAGTCTACAGTGCTGACATACAGCCGTGAGCACCTTGCTTACCAATAGCAGAAACACTGATGCAGCGGTCTACACTTCAATGCATCGTTCTTCATCTTCCATATTGTTTACAATCACAGTCAGTCAGTAATTATGTTACAAATAGCCAGTTAAATTGATAACTTCTGTGAACAGATACCTGGTTCTATTTATTATTGCAGTCCACCACTCTCAAAGAAAATTGTTTTTGCATTTTAACAAGATATTACATTACTTACTTATCATAATTCCTCCTGAAGCTTAAATTCACAAACTTAATGTTGTTTCTGTACATGATCTCCAAATGCCTCCGATGTGGAATTTGGAGTATTTTAAATGACTATACATTACTGGAGTGGTGTGCCTTGAGTAGAGTAAAGGATTGTACGTATGGTTTGCATCTTTTTGTAAACATATGTACAAAAACCTCAATATAACTATCACACATTCACAAGGCTATGTGCTGCACACGTTGAAGTAGCATGGGGTGGTTAGTATTGATCATGATGGTAATGCAATGCAGCTCATAGACATAGACATACTCTGAACAAACATTTGCAACAATTGTACAAGCTAATGTTTCATTTGCTAAAATTTATTCATAACAATTAAGACATAAGGTTGTTGTGAAACTGTTTGAAACACATTCACTTATTTTCCTAACTATTGGTAATGTTATGCGTGTTTTGTAATATTTCTAGTTATAACATTACTTACAAATATATATAACCTTAGAACATTTTTTATTTTATTTTTTGAAAACATGAGAAGTTTTGATAGCTAAAGTATTGATGAGACCATATTTTCATATTTTTGGTGGCGCATTCTTCTTTTTAAAGATTAGCATATTTTTCTAACTGCAGGAGAGTAGCTTGACTAGGAATCAAATTACAAACTGACAATCATATTCCCAGTTCCACCAAATAGTCTAAAGCTCCTAAGTTTTCATTCAAGATCTATAATTAATTATTTATTTATTTACCTATCACCCATAACAAATTATAACATTAAAATTTATATTTGCTGCAATGTATTCTGTTCAATATTATAGGTGTCGAGAGTAGTATCACATACGTATGTAGAGATTGAGTTCAGCAGGAAATTGTACCAAATATGCTATATATTTGCTGATGAAACTACGAATAGACCCAAAATAATTATTGCAAAAACATACTCCAGTGGTTATTCAGTTATAAAGACTGTAAGCTAATTTTCTTTATTACAAAAGATTGCTTTTAGTTTAATTATTGAATTATGTACAATTGAAATTGAATTTAGTGCAGGTTGGTTTTGAGAAGAATTATTAACAACTATTTTTACATAAAATTGGTATTTATTAAGTAATCTGTGCAAATTGAAATTGTAAGTTTGCATGCATGCTAATTTTACATTCATTCTAATTCTGTATATTCAAAACCATTTTATTTTTCAATTGGCTAGTTTTGGCTCGCAAACCTTATTTTCCTCGAAGACAGTTGTTAATACAGTTTAAACGTGTTTGTGGGCATTGTTGTTTCTGGTCACATACTCTGTACTGTACTTATATGCCAGTAAGTACAGTCTGAGATGTTTTGTTAGAGTAGAACCAGGTGGAATCTTTTAATGATGCTGAAAGATTAAAACAATTTAATTTTCTATACATTCAGTCTTATATTTGTAGAATATGGACTTCCATAGATCAAATCATAAAAGTGAATTATTGTTTTTAAAGTTGTAGGGCATATTATAATGCAAGAAGAAAAAGTTCCTTCATGTACAAAATGAAATTTTACTTAATTTCGAAAACTTTTTCATGGTCTTATCAAACTTTAACTTCAAAATCTTCAGTTAGGAATTCCATTTAGAAACTATAAAGGTGTGCTGAGATATACTAACAATGAGTGTACGGATATGAACTAAAAGAAAATGTTGTATGTGTGTAAGAGCATGGTACCATAGAAACTGAAATCTGAGGAAATGGATTAAATTTTAAAAAAATGCTTGTTAAATTTTATTGTTTTTCAATTGTTGTTACTTTTACATAAATATTGTACATGTGAATAAAAAATGCTTCAGCTTAGATGTATGAAATCATACCCAAGAACAGGCAACAGTTTTAGTGTTCAAGCTTGAAGAATTTCAACCTTTGCCTTTCTTTTTTTCTTGTCAAATTTGTACAACTTTTAGCAACAAATTTCTCAAAAACAGCACAATGTCTTCCTTATGTGTGAGACATGTTAATAAATTATATTTTAAAATTTGTATTTTGTTGTTCTCTTTGCTCAATGTTGCACAATGAAGCTGGAGGTTTCCCCAGATGATTTGTTAATAACCATTAATCAGTATATTCCATAATACTTTTAATTATAGCAGTAGCGTACACAGGATATCATCAAAAGGGAGGGGGTGGTTATTTCTAAAGCTTGCTCCAAATTCACATTACCATTGTTTTATTATACTTTAATTAAATAATAATAATCATAATTAATAATACTTATAATTTATTATTTAGTTCATACTAATACTACTACTACTATTAAGTAGTAGATATCTACATAAATATAGTTTTTATGAAAGGAATAGAATGAAATTACTTTCTAGTCAAATTGTCTAGTCAACAAGGTGAGACATTTTAAGTGTGAAGAAAACCCATAAAAACATGAAAATATATTAAAATAAATTGAAATAATCAAAGTATGGAACTGGGAAGGAGCTGTGATGGTCTGGTTGGTAGGGTGTCTAGACAACTACACGGGAGATCAGGGTTCAATTCCCGGAATTGGTTGGAATTGTTCAGCTCTTGTCCCCACATAAATGTCCCCGATAATTCACATCTCGAATGTCTCGCTGTTCTTACCAACAAAACATTTTACAATAGTTAATGTTGTCGTTTGCATTCAGAAATTTAAACTTGCCAGTGTAAACAATGGGAAGGTGGACTGGTGGCTGTGTATTCTTGTCCGCCTAGCTATACATTACCCGCTTACAATGAACCAAGCACTTTCTTTAGTTAATGCTCATTATTCACATACAAACACAAGAATTAGTGTTTATTTTCATTGCATTACTCTGAAAGACGTGTGTGTTTGGAATGCTGTGCTTTTCTCCATGCTACATGGGGATAACAATTCAAATTATTATCATTAGTA
This sequence comes from Lepisma saccharinum, assembly GCF_977018435.1. NCBI lineage: Eukaryota > Metazoa > Arthropoda > Insecta > Zygentoma > Lepismatidae > Lepisma > Lepisma saccharinum. The sequence continues at coordinate 42,700,340 of NC_139247.1, read as the reverse complement.
GTAGTATTGTTGCAGATCTTTGACTGTGATAAATTGACCATTTTTATTTTTCTTCAGCATTTCTTCACACACATTTCAAAAGCTCAAGAGGGGGTTTAAATCCCGTAACCCCCCCCCCCCTTGCATACACCACTGAATTATAGTATGAATTACACAATCATTACATCAAGCCCATGATGTGTTTTCTAAAAGTGAATGTAAACCCATCTATATATCTAACTATTCCTTCTACATTCATGTAATGACCAAACTTTGAGACTGTCCTATTCTCAAATTGTCATGTTCAAAGTTAATATTATTTATGTTATTGATGTTTTTTTTAACTTATGCATGTTTGTTTTAAATATATATATTGTTATAATCATCACGCTGTATAAAATACAAGAAATCAAATTGCTGTAACCATAGTAACGAGAAATATTAAGTACTAGAAATGGTGATGGAAGTAGTGAGATTTTCTGCGCCTGTATTGTATTTATTTTAAATATAACGGTTATCGTTAATTACGCAATTTTATTTGCATTGATAATCGTTCTGCAAGTTTAAGCGCAGCGACGGTTATCAAGAGTGGCGGATTGTTCAAAAAGTGTGCAATCTTCTGACAGTGGTAAGAATGTCTGTTGTAATGGAACAGAATTTTTGTCATATGCTGAAGTAAGACTTACGTCACAATCTTCAGTGTGCTTGTATAACGTAACTTCTTAAGTGAATCGTCATATGTGTGAAGATCACAATGGCTGATAAGTTAAAGCAAAGTAAATCTAAATCGTCGCGTAAAGAAACAAACATTCAGGCTAATACAATGACTACTTACTTTGATGCTGATAATCCCGTAGTCGCTTCCAGTAATGCGAATACTACAGAACATGATGTTTGTTCTACAAAACCCGACAAATTATCTTGTTGTAATGATCCTGACAATGATTTGAGATATATTCAGTGTACACAGTGCTCGTCATGGCATCACATATCTTGTCTCAAACTTACAGTCACTCACTGGACAATTTATTCGACTACACTAGAAAATTATTATTGTAAAGGTTGCAAACCAGATTATGATCCTTTTAGTTTGCCAGCTTATCTAGAAACTCTTAACCCGAATTTTGGCGATTTGTTAAGTACTGTTAAGAGTATTCAATTGCTTATGGTCGCTTCTAATGAAGACCTCAAGACGAAACTAGAACAGTCTAATGCTGAAATGAAATCTCAGTTAGAAATTTCTATGAAATCACAGTTAGAACAGTCTAATGCTGAAATGAAATCGCAGTTAGAACAGTCTAATGCTGAAATGAAATCTCAGTTAGAAAATTCTATGAAATCACAGTTAGAACAATCTAATTCTGAAATGAAATTGCAGTTAGAACAGTCTAATGAAGAACTAAAAACACGAATGGATCTTGCTAACCAAGATATGAAATTACAGTTACAGCAATCTAATCAAGAATTTGCAGAGTTTAGTGAGAATATTAAGTCTCAGTTTGAACAATTGGAATTGGATATTTATAGTAACCTAACTTCAAAATTTGAATTGGTTCATCAAGAAATTAATACTGTTAATCAAAGATTAGACAACTTGACTTCCGATGTTAAAACACAACTTGATTCAATAGCTTCCGAATGTGTCAAGAAAAATGAACATTTGGGAAGTATTTTAAATAGCAATATTTCTCAAATCCGAACAGAACAAGACGTTCAAGGTCAACAAATTTTAATAAATAAAGATTTGATTAGTGAATACGATAAATCTATTACAGTATGTTCATCCAAAATAACTGATATTAATAATAGATTGACATCGTTGGAAGTTGCTGGTAAGGAAAATGTACATTTTGGAAGTTATCTTATTGATTGTAATAACAGGTTTCAACATATAGAATCTCGTATTGATGTTTTGCAAACTAATTATGCAAATTTTCAACGCAACACAAAAGGAAATTTGAAACCTCTTCTTGCACAAAATAGTTCTCAAACTAAGACATCGCGTGAAAGGGCTAGAAATGCAGTTGACTCGGGGGTGACTAATTCATCTACTTATTCATCTGATGAATCTTTAACAACCCATGTGAAAACAACGTTCGATGAACCGCATGTTCGAAATCGTGTTCGCTGGAAGCGAAACAAAAGATTTATTCCAACCTGCAATGAGGAACATTATCGAAATAATATGTCACCTAATACTGTACAGTTTAAGGATGCAAGTAATTATGCGATTAACAATATGCAGACAACTTCTAGATTGAATTCTACCGTTACAAATATTGATAAACATTCCAATGTTCAACAATGTTGTTCTGCTGATGGTGAAAATAGTTACATAAATCAAATGTTTACATACTCGCAAGAACCTAACCTCCCTGTCGTTCATCATAGTAATGTCCCTGGTAAAACATGTGAGTTTCGTCATATTTCTTCCTTGCAGAATGAAGCTTGCAGACCATGGTTTCAAGGTGAGAGGCGTAATTCAAATTTAATGACTGGCACAAGTTGTCCAAATGCTGAAATTGGTGTTAATGAGTCAAATACAAATAACAATTACTGTGATAATCCACAAAGTCAGTTTGATCGTTGTATTTCTCCAACGTCTTTACCTGTAATTACTGTTGGGGATAGAGGAAACAGATATGTAAAGATAAATGAACTGTCTCATTTACCTAAATTTTCTGGGAAAATAGAAGACCAATCGGCTCGAGAATATCTAGAACATCTTAATTCTATGCTTGATCTTATGGGCATTCCAATTAACAAAAGGCTACAGAGTATTCAGCAGTGTTTCACCAACAGAGCTGCGTACTGGTATAGAACTCACAAACGTATGTTTTCTTCATATGATCATTTTCAAAGGGAATTCATGAAGCAATTTGCAAGTCCGGAAATAATACAGTCTCAGTTATCAGTATTAAGGAACAGGAAGTATGATCCTACAGTACATGGTGATTTAGAAAGCTTTGCGTTGAAAACATATTCAAATTATTGCAATTTAGTTGAGAATCCAAACGAATTGGATGTTAATCAATTAGTTATTAGCCAGTTACCAAATAATATAGCTAATAACATAACTTGTCATGAGATACGTTCTATGGACCAGTTAACAACCATGTTAAGGAAATTAGATGTTGTCCGAACTAGTAGAAGAGGACTTATTTTCTTACCGGAAGAAACCGATAATAGTAGTAAGGTTAAACCGAACAAGAATCCTGACAGTATGAAATCAAAATTTAGTGTCAAGCAAATTAATGTTAAACACACCAAAAACACTTGTTCATCTTCTACTCAGACTTCGTCGATGGATGCTCAAGTACCTTTTACTAATGAATTTGGCAATGCTAATTCAAGATATGGACAGTTTAGAGGCAGCAATAGTAGTTTTAGAGGACGTAGAAATAATCGAGGCTATTCAGGATTTACATATAATAACAGAAATAATTTCAGATTCCAAAGAAATAATGCATAATCTGGTATTTCCGGTGACATTACAAATAGGCATTATAATCAGGATGCTGTAAGTTCTCAGTTACCTAACAGTAGTCAGAATGGAAGGATTTTCTACAATAGGCAAGCGCAGTATACAAGTGAGCCTGCTCTCGCTCCTACTTACAGTCAACCTGTTAATGTGACTTCATTACAACCACAAGATGCATCTACAACTTCTGGAATATCAAATTCTCCTTCTGGAAATGTATCAAGGACCTTTACACGACAATCTGGTATTGGAACATCTTACCAATCAACAACAAATTTAAATTAAAGGAGCGGATGGAAGTGCCTCGTTCACTCTGCTTTCTTTCAGAGAGGCCAAATTTGAACAAGCGAAATTCATTTCAAACACAGGAAATTATGAATGTACGTGATGATAAAGACTTAATATCGGAACCACTACAAGTGAATTTTTTATTGGAATGGTTTGAAGAAGAACCTGAATGGACTGTTAGTGATTATGATATTCCGGTTCCATTAACTGAAGTTCCAGTTATTCATGGAATTATTTGTCAAATACCTGTAGTTTGTATTATAGATTCTGGAAGTCAGGCAAATGTTCTAAATTTTGACGTTTGGTGTAAACTATCGTCTTTGATTGGCAACATTAAACTGGATAACGTGGAAGATGTAAAACTCACCGGTTTTGCTGGATCCAAGAAGTATAAAGTTGTTGGCAGTAAAATTATTAATCTGCAGATAAAGAACGAATACTTTTCTATGGAATTTTTTGTTCTTAAAGAGTTGAATGCCGATGTCATTTTAAGAGTTCCATTTTTGAGGAAATATAAAGCTGTAATTGATTTTAAAGAAGGGAATGTAAGTTTGCTAAATGATAAAGGAAAGGAAATTTCCTCTGTTTTAACTCGGCAATGTTCTTCTACAGAAGATTTGAAGTATTGTAAAAAGTCTAACTTTTGTTCCGAAGATACATTAAATGATAATGAAAGTTATTCATGTAGATTGTTACGTGATGCGTCAACTTTGAATGATGATGTAAAATATATGCCAGCTAAGAAGTCCATTTATGAGTCTGTTTTTAGAAATGATAATTTAGACAATTTGCAGAAAGCTGATTTATTCAAACTTCTGTCGTATTATCACGTACAATTTTCAGATAAACCTAGAAAAGCAATTGTTGAACCTTACAAGATTCAATTAGATACTGTAACACCTATTACAAGCACACCTTATCCCATACCAATATCAAGGAGACTACCTTTAGAAGAAGAGCTTTCCAAGTGGGAGAAATGGGGAATTATTTACCAGGATTCTTCACCATATCTTAACCCTCTACATATAGTGCCAAAGTAAGGAGGTCTTTGGAGACCTGTGATCGATTTTAGGAAACTAAATCAACATGTTATCTCTCCACAAGTGAGAGTAGAAGCTATCAACGAACTGTTACAGAGGTTCCTAGGATGTGTTTACTTTTCTTCAATTGATTTATCATGCGGTTATTTTCAAATACCGTTGACTGAAGATTCATATCCTTACACAGCTTTTTCTTATAGAGGCAGACAATATCTTTTCCGCTATCTTCCGTTTGGGATTCGATCAGCAGTCTCAGTGTTCCAGGACAGAATGAATAAAATATTCTCCACCGATTGCAGAAATTTTGTTGTTTGTTATTTGGATGATATTCTAATTTTCAGCAAAAATTGGTCTCAACATATGCAACATGTAGAACTAGTTTTACAAAAGATAAAGGGTGTCAATATGTCTATTAAATTTTCCAAATGTAAGTTTGCTTACAAAGAAATCTGCTTCCTTGGACACATAGTGTCCGGTGATAAAATTATGGTTGATCCTGCAAAGAATTCAGCAATTATTAATTTTCCAATTCCAACAAACAAACGCTCCTTGAGAAGGTTCTTAGGATTAGCTAATTGGAGGCGAAAGTTTATTGAAGGATTTGCTGAAATGGCACAGCCTTTGTATGATCTGTTGAAAAAGGAATCAAAATGGCAATGGAATGATGTTCATGCTTCAGTTTTTGAAAACCTCCGCAAGTCACTGATATCTCCAAAGGGTTTGTATCAACCAGATTTCACGAAGCCTTTCAATGTCAACACAGACGGTTCGAAGAAAGGAATAGGAGCTGTTCTATGGCAAGACTCAACTGAAAATTCTGAAGAAGGACCACGTATAATTCAATACGTTAGCAGATCTCTTAAAGGCAATGAGTTATCATATAATACTCACGAGATTGAATGCTTAGCGATATTATTTGCTTTTGAAAAATTCTACATTTACATAGCTGGAACTAAGGTGAAATTGTTTACCGATCACCAATCTCTATCTTGGTTAGAATCTACTAAAACTTTGAATCCACGATTAAATCGTTGGAGTTTGAAATTACAAATGTTTGATTATAATGTATATCACGTGCCGGGAAAATCGAATGAAGCTGCAGATGCTTTAAGCAGATATCCTGATTTAAGTACAGGTTTTCCAACTCTATCGGAACTATATGTAAATAACATAAGTCTTGATTTTCTTGACGAAGATAGTGTAACATTTTGGCAAGAAAGTCAAAATTCGGATTCTTATTGCAGTGCCATTGTACAAAAGTTACAAAATGGGAATTTGCCACAGAATATAAAAAGGCAATATTCGATTCAAGATAATATATTATTCCTGAAACATTTGAAAGAAGACAAGTGGAAACTTGTAGTACCTATTATTGTTGTACCCAAAATTCTTCATAAATTACATGACTTACAAGGTCATTTTGGATACTATAAACTGTTTAATAAGTGCAGAAGTTTATATTATTGGCCTAAAATGAAAGTTAGTATCAAGCAGTATTTGAACGACTGTCTAACATGCGCAAAAACTAAACAAGCTCACACAAAAATTAGTAAGGATGAATTGCATGTATATTCTACTACTCCACATGATATGTTATCAATAGATCTTGTTGGACCGTTACCCAAATCACAAGGATATAGTTACATCTTAACAATAGTTGACACGATGTCCAAATTTTTAATGGCTTATTCGTTAAGGAAGGCAACGTCACGTGAAATAATTAACAAATTCAAGCTCCAGTATTTTTACCACTATCCAGCATGTAAGGTAATATTATCAGATAACGGTTCCCAATTTAAATCACAAGAGTGGAAGTTATATATGGATGACTGTAATATAAAACATATCACCACGTCAGTTTATTCGCCTTTCGCAAATCCTGTGGAAAGGTACAACAAAGAGTTAATACGATTGTTACGATTATATACTTCGCAAAATCATCAGGACTGGATAAAATATTTGAATTATGTAACAGGACTTCTAAATAATTCCGTTTCGGAAATAACAAGTTTCACACCTAGTGAACTTTTCCTTCATCACGAATTAAAGGATTCAATTATCAATCAAATTAACTGGCCAGATGATTTAAAGTTTGTGCCCTGGAAACATAAGTATTTTATCGCCAAAGCACGTATTAAGGAAAGATATAAGTCCAAACCTATTGAGTGTGATGCAAATAAATTGAAGATAGTCCCAGGTGATATTGTTTTAGTGAAAAATCATGAACATAGTAGTGCAATTAACAAGAAAATTCATAAGTTTATGGAATTATGGCTTGGACCCTATATAGTTGATGCTGTGAAAAACAATTATACAATTTTGATGTCTATGGACGGAACTAAGATAACAACAAGGCAGAACTTGTCAAATATCAAGAAATTTAATTGTTCTGATGAAAAAAAAGAAGAATTGCTTAAACTAATGTAATTGTCATGAAGTGATGCATAAGTAGCTGTAAATTCGAACACTAAGATGACATTTTCAGAACTTTAGTAAAAAGTGTATTGTAAATTTGTGAATTGGTTCATTATGTCAAGTGAACTCTTTCATTATCCTGACGAGTGTATATTAAAAGCAGGACTCAAATCTTATATATTATATAAAAAAAAAATGTTATGTTCATTTTTTTTTCCAGGAGAAGGGGAGAGATTGAGACTGTCCTATTCTCAAATTGTCATGTTCAAAGTTAATATTATTTATGTTATTGATGTTTTTTTTAACTTATGCATGTTTGTTTTAAATATATATATTGTTATAATCATCACGCTGTATAAAATACAAGAAATCAAATTGCTGTAACCATAGTAACGAGAAATATTAAGTACTAGAAATGGTGATGGAAGTAGTGAGATTTTCTGCGCCTGTATTGTATTTATTTTAAATATAACGGTTATCGTTAATTACGCAATTTTATTTGCATTGATAATCGTTCTGCAAGTTTAAGCGCAGCGACGGTTATCAACTTGCATAACAGGTGGTCCAATATATATGGTATTTCACCCTAATCTGGGTAATAAATATGAATAATACCCCATGGTGCAATAACCCATGAGGGCTAGTTCCTACCTACTGACTACCAGCCTCACTCATACATGTCTCAGCATGGGCGATCATCGAACAAGTTATCAGGTGACATGTGGTCAGCACAACAAACCCCCAGTCATCGTCATAGGTTTCCATGAGTGGGTTACACTACTCATTCATAGCTCCCCAATTTCCTTATGATGGTGGGTGGCCAACAGTGCCATATACAAGCTGAAATCTCAGGGGAAAAGTTATGCTTTTTCCCAGAAGACTGAAACCAGCATGTGTCCCATAGCTCAAGCCCAAAGCCTGACACCTTAGTCTGCACAGCCACTGTGCAGGACACTTAATATGAAGCTGTTTACCAAATTTCATTTTTCTATCTGTGTGGTATTTCCTGAGATATTGAACCTGGAAAGGGCAACACAGCCTGATGTGTATTCCACTTGATTTTTTGTTTAAATGTTGTTGTTCTTAGGATGTATGCAGAATATAGACTACAGGGTGTTTCCGTGACCTTCATTTAAACTTACAGGGTACCAATATGAGAAGGAACCAGAGTCTGGGTACACTTCATTAAAAAGTTATAAGCCAAAATTAGTTAGGGCTACCTATGACAGTGGAATAAGACAACAGAAAGATGCGGCTTCTAGATTTAATACAGACATTACTACAGTAGAGTGTCTGGCTGCCATGCGAGAGACTTTGTTTCGATTCCTGAGGTGGTTGATCCAAGATCGGAATTTTTCCGGCTTTTCCTCCACATAAAGTGGCTTCGGGGCTCGCCCAGCCTCAAATCAGTGGGTACCAGGGGGCAACCATGTGCAGGGGGAGGGTAAAGGCAGTCTGAGCATGGTGCTGATCACATCACCTCCAAAATTGTCCTCTAAATGTGCTTTCAAGGCATGGTACTATATGCACGGTGAACTTTACCTTTACCATGCTTGCAAGGTGAAGCAGCCAAAAATATAAATGTTTGTTTGATGTTTTAAAATTTCTCAAAAACAATCATGATCACAAAAGCAGCACATTGATTTGCAGTAACAATATTAAAGATATTGAAAATTTCCTAGCCCTATTTGAGATTGATTGATTGATATTAGGTTAATTTACATCGCTTTCTGCTACTTTTGGCTAATCGTGACAATGAGCATGAGTTATGAATTGATGAAGGGACACTCAGAAAGGACACTCATCCCCAGACTGGGATTTGAGCCCGGGAACCTTGCGTTGTAGCATATTGTGCCAACCACTCCACGATGGAGGTCCGCTCCTAGGCCTACCTGAATTGAAATGGGTTTATTTTGGGAATCTCGCACACAGTATAGTGCTACAAATACAGACTTTTACAAGAGAGTTCTGTTTTCTTTGGTACAATACAGAATATCTTTCAAACAACATATTCTTATCGCATATATATGTGTATGTAGACAGTGGCGTGCCCAAGGGGGTCGTTGGGGTTGTAACAACTCCTTTGGCCCAGTAAAAAGAATAAGGCAGGAAAAGATGACAGAATGATGGCTGGCTACTAACAAAATGGTACACCACTATACATAGAGTTTGGTAAAGCTTTGTTTTTAAGCCCACTTTATGCACAGCAAGGCTAATCGTGAGAGAGAACTAGCAATTTAAGTGGAATCCGAACCGCTTGTACCTCCTCCACCTTGCATCAAACCCGGGACACCTTGATTACAAGGAGGTGACTACAATATCCAGCAAAGAAAGAAAAAAACGAAAACTGTCCTTCAACTTGTCAAGACATGGACTGTTCCATATGGAACAAAGAAAGGGAGGAGAAAGGGTGGTTCCTCTTTCTAATAGGGGAGGAAGTGTGATAATTTACATTGACATTTCTTAACATTTTTTTTTCTTGAAAATGAGACTAGGCTCCAAAGTTTTTTCATTTCGATGTGTTATACATATATTCAGCTAGCAAGATGGCATGCTTAGTTTATTTCTTGCCTGATGCTGTATTGAGATAAGCCTAATTCTAAAGTTCTGGATTTAGCATTTTTTTAGTATTTAAAGGGTTATATCTGGTAGCAGCACCATTATCCAAGTAAAGTGCCATGTCAGTTAGCTTGTCCTAATAGTGAGCTTCAATGTCCAGTAAAAAAATATTTGGGGCACTGTTGCTTAACCAAGATATTAAGGTTCGAAAACAGGCAACAACCTCATTTTGGCACTTCTTGGCGCCTAACAATGGGAAGCAACAATGCCCCACCAAAACAAGTGAATGTTTATAAGCAAAGAGAGTTATACTAACATTATATGAAAACAGAAATTCGGGGTGTTATTGCTTTCCTTCCAAAGATACAGCACTTCGAACTTACTCATGTTTCACTTTTCATGAAAAAATGAACGGTCTGACCTTGAACTTGGACATTTTCTACAGGGAAAGGAATTTTTTTCAGGGTCTCAAAATTGCATAATATTCATTTCTCATGACCTACTTCAACATATTAAAAAATCAAGCCAATCAAAAATTACAACTATCTCACTTTTTCGAATTTCAAAATAATAGATGGTACTAGAGTGCGCGTCAAATCTCCTGCATATGGCGATAGCCAATAGCAGCGCACTGCAGCGGTGCCATGTCGAAATCTCACACGGAAAAGAGACAGCGTTGTTGAGCGAAACGAGTTGTCACGGAACTAGGCAACGCCGCACGTCTGTGATTCGCTGGTGCTGTTCAGCCGTTCAAGGCCATATGCAGGAGATTTGACGCGCACTTTATTAGAATAGATATATAACCGCACGTATTCATTATCTAGTTAAAATCTGTGTAAAAACAACTCTGCTGGAAAGTAAATTAATACCAAAAACTGAAATAAAAAATACTTAGAGGTAGCTCAGTTGTTTGTGGGCCTCCGTGGCGGAGTACTTATCACAGCGTGCTACGACGCCAGGGGTCTCGGGTTCGAATCCTGGGCAAGACATGGATGTTTGTGTTTGTCTTAAAATTGTGAAAAATGTGGAAAAAAGGGGATACTACCCCGTAGGGTAGTATTAAAAAGTCGTTAGGGCGTCTGACTACCATGCGAGAGAGCCGGGTTCGATCCCCAGCGGGGAAGAACCTGGAGTTTTTGGACATGTTCAAGCTGCTCTGGCGCCCACCCAGCATCGCATAAAATGGGTACCTGGAGGTAACTTTGAGGGGTAAAGGCGGCCAGGGGTGTGGTGCTGATCACATCACCCCCACCTTCGGCCGTGATCAAGAAATTGTGGGGCCCTAACTTCAGACCTCCATACGCCATCATGGCGTGGTGCAAAGCACAGGGGAACACTTTACCTTTTTTTTTACTTTTACATTAAAAAAGGATGTTAGGTACAGTTTATGAAAAATAAAGTTCCTGATTAATATTTAATGCATATTATTAATTGACTTTATTTCGATTTTCTGCCACTTTTGGCTAATCGCGAAGATGAGGATGAATTGTGATATTATGAAATGGATTAAAGGACAATCAAACACTTAGGGACAGCGCGAGACTCACAGAGGTCGCGAGTCCAGACGCCAAAGCCTCGCTAGTCTGCAAAATGAAGTCCGTGATGTACTACGTGGAAGGGAAGTTGACATTTGGTGCATCCCTAATACATATTATTACAAGCAATGATGTGTATAAATCATCTTAGGCACTGTCAATTTAAATCTGTATGATTCCAATATAATCCTTGCCTTCCTGTAAGTTCGACGAAAAAATAACTCTTGATTATAGAAGAAATGTTAAACAAGTATATTTTGATTATCTATACTTGGTAAGTCTTTCAGTGAAGGTTCGCACCTTCAATATGTTCTTCCACAGGCAGGGACGTCGTTAGGGGGGGGCACGCGGGGGCACTGGCCCCGGCAAACGTCCACGTGGCCCCGGGAAACTTTTCTGTATTTGCTGGAAATTTTACTTTGATGGCAAATATTGCAAAATAATTCTTCAGTAAATTTTGCTTGCAGTTTGAAACACCCAAGCAAGGCATTTCTTTCTTATTTCCCTGTTTCTTGCTTGTTGAACATAAACAGATGTATTGGGAGGGGATGCAGTTAATGGTTTTGTGGTCCGCCCCGGTCAGGGAAGTCTGAGACCTATTGAAAATGCACTTTTCCTCCCTGCTGCACACCAGATCCATGATCCCCCAAAACCTGCACTTTCTCTTAATCTGGGCCTGCACTGGCTCCATGGGCGCCGAAAGGACGACACAAACACGAAGATTTAGCTACGGGTGGCTAGAACTTTCTGCGTTAATTATTGTATGGTTCAGAAAAGATATCCCCATGCGTTTCAAATTCCAAGAACAGAATTCTATTGCTTGTCCCTTTTTCTGCGCGGGAATGAATGACATAGCGGTTCTTCTCACATGCACTGAACCCTCCTGCCCTGCAAGGAGGGAAAGGCCACTTTCTGAAAATTCGGAGAAACATCGAAGCGGTCGGTTCATCTGTTGATTTGGTGGACAGTTGATATCTGTCAGTTTGAAGTAGGATTTGTTGTCCGAGCGGTGGTAAACTTATGTAAACGCGAAAAGATAGCATCACGAAGTATTTGTGATCTCGTTTTCCTACATCGCGAGTAAAATGTCGAATGAGAAGCTGCCAGATTGTCTTCCTCTGGAAACAATGGATCAGGATCGACTAATCGACCAAATATCCAGCATATTGGCATTCTAAAAGAGAGTCTGATTCCCACACAAGATCCTGGGTTGGACTCCCAGGGTGGTTGATCTCATGTATAATGAAGAATAAACCACGTTTCAATTAAGGAAGGAAACTAGGTATGTAGCAATTGTTTTTACAGCCGTCTGCATGCTCTATAAGTATTATGTTACAAAATTTGTATATATTTCTGACTTTCTGGGATTTTTCTTCATTTAGCCTCCTTCTGCAAATGCAGAAGCTGCTGCTGCTTAGATGGCTAGGTTGGCTAGACATACAAATATAATTAACCCCTAGTCATACAGCGAATAATACTTATAATATAATCATGAGTTATGGAGAAGCAAATAACTTATCAAGCATTTCATGTTTCTATTTGTTGTGCAGTGGTTAACAAGGTGCATTACGATGCCAGGGGTCCTGGGTTCGAATCCCGGACTGAGCATGTGTGTTCTTTATGATGGTCCTCTCATTAATTTCACATCTCTCATTGTCATCTTCATCTTCACGATTAGCCAAAAAGTGTCAGAAAAGCGAAGTACAATAAATCAAATCAATCATTTATATATTTCTATATTACGCCGCTTTTCTACCTCTTGTGTAAAATGCGACAATGAGGATGAATGATGAGCCGAAGGAATGGCGATGGGACAGACATGATATAACCATACCTGTCCAATGTCCGAAACTTGGACCTCTGGTTTCGTAGCGTGTTATACTCAGTGGAATTCTTAGGAATAAAAACTGTAAAAGTAGGGTGAAAAGAAGCAAAGTTGTACGATTCATAAAAAGCCATGTTTAGTACTTCTAAAACCTTCCAATTATCGAATTCGTGTTTTAAGTTCATTGTATGCACAGTAAGGCTAATCGGGGATTCCGAACCACTATGTGCCTCCACCGGGTATCGAACCCGGTACTCCTTGATTGAAAGGCAACGACGCTACCACTGCGTCATCGAGGAGGCCGAGAAAAACTTACAATTAGTCAGGAAAATTAATATTGAGGGACAAGTCCTGCGAAGAGTTCTTTCATTCGGTTGCGCGTGGTCATCACATCGAGTCCCATAGTTTCGAGAGTAGAATTTACTTCCATATCGCTTTCAAGTACTTCCCAAATTGTCCTCACTATGTAGGAACAGCACAGACATTTTGGAACTAATACAAGCAGACACATACCCAGGGAAGGGGCTCGGGGGCTGCAGTCCTTTCCAGAAATTCTACAAATATCTGATTTTAATAATGTGTAGTAGTAATTCTTCAGCGGATTTACTCCTCCCCCCAACCTTTTCGTCTTTAGATGGCGGCTGCCGATAAGGGATAAGCCCCTTTCGAAATCAAATTCTGGCTGCCGGCCTGAACACCAGCGATCGAACCTTGAACCTTTCGATTGATTGATTAATTGAACTGGTGTTTTAAGTCCACTTTATGCACACTAAGGCTAATCGGGACTGGACCTACAGTTTAAAGTGAGATCCGAACAACTATGTGCCTCCATCGAGAATCGAACCCGGGCAGGTTGTTGAACCTGCCGAACCAAAGACGAGAGCGTAATTATTTGAGCGTGTGGGAACTTTGTTTTATCCAGTGTCATCATATATTCAGTTTTCCACACACAAATAAGATTAATTTTAAGAATTTAGAAGTGCGCATATAATTTATTATCGTTATCATTTCCCAAGTGAACAATCAGATGCCATGGAAGACTCGGGCCCGCACTTGAACTAAGAGATACCGGATTCGATTCCGGTATGAACTGTATACATGAGATGCCTAGCTTGAACTCATTACGCACACATTTCATATTTGCACTGTTGCCAATACTTGTAAACCTGGTTCCAGCACTTTATATCTAAAACCACGGAAAAGGGTTTTATCTACTTCTCAATTTTTTCCCAGCAAATTTACAAATCTAAAGACTAATAATATTTTTCTTGGTGTATAAGTCATTAAGCTAATGAGTTCATTCTGCATTTAGTTTCCCGAATAATGGCTGTGTATTTCGCGAGAGTATATCCGTAGACTGTTCGGGGCTACAGAAGACTGTATGGATGTTCCTTTCCAATTTATTGATTGATTGAGTTGGTGTTTTAAGTCCACTTTATACACAGTAAGGCTAATCGGGACTGGTTCTACAGTGTAAAGTGGGATCCGAACCACTATGAGCATCCACCGGGTATCGAACCCGGAACCCCTTGATTACAAGGCGACGATGCTACCATTCGCCATCGAGGAGGCCCTTGATCCTTTTCTATCCAAGACTATATTCACACACACACATATATAATGTATGTATACAGCATAGGCCTATATGAAGTATAAATCATTTGTTAATTTATAATAGTACTTACTTACTTACTTAGTCGCGTCCTCTTCTACCTGCCGGTGTCGAGGGGTTGCAGAGAGCTCTCCAGACGTTTCTGTCCATCGCCTTTTCCTGTGCCTCTTTGCATCTTATGCTTCGTTTCTCCAAAATCTCTTTGACACTCCTATTCCATGTCTTTCTTGGTCTTCCTTTTGGTCTTGTTCCTTGTGGACGTGCTTCCCATATCTGCTTTGGCAGTCTCGTCTCACTCATTCTGCTCAAATGGCCGAACCATCTGAGTTGATTACGTTCAACTGTTTCTTGTAGTGGCTGAGCATTTGAAGATTGCGAATGGTTTGATTCCTTATCCGATCTTTCCTGGTTTTCCCACTTATTCTTCGAAGGTACCTCATTTCCATTGTTTGTACACTTTGCAGGTGTTTTCCAGTCATTGTACAATTTTCACTGCTATATGTAAGTGTTGGTATATAAATTGTTTTATATACAGTGAATTTTGTTTGGGTAGATATTTCTTTTTTTCCTATAAATCCTCGGTTTATCATTTGATATAGCTTTTCTGTCTTCATGATTCTATCTCTTAATTCTTCCTCTTCTTTTCCTTGACTGTTTATAATTACTCCAAAATACTTGAAATTTGTCACTTGTTCTAAAGGTTTGTTATTCAGTTTTATCTTAAGATAATTTATAATAGTTTGATAGAAAAAATCTTACGTTTGGGCCCACCCAAACTGATCAACCTAGCTACGTCCCTGTGCACAGGAGTGGAGGCAATTCCTTCCTCCACTCTGGCTATTCCCTCCCCACTAATTCGCCCATGAAAACGTGGAAACTATCGTGATAAAATAATAGCATAGACGCTTATACATTGGGCTATGATAATAGTATCTGCCAAAAGAGAGATTTATTTATCGTCTTCTCATCCCGCCCTCACATGGGTGTAGTGACGGGGGCGGTTGAACGGGACGGTCGACCCCCCATCCTTCATTTCAAACAATAAAGCAGAAAGCTTCATATTTTGTATTGTTATAATAACATAAATAAAGTTAATTTAGTTAGCATTCGAACAGAATTACCAAAGTAATTAGTGTAAAATGCAGGATCCAGGTTGTATTTCGTAATCTACTATTTAATCCAAAGAATAAATAGTTCCATAATTTCCAAAAATAAAACAAATATATAGGCTACATAGTTCTGTATCATATTTGATTATATAAACTTTATGAGTAAAATATCTCCATAACTTTTAAAGTCTTTTCTTGAACGAGGTATATAATTGTTAATAAAAAATATATACTCGTATAATTATGAATTTCAATACTCTGAAAAACAGTTGTGTAGGATATTCATTCATCTAGTGGATGGAATAGGAAAGTCTCCTCATTTATAATAATAATAGAAAATTTGGAATAAAATTGGTTTATTTTTATTAGTTTATAATAGTTATTATTGTAAAATAACAATTATAACCGTGGTAATAATTATTATTGTTGTTGTTATTTCTATTAATAATGATTTATCAATCGCCTGACCACCCTTACAAAAATTTCTGACGACATCCATGCGCCCTCACCGAAACACTTTAGCTAACAGCAAGAACAGACGACATTAAACAAGTCAACAGAGTATCGAATATATACATATATATATTTATATATCGCCACTTGGTATGTGAACCTAAGCTGAGAGGTTGGTAGAAGGAAGATTAGAAGGTAGTAGTTATATTTGAACAAGTAACAAGAGCAGGGCCGCAGTTATAAATCGCGAGGCGTGTGCGAATTATATCCGTGAGGCCCTTATCATTTTGAAAAGCAAAAATATAGATAACTTCCATTCCTTGTTAAATTCTACACTAAAATGAACACGGTTAATATTACTATTACATCATGGTCACCTACAAATTTTTATGGCATGTAGAAGAGTAGAAGACATCAAGGCAAGCATTTATTAATAACTGAACCTTGATTTTTCAGTGTTATTTTTCTTAGATTTCGATGTAATTTCCCTCATAATTCGCGTTTTTATTTTAGCGTACTCATCTGCTAAATATGTTTAAAATTGTATCTTCATAACTAGTGTTGCAATTTGTAGGTTACATAGCCTACACCGTTTCGTGACAATTTTCATACGCTGAAAGCGATTTTTTAAGGAAGTTATTTTTCATTACTTCTCGGGCGACAAATTCCGATGTTACGACTCTAGTGTGACGGTAGGTTCTCACTCGATATTGCCCACAAGAACCCCGACACTATGTTCGGTGACAGAGGCGTAACCACGAATTTTTGTCTGGGGAGCAAGTACCAGGATAAGCGTACCAATAATAATAATAGTATAACATTATTATTATTATTATTGATTTGCTTTATTTTACTTCGCTTACTTTTGGCTAATTTGCGAAGATGGGGATGAGTGACGATATGATGAAATTGATGAATGGGTATGTGCGCACTCACAAACATCCATGCCCAAGCCGAAATTCGAACCCGGGACAATATTATTATTAGTAGTAGTAGTAGTACCCTCGTAAATTATGCAAAAGGGGTAGAAGTTGGTGCTAAATCATTTATGTTCGAACAAACGATTTAAATTATTTCTTCAACACCTTCAATTTCACATTATTAATGGAAAACAACCACACAAAGTATTTTTCAAAGACCGAAAATACTTGATAAATGCATTCTGAATATAATTATTTTTTACATTAACATGTATAACTTTCATCGATATATATTTCATATATATGTAACATGGAGCGGCATGGACACTAAATTGTGTACGTATTCAAAGTTTCTTTAATACATATTATTACGACATATATTATTTAAATACATTACGCAACCAATCCATCCATCTCACAATAAACCAACAGCAAAAATTACATACATTGTCTCTCAGTGCACGCTCCTTTTCCTCAAAACAATTTTTCATGCATTTAAAACAAAATCAATTAAGACATGTCTTATTGCTCTGTCTGGTGATTCCCAATGCATTACAAATAACAATGATGTATTGCGACCGAAGCGAGCAAGAAAATTTTTGGATCCAAGTTTATTGCAGGCTGAAATCAATATTGATTTCATAGGAGTAGATAGTAAATATGCCTTTGACCACAGCTTTGATTTCTTGACCAAACGACCACAAAAAGTTGAAAAACTCACTTTCTCTCCCTGTTCCGCGCCTTATTTATTGCGCTGACGATGTTTCACGGCGCAGAAAAGCAGTGATGAGTGAAAGATGAGCTCTCATCCTCTCATCCTCTCATCTTCTCATCTTCTCATCTTCTCATCCTCCAAAATGTTTGTAGATCGTGACCTTTGTAAACCTCTCTCTCGAGAACGATGTGCCACACACACACATACACACATACACACATACACACATACACTCATTTTCTCTCCACGTTCCGTGCCTTATTTATTACGCTGGCGATGTTTCAGGGCGCAGAAAAGCAGTGATGAGTGAAAGATGAGCTCTCATCTTCTCATCTTCTTATTCTCTTATTTTTGAAGGACCAAATGTTTGTAGATCGTGACCTTTGTAAACCTCTCTCTCGGGAACGATGTGGCACACACATACACACGCGCGCGCGTGTATTATTTTCTCTCCCTGTTCCGCGCCTCATTATTGCGCTGACGATGTTTCACGGGCGCAGAAAAGCAGTGATGAGTGAAAGATGAGCTCTCATCCTCTCATCCTCTCATCCTCTCATCTTCTCATCCTCTCATCCTCTCATCCTCTCATCTTCTTATTCTCTCCACCTTCAGAATATTGTCGTCAACATTAGAGATGAAGTTGGAGTGCTGGAATCAACGGGAACAAATATTTATATATCGTGACCTTCGTAAACCTCTCTCTTGGGGGAAGGGTGTGGCATATACACACGTGTGCGCGTGCGCGTATGCCTTTTATTATTTCCGTATTGTAACACAAACAAACAAACAAAATAATAATTGTTGTTTTTTTAGGATACCTGGCCCCTATAACCTCGCCAGGGTGCGTGGTGCCCAACCAAAAAGTAAAAAAAGGTTCTCTAACGGCTGCGGTTATAGATTACCGCACCTCTGTAGAGTTTCACGTGTTTTTTTTTTTCCCCAAACTTCCATGAAACCCTACAGAGGACCTCCGTAATGCATGCAACGTGTACTAACGACTCTAGTGTTATTTTGATGTTGTGATATTTTTGGATATAGAGTTTTATTGTGAGATATAGATAAAAATAATTATGTTTATTATTAATATTTTCTTGATGAAGATGGAGAATGTATGTGTATGTGTTACAAATAAAGTTGCATGCTTTTTTCTAGTGTGTGTGTATGTGTTTTTGATGTTTCGACAGCATCTGAAACGATAAAAAAAAGAAATTTTATTGTTAATTTTCTTGTGTAAAAACAACAACAAATTTTTGTGCAAATTTTCTGATTTGTCTCGTGCTATAGTGCAAAAAAAAAAGATATTGTAACTGATAACTAATGAAATTGACATTTGTAACTGATCTGAACTAGTGAAATTCGTATTGTGCCATTGTAACTGATTGTGCTAGTACAAAAAATTTCTTATTGTGCAAGAAAAGATGTTAAAAACTTGTTAAAACTGCTCTGTGACCCTCTCGTTCTTCAGGTCGTAGGCGAAGGACTTCTCTGCAATCAGGATGACGCTACACAGGGTGTCCTCGGGCAAGGCATCGTGGAACTCGCAGACGATCTTGATGTTGGTTCGATCGTTGACCACCACCTGCTTTCTTTTTGTGGTATTGATGACGGTCATGGGTCTCCGGGCTTTGAATTCGCTGGGCGTGTAGTACATGTCCACACTTCCCTCGGTCACGCGTTTGTAAGCCGAAAACGCTTCGTAAAGTTTGAGATAATCGTTTTTGGTCATGTCGAGGTTGTAATTCTCGCGCGGGAACACTTCGTTCCTGCCGTTCTTGAGATAAATGTTCTTGATCTTGCAGTCGTCGAATTTGCTGGAATCTTTTTCCTGATTCTTGTCCCTCCCGGTCTGAAAGAGCACTACAACGAAATCTGGCATATCGAACTGTATGTTGTTGAACTGCGTCGTCACGTCGAATTCCATGTGACTTCCGGACGCCATCTTCTGTACGCACTGGTAACCGTGAAAGTGAATCGGCACCTGCGGACTTTTCAAGATCTCCGCTTTGTACTTGAGGGCGTAATTCGTTTCGTATTCCACCACCGGCATTCTCAATTCCATGCTCCGGATGACGCATTTCGCTGCTTCGGGTAAAGTGTTGGCTATCGGCGTGGTGCCGTCCGGACCCAAAGTAGCGTATCGCATCAGTGCGTCGTTGTCGTTGGCCGCTCTTCGAAACGTGACTCTCAGTCCTCCCTTCCACATGATCTCCTTGTAATCGGAGAAGAAACCAGGCAGCAGACGCATGGGAAAGAGCACTGTGTGACTTCTCGTCAATATTTTGGTCCCCGCTTCGAATCCCCCGGCCTGGTAGTACGCTGCGTCTGTTTTGGATAATTTCAAAGTTCCCACTGCCGTCGACGTGATGCCTGGATAATCTATTCTGTCGATGACGGTGTTGTGTTTCCTCACCTCCACCTGCGAGAACAGGTGAGGCACGAAGTTGTCCACGAGTATCAAGTTTGCTGCTGCGGGAAACGCGTCTCCGCTTTCTTTCTTCACTACGTCGAATTGAAGGTAGAGGTCCGCTCTGTGAGGATGAATGAACCCGTCGCCTACGTCCACGTCGTATTCGATCTCCCTGTTCGCTTCGTTCAGATTGGCAAACGTGCGACGGTTGGGAGGGAAAGATTGCAATTCGTAACTTTCGATTTGCTCCATTTTCACTATGTATGGTTATTTATTATACGTTGATCTCCACGATGGCAGTAGTTGTTGCACCTGCGAAATCCACCACGTCTCCTTTCTCGTTCGTCACCACCAACTCTATGTCGTCTATGCGGTTGCGACATACTGGAAAATAGATCGGCGAAGAGGGCGTGTAGATGATCGGTTCCATGAATTCGGAACTTGGTTTGAAAGTGGCTATGATTCCCGTCTGCTTGTGACTTCCTAATCCGTCCGAAGATTTCGTGATCATACCTTCCGCCACGTTGCAGTGTACGTTCAGAGTCTCTATGGCCAAAAATTTAGGAATGTTGGTTGCTACGTGCTTGATGCCAGCTTCGAGTTTTGTGTTGTTCTCGAAACCTAAAAGTTCTCCTATGGTGCCCAGGTCCACGGTCTCCGTCGCCGACAGGATTTCCACTCTGTGCGTGACCGAATTTTGAGAAAGGTACGTGCCTTTGGGTAACTGAGCTTGCAAAGTGGAAAGATTGTATTGTCCTGGCGTGACGACGATATGTTCGCTTCCGACGCTAATTTTGTTGTTGTGCTGCGTGACGTTAGGTATGAGGTACATGCTGTAGAATGCACGCAGAGCCATGGATTTAGGATAGACGATGTCGTCGTGCAGCGTGAGTTTCAAGATTGAAGATTCGCTCGTGAGATGGAACACGCCCATCCTAGTGATGCTGTTTGAGGTTCCACAATGCTTTCTGGAAATCCTCGATCGTAGGGTTATTTATTTTAGAGAGAAACGCGAGCACGGAGAGGCAGAGATGACCGCAGTTCACGTCTCCGAAATTTTGAATGCGTTCGTCGTTGTAGTATATAGAGGTTTTGTTTGTTTTCAGATAATGAATTAAATTTGTAGGTGGAACACCTCCGAAAGAATCGAAAACGAATGCTTTATCATTGTCGTTTTTGTGGTAACATATCCAATGCGTGCCTGGATTTTCTTGACCGTCCAAGTTGACTACTCCGCATTCTCTTCTTTTAACGCTTGAAGGTAACGAGTCGGACATGAAAACTCCTCTGAAGTGTTTGATTTGTAACGGTTCGATCAGAGATTCAATGTCTCGGTTGGTGAGTGCTTCTGTTTCTTTTTTTTAAACTTTTTCATCACGCCCTTCCCCTTTTTCTTCTCCATGGCCAGGTTGTGACGTTTCTGTTCTTCCAACTCGGCCTTGTTCTTCTTCGAGTCGATGACGGTTTTCGCGATGGCGGCACTTCCGCCGGCCAAACTTCCAACGGCCCCCAATGCCGCCAGGATGGCGGGGATGCTGAATATGAAACCTCCGATCTTTTGCTGTTTCCGCGAACGCTGCAATCTTTTCAATTGAGGTGTGCTGAGCAGTAATTTCATTCCGTGCCCTTTCGACAAGCAAGAACGTTTCTTCTCGCGTTGTTTCTTGGTGAGTAACCCATCGAGGGCACCTAGATTTTTTAGATTGGAGTATGGTATCTGGTACACGACACCCTTGGGCTTCATGTTGATGCTCTATGTGTTATTTTCACGGTATGTTATTTATATATATATTCTGAGATTTTTTCTTGTGTAGTTTTTTACGGTATGTTATTTATATATTTTCAAGGCCTCGCAGTCGTTACACAAATTCTATTACGTGCTTCGTTTTCTTGCCAAGAAGTTCCTTTGTCCCCTTGTACACGATTCGAGTTTTGTTCTCGATTAAAATATATAGCTTCTCGTCGGATAACATGTTAGCGTATCGATCTGGTAAAAATAGACTGTATTGTGCGTTGAGCAACAGGCATACCTTGGGACCATACTGGGTAGAAACGATTGAACCGGAAGTTATCGTGTAAGGTTTGTCGACTTCCAATTCCTGAATTTTTACATACTCGACTGACAAATTTAGCATTTGTTTTAATGCTTGGAGATCACTCATTTTTTCAGTCGTCATATCAAAGAAAAATTTCAGAGTGTTAGAGAGAAATTTATTTTTTTCACGATGTGTGTTATTTATATATACTTTTTTTCATGAGATTTTTGTATCGAAGATTTTTGTGTGTGTTAGAGGAAGAAAGTCCGTGCTTCCGAAAACGCAATGATGAGCGTAATGATATCTTCCGTCTCCTGCTTAGACTTACACCAATCTACTGTGTACCGTCTTCTTCCCTGCCTTGCCTCGTGCAATTCATCTAACCTATCGTTTAATTTTTCCCCTGCGGCCAAAAGCAGAATGTTGAGATCACCGCACCTCAGGCCGCTGATCTCCCGAAGATGGTCCTTGAGAACTATTTCGCATCCCATGTGAAATGCCGGCGTCGTTTTAGCTATGATCACAAGTTTATTAACATCTCCGTTAACTACCTTTTTGAATATTTTAGATAGTAGTTCGTGCGGCAAATCAGTTATGCAAGCCATGTTGTTTTTTTTTACTGTATGTTATTTATATACCCCACCCCAATTTTTGTTTTGTGTTCATGGCGATGGTGGTACCCAGTGCGGCGACCCGTTCACCCAGCGATGCGTCTCTGCTGACGAACCTTTCGAAAGCTGCGTGCTCTAACTTTCTGTCTGCTTCGTGACGTGCATCCAGATCCGTCTGCGTGGTGTTGTAAGCGATGTCGTGATCTTTGCATGCGGCGTCCAACGGATTCACACCCTTGTCTCCTCTCTCCAATCTTTTCTCGAGTTTGGTACCCGGTCCGCAGTACTGGTAGCCGGGTAGATGCATCTCGAAAGGTAACTTGTTGATGATGTCGTTCACGAGTCCCTTTCCTTCGGCCACGTTCCAAAATTTCGGAGGCAGCGTGTTGATGATTTTGATCAGGTAACCTATGCCCTTGTCGTCGTTCACGATGAAGTTGGAAAGTTTCGTGCTGATCATGTCCACGATGCCAACCTTCTCGTTGTAGAAATTACGATTACCTGCATTCTCTTCGCCGGCTATCACCAACAATCGGTCCACGAGTTTCCTAACGTCGTCCACCCAAACGAATTCTTTGGGTAACGTGTTGTAGCGTTTGACGCCGCTGCCTGTTTTGACCTGGTTCCAAATCGGTTTGATGAGATTCCTGTACTTCTCGCCGCTGCTCGATTTCACCCTATTCTGCGAGGCGTCGTTGTTTTGGTACAAGGCATCCGTCATGATCAAAATTTCCTTGTAACTCTGGTAATCTTCGTCGGTGTAATCTTTCGGCTGCTTTTTGGCAACGAGTTCCCACAGTCCCACCGTACCCGGATACCTGGTCCAACTATCCTTCTCGCCTAAATTAACTTTAATGTCGTTGCCTTCGAAGGTCACCTTCGATTTCCCAATCTTCCACACCACACCGCCACCTTCGCTGGTTTCCATGCTGGGATACAATCCGAACACTTCATCCTTGTCGAATTTCCCCGTGCTCAGGTAGTCTCGTGCCAAAGGTCCCAACTCGATTTTATCCGAAGACGTGCTGCCTATGGCTCGACGTCGTGCCGGTGCATCCTTCAGTTCGAACGGCGTCGAAGGAATGCTTGAAATGGGCGTGGGTACGGCGTAACTTTTAGCTGCGAGCGGTACGAGTTCGTTGATCAAATTTTTATTTTGTTCCGTGACACTTTTAATTTCTTTACCTAGACCGCTGATGGCATCGATCACAGGTTGATCCTGACGTTTCTTCTCTTCGTAGAATCCGCGATTCTCGGATTTCCAACCTTTGAAGCGTTTCGCGAGGTAATCGCGAAGCTTGAGATTTTCGTCTTCGATTTTTCGTTTCGTCATGACGTTTATTTATATACGTCGTTTCTCACAACGTTGCAACGTTTAGAAAGTCGTTGATTTTGTTTCTGTATTTTCCGTCGTTGGGTTTCCTCGTCATGTCGATCGTCGCGAATCCGAAATCGTCACCGTTCCAGCAAGTAGAGCAGCAGCGTTCCGAAAATTGATTGTAGTTCATGTCTCCGCCTACGTAGTCATCGTACGCGTGCTTGAGGTTGGTGTGATCTTGACGAAACAAACATATGAAATTAGCGTTGTCGCGTACTAACTGTTTTGGAATTTTGGAAAACGTTTGAGCTAGGTAAAAGCAATCCATTCCTTTGTGACGACCTTGCGTGAAAAAGTTGCGAATTTCATTTTGATTTTCCAGGATGACATCGTCGAACACAACGACCGAATTTTCACGACAATCGTCGAGTGGTTTTATTTCCAAAGCAAACGTTGCAATGTCCAGACCATCGTACAGTTTCATCAGTTGCTGGTATTTGGATTGCTCCAAACTTTTTGAGAACACGTACAGGTGCCTGTTCTTCCAATCTAACCAATTCGGTGCGAGGAGAAAATTGTCCACGAGCAGTGTCGTTTTCCCACACCCCGAAGGACCCACGATCAGACAGCGGATGTTGTCGGGGAGTAATTTGCCGTTTTTTTTCTTCGTTTGACTTTTCGAATCAGGTAAACGTTTCACAACATTCCACGTACTCATAGAATCACTTCGTTTGAATCGATCCAACTTGTTTCCGGAAGTCCCAGCCATTTCACCAAAAGTTTGTTGCCTCTCTTGCGCAAAACTTTTTCGATAAGGTAGGTGTCGGGGTATTTAGTTTTAGAGAGTTCCTCCTCGTAGAAGCGCCCCAATAAAATTTCACCGCCACTGTCCTTTATTATATACGTGTGACGGTTCCCGGGTAGAACTCGAACCACGGTAAAAAGTTCAGTGCTCCAGTTTCGTGTGAAACCCCTGTCGAACGTTCGCTTCAATTTACTAACCCTCACCTGTTCTCCAATTTTGTATTTAGCTTTTTTTGTCGTGGGCGTTTACTGTCCAAAGTACACGCCCACGACAAAAAAAGCTAAATACAAAATTGGAGAACAGGTGAGGGTTAGTAAATTGAAGCGAACGTTCGACAGGGGTTTCACACGAACTGGAGCACTGAACTTTTTACCGTGGTTCGAGTTCTACCCGGGAACCGTCACACGTATATAATAAAGGACAGTGGCGGTGAAATTTTATTGGGGCGCTTCTACGAGGAGGAACTCTCTAAAACTAAATACCCCGACACCTACCTTATCGAAAAAGTTTTGCGCAAGAGAGGCAACAAACTTTTGGTGAAATGGCTGGGACTTCCGGAAACAAGTTGGATCGATTCAAACGAAGTGATTCTATGAGTACGTGGAATGTTGTGAAACGTTTACCTGATTCGAAAAGTCAAACGAAGAAAAAAACGGCAAATTACTCCCCGACAACATCCGCTGTCTGATCGTGGGTCCTTCGGGGTGTGGGAAAACGACACTGCTCGTGGACAATTTTCTCCTCGCACCGAATTGGTTAGATTGGAAGAACAGGCACCTGTACGTGTTCTCAAAAAGTTTGGAGCAATCCAAATACCAGCAACTGATGAAACTGTACGATGGTCTGGACATTGCAACGTTTGCTTTGGAAATAAAACCACTCGACGATTGTCGTGAAAATTCGGTCGTTGTGTTCGACGATGTCATCCTGGAAAATCAAAGTGAAATTCGCAACTTTTTCACGCAAGGTCGTCACAAAGGAATGGATTGCTTTTACCTAGCTCAAACGTTTTCCAAAATTCCAAAACAGTTAGTACGCGACAACGCTAATTTCATATGTTTGTTTCGTCAAGATCACACCAACCTCAAGCACGCGTACGATGACTACGTAGGCGGAGACATGAACTACAATCAATTTTCGGAACGCTGCTGCTCTACTTGCTGGAACGGTGACGATTTCGGATTCGCGACGATCGACATGACGAGGAAACCCAACGACGGAAAATACAGAAACAAAATCAACGACTTTCTAAACGTTGCAACGTTGTGAGAAACGACGTGTATAAATAACGTCATGATGAAACGAAAAATTGAAGACGAAAATCTCAAGCTTCGCGATTACCTCGCGAAACGCATCAAAGGTTGGAAATCCGAGAATCGCGGATTCTACGAAGAGAAGAAACGTCAGGATCAACCTGTGATCGATGCCATCAGCGGTCTAGGTAAAGAAATTAAAAGTGTCACGGAACAAAATAAAAATTTGATTAATGAACTCGTACCGCTCGCAGCTAAAAGTTACGCCGTACCCACGCCCATTTCAAGCATTCCTTCGACGCCGTTCGAACTTAAGGATGCACCGGCGCAACGTCGAGCCATAGGCAGCACGTCTTCGGATAAAATCGAGTTGGGACCTTTGGCACGAGACTACCTGAGCACGGGGAAATTCGACAAGGATGAAGTGTTCGGATTGTATCCCAGCATGGAAACCAGCGAAGGTGGCGGTGTGGTGTGGAAGATTGGGAAATCGAAGGTGACCTTCGAAGGCAACGACATTAAAGTTAATTTAGGCGAGAAGGATAGTTGGACCAGGTATCCGGGTACGGTGGGACTGTGGGAACTCGTTGCCAAAAAGCAGCCGAAAGATTACACCGACGAAGATTACCAGAGTTACAAGGAAATTTTGATCATGACGGATGCCTTGTACCAAAACAACGACGCCTCGCAGAATAGGGTGAAATCGAGCAGCGGCGAGAAGTACAGGAATCTCATCAAACCGATTTGGAACCAGGTCAAAACAGGCAGCGGCGTCAAACGCTACAACACGTTACCCAAAGAATTCGTTTGGGTGGACGACGTTAGGAAACTCGTGGACCGATTGTTGGTGATAGCCGGCGAAGAGAATGCAGGTAATCGTAATTTCTACAACGAGAAGGTTGGCATCGTGGACATGATCAGCACGAAACTTTCCAACTTCATCGTGAACGACGACAAGGGCATAGGTTACCTAATCAAAATCATCAACACGCTGCCTCCGAAATTTTGGAACGTGGCCGAAGGAAAGGGACTCGTGAACGACATCATCAACAAGTTACCTTTCGAGATGCATCTACCTGGCTACCAGTACTGCGGACCGGGTACCAAACTCGAGAAAAGATTGGAGAGAGGAGACAAGGGTGTGAATCCGTTGGACGCCGCATGCAAAGATCACGACATCGCTTACAACACCACGCAGACGGATCTGGACGCACGTCACGAAGCAGACAAAAAATTGGAACATGTAGCTTTCGAAAGATTCGTCAGCAGAGACGCATCGCTGGGTGAACGGGTCGCCGCACTGGGTACCACCATCGCCATGAACACGAAACAAAAATTGGGGTGGGGTATATAAATAACATACAGTAAAAAAAAACAACATGGCTTGCATAACTGATTTGCCGCACGAACTACTATCTAAAATATTCAAAAAGGTAGTTAACGGAGATGTTAATAAACTTGTGATCATAGCTAAAACGACGCCGGCATTTCACATGGGATGCGAAATAGTTCTCAAGGACCATCTTCGGGAGATCAGCGGCCTGAGGTGCGGTGATCTCAACATTCTGCTTTTGGCCGCAGGGGAAAAATTAAACGATAGGTTAGATGAATTGCACGAGGCAAGGCAGGGAAGAAGACGGTACACAGTAGATTGGTGTAAGTCTAAGCAGGAGACGGAAGATATCATTACGCTCATCATTGCGTTTTC